>NC_134294.1:2113752-2421060 GCF_949628215.1 Phalacrocorax aristotelis
GCAGGCACCTGGCTTTCGTTAAAGGCCAAAGCGCAGCATCAAGAAACGGAAAAACATTTTGAAAGTCTACGAAGGAATACATGGCTCGGGGCTTCGGCAATCGGTAATAAAGCATTTTGCCTTTAAACAAAGCACTGAATTCAAAAAGCCGTTCCCATCTGAAGACGTTTTGGCTCTCCATAAAATAAGTTGATCTTCATCCAACTCGTGCCGGACGAATATCCGCACGCAGAAAGTAGCCTAATCAGTCGCTGGGTTTTTTTTTCTGGTTGCCTCTCACCAGAGGGATCAGTCCACAGGAGCTAACTGGCTTCCCGAACCTAGCCGAGATCACTGTTAGATAACACACAGCAACTGTGGGAGGAGATGCTGCCCATGTGCTTACCTTTCGTGAGCAAAAGAGGCAGCAATCTGCAAGCCTGGACTCTCCTGCCGGCACGAGAAAGACCAGTAGAGGAACAAGGCCTTTAGCACTTGCCAACTCTGCTAGCACAGGCGTTCCTCGCCTCACACGCACGCCGCTGGTCGTGGCTAGCTTCAGAGTTAGTCCCTCATCAAGCACTCGCTGACGTCTTTTCTTAACATTGTCCTGCCCCCCTTGGTGCTATGGCTTTGACGAAATACCGAGCCAGTGCCCGGAGCCCTGGGTTTAGGCAGAGACCTTCGCTGGAAGTTGTGCAGTGTCGTCTGGGCACAGCGGGACTCTGACGCTGTTCTTAGTGCCCGGCAAAGCTATCTTCAGGTTGGGTGGGATGCTGAAACCCTGGCCACAGCTCTCCTTTCCTTCAGGGTGAGGGAAAGCTTCTTTGCTAAGAAAATCAGCTTCTCTCGATGGGACAGAGAAGCCTCCTCCTGTCGTAGAAAAAGAGACCCTGGGCAATGGAGCCTGACCCAGCGCAGGTAAAACGTGGGTGCGACTCCGCTCCACGCTGCTCCCACTGCCTGGATAATTCACATTCGGGAGGAAAATGGGAAAACGGGGTACACACAAGCCAAGGGCTGGTCACCCCAGCAGATGGGTTTGCAGCAGGACAGTGGGCCGGGGGGCTGCGGGGTGCCTAGCCCAGGGCTGGGGCAGCTCTGGGCATGCAGGGGCTGCACAGGCTGAAGCTTTTGTGGGCTCTGAGGGCCTCGAAGGGGACCCCTGGAAATACTACTGGTCTGCAAATGGGGAAAAGGCTGGAAATGACTGCTCTTGCATGATGCTAAGGGCACCGTGATGTCAGAAACCTCCTTTTTTGTGATAACTGTGAAAGGGAGAGGCTTGCCTTTGTGTAAAAACCATAACCAACCTCAGCTAGAGCAGGAGCGCTAGCACCAGCTTCCTAGCTGCATCCTAGGGGAATTATATTTGGCGTCAGCAAATTTTACCCACACCAAAACCCTGCTTCCCACCTTAGATCTGCACTTACTGGCAGCACTTGCTTTTTACCCCGCAGCCAGCATGTTTCGGCCATGGCCAAGCCAGCCACCCTGTTCATTCGCATGTGGAGGGGTTTGTAGAGGAAGGGACCGTCATTTTCCAGGAGCCCTAAAACAAGACAACATTATTTCTAGCCACGTCCCTGTTTTTAAATCTGTGCTGGCCTGCTGCTGAAAAGTAACAGCTTTGTGCTTCCTTGGCAGCCCTCCCAGAAATGACTTTGCTCCAGCAATGGTCACGTTCAGGCTCTGTTGCCGCCAGCCCTGCCGTTGCAAGCGTTTCAACACTGCCCTCAACTGTTCCCTGAGCTCCTCGTCCTCTCTCCTAGTGACTCAAACCTTATCTGAGGAGCGCAGGATATTTCCCAGGCCTTGCTAGAGTCGATCCGTTGCCCTCTGAAAGACATCAAGGGCGCAAGCTGGCCCACAAGGGAGCTGCTCAGGCCAATACAGCTCCCACTACAAGTATCACCGGTCAATTATGGCTCTAAGCTGTCGTCAACTTTAATCTGCCGATAAGCCGGTGATAAATCAAATTCAAGTCAATTTGACACCAGCTGCCAACTTTTGCAAAGGCGTTGCATCCTGCAGCCTGGGGACAGGGTGCTGACCCCGGGCCCTGCGCCGCATCCGTCTCGGTCCCGTGCTGTTGGGCTTGGCCCTCCGTGCTGGGTACGGCTGCCTGCGCTTCGCGTGAGAGGGGCTGGTCGTGCGCCCTGCGCCGTCTAACTCTGCGCCTTTCCAGCTCTGCTTTCCAGTTCGGGTTTTATTGTTTTATTTGGGTTTCACATGTCGTCCCTCCGGCTTCCAGCAAACCCCTCGGCAGCCCTCTGGGCCTGAGCCGTCACCCATGCGCTTACCGCAGGCTCCCCTCACCCCCGCAGCCGCATGCCCCCCTGGAGCCGTGCAGTCAGCGTTAGCAGCTGGGGAAAGCACAGGACACTGCGACTCCAAGCGAGCAGAGACACAGAGCACACATGTATATCTCTATATATCTATATATCTCAGTGCTATTTAGTTTTGGAGGGCAGAAGCTCTTGGCAGCGTAACTAGCACTTTTCTTTTGAATTACTCAAAAAAAATTCGTGTGTATTTACATTATTTTCCTGGACTTTCTCACAAATATTTTTTCTCAGAGGTAATATGAGGAATAGATAAAAATATTTTAAATACTGAGGTTGTTTCGACTTTTCTGTTTCTTTTTCATTCTAAAAGGTGTGCAAGAAGACAGAACCATCTGGAAGGGAAGCAAAACATTTTTGCATTTCTAACCGGGGATTTAAAAAACTTTTTTTTTTTTTTTGCTAAAACAAAACAAACTGAAAATTTTCTTCCCTTCTCTTTATTAAAAACTGAACAATTAAAACAACTTGGGAGAGATCTTCATTATAAAAACAAAATGATTTGGGAAAAGTTGTTTACCCCAGCTTTAACCTTCCCACTTTTCCATTTCGCTACCTTTTCCAGCATTGCTGTAACTTAATGGTTTCAAAAGCTGTTTTACAGACGGGTGAAGGTTGAGCGGCTGTTGCAGGACCACGCCGGTTTAAGTGCCTGAATTTCGTTTGTGTTTCAGCTGACCAGTCCCCAAATCATGACCGGGGTGTGATAGATATCAGAAAAAAGGGAGGCAGAAAGCCTAGCCCTGCAAGGTGTGAATGCTATGAGAGGTTTTGGAGGGTTTAAGTATTTTGTCTAGTATTTTTTTTTACATTTATGCTGAAAATATGTTCTGAATGTACGATCCAGGGACCATGAAAGTGTGCAGGTGAAAGTGTGCTTAATTTAGGAAAGTCCCGAGGGAAACTCAGAAGATGTGCCCATCCCTTGCTCTGTCTCACTCTCCAAACACCAGCCCCTCTGTAAAGCCACTCACCAAGACTTTTAGAACTTGCTTGTGACTTTTGCTCAGCTCCAAATGGCATCAGCAGCCTGAGTTTCGGGGAAGTGCAGAGCACTCATCCTGCGCATCCTACTTACAGCAGGGACTCGAACCACTGGAGAATATCGGCCTTTCCCGTCTGGCTCAAACACCGCCGTAAGTCCCCAGTGACAGTAACTCAGATGTCTTGTGTAGAGCAGGTGCAACCTGTTGGATAGGAGGGCAGAGGGGGGGCTGAGCACGCTGACACCTCTTTTTTGGGAGGACCATTCCTCCATGTTTCTTTCAGCTCCATCACTTTTCGCGAGCAGTGCCTCCTGCTCTACACTGTTCCCTTGGACGCAACGTCCACCTTGGATTTTAGCTACAGGTATTTAGGCTGTTTCCGTCTGCTAAATCTCTTTGATGAACTGGGGAGATTACGAACAAAGCTGCAAAAGGCGTGACTGCAGACGTCCTAAGACACCCGTGTGCACGCAAAGCATGCCTGACCGAGTGCACCCCTGCACGAGCCGCCGTGCTAACAGCGTTTTGGTACCCTCCTTTCCAAGTCCTAATCCTCGGGGGATGGCTGCCTGGCTCAGAGGTCAGACCCATCTCACGGCCTGTGTTTAGAGCCGCTGTTGCTCATCTCAGTGGTTATAGCTACTGTCAGACAGCGACTGTGCCGTCAAATTTGGCTCAGCAGCCTTTAGCTTTGCAGCATTTCATGAGCAATTTCTTTTCAGAATAGGTGTAGAGAAGTTTATTATAATGGGCTGTGGACCTGCATAAAATCAGGGTATTCTGAGCAGGGAGAGGTGTATGAAAGGGAATTAAATGACTGAAAAAGGATTTCCTTGTGAGGCCGATTTCTTTCTTTTTTAAGGATTAATATAATTAATATCCTGTCCCGGGCAGGCCACATTCTCACCTGGCACAAACCAGCCCAGAATTTTAACTGGCTTTGCTGATTTACACTAGCCAGCGAGCTCATCCTGCATTCCTGTCACATTCCTGTCAGTCCATCCCCTAATGCTGTGCTTCCTTGGGCCAGTATTTGCAGTGTTTCTACTCCAAGACAACTTTTTAAAATAGATTTCCTAGAATTTCCTAGACTAGCTGCATGCTGGGAGGTGGAGTGTCCTTGGCTCGTCGGCTGAAGCAGGGGTGGAAGGCGAGGAGGCTGAGAGGCAGGTGCATCCATCTCTGCCTTCCCAGGAATAGTCAGAGTAGGAGAGGATTGCTCTCCGTGGAGGGCTGCGTGGGTGCAGCAGAGCCCAGCTGAGGGTACCCAGAAGGGTGGCTGCGATTCCCTCTGTCGGAGCTCCCTCTTGCAAAACAGCCAGGAAGCTCAAATATGCAGTGAGCATTGCAGAAGACAGGAGATTAGGAGATCTGGCATTTTACCAGTGCTTCAGGGGATCTTGGACACCACGGTTAACTTCTCAGGCTCTATTTCCCCTCCAGCAGCCTCTGGGCATCCCTAAATCACGCTGGGGATCAAACCAGACACCAGGAGAGACAAGGCTGCAATTCACTGTAGGATAGGATGTGTCACAATATAAAATATTAGGGCTTTCTCAAAACCAGGGGCTGGAAACAAAGTGACCTTCTACCTCCCTTCCACCATGGGCCCAACTCTCCGAAACACCAAAGGCGACTTAAACCTCTCCCTTAGGTCAGTGCGAGTCTCCCTCTGCCCCTGCCTGCCCCTGCCGTCCTTTGGGGCTGAGCCTTATTTACAGGAGCTGCATCACAAAACCTCACCCCTCGTCTTATTGCCTTCCTTTATCTTGTCCTTTCTCTTCTCCCATCCCTTATTCCCCAGCAATATGCAACCCTGAGGTGGCTCGCTTCGAAATAAATAAATAAGCGGGAATCCTGAAGGCTTTCTGCACGTCCCTTGCCCTATTCCACACAGAATTGTCTTTTGTATATACCCAGGCTAATTATTATTAATAGTAGATATTGGTTTATTTCAACTGGGGAAAAAAAAAGACTAAGGGGAAAGGGGAGGGAGGACGAGAATGGGAGGGAAGAGGGGGAAATAGAAAAAAAGAGAGAGAAGAAACCCACTAGAAACTGTTCACATTTCCCGAGACGTCGACAAAGCTTTTATGAATATAACTGGATTTGTAACAAGCATTGCAGCTGCATATAAGGCATTCAGACATGGAGACAATTTTACTAGATAATAGACTATCACGCAGGATACAATTTAAATTAAAAAATGCAATTTTCACCTTGAAATGAACAAATGATTACAATTTCTATACAAATTAAGGCATTCAGGCTCTCTTTCAGTAGTGGCATCAGTCCATGAAATATGACATAATTACCATGAAATACATTTTCAAATATTTTGATTTTTGTCCGCCGCTTTTAAAAAACATAGCCCCAGCTTCTGTGTGCATGTGCGTGTGTGTGTGTGTATGTGCGCGGGGGGGGAGCGTGGCTCGCATTATCCCACCTTCTGGGGAAAAACACATTAAAAAGAAAAGAAAAACTACCCAAAGATTAAGCTTCCCCCCCCCCCCTTCTCTCTCCCCCTCCTCTTGACTTGCGAGATAAAATTGAAAAAAAAATCAGACAGAAAGAAAAGGAACGCAAGCGAAAGGCTCTAAAGCCTCCAGATTTATCTAAATTACTACGCTTATCTGCAAAAATCACATCTGCTGGTTATCTACTAGCTCTGCAGATCTCCTGGCCCCCCTCCCCTTTCTCCCTTAAAATGATGTTTTTTATTCCTCTCTTTTATTTTTAAATTATTTTTCCATTATGTTTCCTTTTTATAGCTGGAGATACAAGGCGAGTCAGAGAAATTGTGACCCGCGCGCTTGCCCATGGAGGGGGAGGGAGAAGAAAAGAAATGCAAACGGGGAAGTTTGCAGGAGTAGGTGGACTCTGGTGGGGAGAGAAGGGTGGGCGAGAGCGGCCGCGACGCCTGCCTGGTTGCAAGGAGCCTTTGCAAGGGAGCGATGCCAAATACTCTGCTCCCCAGCTGCTCTCCCTCACCCAGGTTTACCCAGGCTGAACGCTTTCTGTGCCGAGGCGATGCCGTGATTTCTCACACACACACACACTATTCAAGAAAACCCACTGCGGGAACCAGAACAGGAGCGGGGCGCCCGGCTCTGAAACACTAGGACAAATATTTTGGGTAAAATTTCATGCTGAAGTAGTTAGAGGTAGGGTGCCTCCATCGAAATTTCACCAAACCGTCCTGATTTCTGGCGATGATGACTGCTCGGGGCTTGTAGCACCACTCCTCGACAGCTCCGTGTGGCGTGTGGGGTGGGTGTCGGGCTGTAACTGGTCTCAAGCGCTGTCCCTTCGTCCTCCCGCCTAACCCCCACTCCTTTTTAGGAGTATATTAGAGTATACACTTAAATTAAAGGCCATTAGTGGATCGGGAGAACGAACCATGCCTGAAAATTAGTGATGTTTTCCGGTGCTTTGGGAGATCTGTATCAGCCTGGTCCTTTTTAAATTCCTCTATAAAATGGGTCATAGGAATATTTTACCAGATGGGTGGTTAAATTGTTACCTAGAATGCAACCGCATGTCTTTAGACAGTAAATGTAAAATACATTTACGCACGTTCTGCAGCTGAGAAGGGAAGCAGAGTCCTTTAGAAATGCCTTTGCAGCCTGCTGAAGGAAACACCTGTATTGCACAGGTGAAAGTCATTGCCATTAAGCCCAAAGCTTTGGCACTGCTCTTTGTTAGCTGAGGAGGAGTAAAAAAAGCTGGTCCTGTGCTAGAAGAACCATCATCAGGTTTGCAGCACTTACCTAAGGTGCCCTGAAATTAGCTGGTACAGCCTTTGCAGCAGCACCCCATTGATGGAGATGCATGTTTTTTCTGATGTATTGGTGATATCGGGGTAGAAAGCTGGGGGGGGGGGGGGGCTGGGAGGTGTCCTGTTTGCTTTGTTGTGTGGCCTGAATGTAATACCTGCCTCAGTTTAAAAGTTTGCATGGAGACTTGGTGTGAGGTGGGATAATGCTGACTATTGGCCTTGTGGTGGGCTAAAATGTTTGTGGCTTCTCGGGTGTGGTGGTGTTGTGGAGAGCGTTCCTGAGAAACCTCGTGCACCGAGGTTGTCCTGCTTCCTCGGTCCTCCCCTGGTAAGTCCCACCGATCTCCAAGAAGCCAAGCTCCTGTACAGGCAGGCTTCTCATCCAACACCTCTGCAGCACGTAATCATCGGTTTGGGTGCAATGAAATAACTTCTCTTTGTGATTCCCATCCCTCCCTCTCCAGAGCTGTGTCTCTGCCTGCAGCGTGTCTATGGGGAGCTCGCTGTGATATTTCCAGCCTTCGTTGCTTCAAGTTTGTTGACCTTGATTTGTGTTTCTGAGACTTTATCCCCAAAACCATGAGTGCCGGCAGTATGGGTTTCTTCCAGAAAAATTCACGCTCTGTGGTCTCTGTTCAGCATGTCAGGAAGGGGGTGGAAAATAATCTCCTATCAATCAAAATTCAGATAAGCTTGTGGCAAAACAAACAAACCCAAAATTGCAGACGGCTGAGGTGAGCATCCCCCGCGGCTGCTCACGTCACACCACGGGGGCTTGGGCGGTCTGAGGCTGTGCGGCTCGTTAGTCATCTAAGCGAATATTTAGCCAAATTTCAGAAGTCTTGTAAATTGTCCATGAGGCAATTATGGTGTTCAGTGTTTTGGGTGCTCATGAATATGTAAGAGCTGAGGCTTGTTTAGTTGAAGTCTCAAAATGCAGCTACCTGTGGCAGAGGATATTAGGGCTGACCAGGAAATTATTTCCCCCCTATTAAATATGTTTTCATTTTTTGTTAGCATGGTCTTTTAAGTGTTCTCATTTTAATCTAGAAAAATCTAACAAGTCTTTATATTTAACAGCAAACATTTATTTTAGTTGAGAAAAATACATAAGCAGAAAAAATGCCATGTAGTTTTCTTTTTAATTTCATCAATAATTTAATCTGAGGAATTATTAATAACTGGGCAAGGAAAAGCATTTTAACAGAGGTTGGACCTGCTTGTTTTACACTCCAGCAACAAAACGTAGTGTGCTGAGGGCATCGTTTGCAATAGCTCCTCGGGGCTGGGGGAGGACCAGCTTTGCTGTCCTGCTGGGACTGAGGTTCAGGCTGAGGTCACAGCCGAACTGAGTTTGTACGGCCTCAGCTCAGCCCCAACCACCCACCAGCTCTGGTGATCTCCACTGCACCCCAGCCACAAGATCACCTTCCACTGTCACCTGAAATACGAAGAAGAGGCGGGTTCTGATCTCTTATTAACTGTCCAGGTGAAAACAAAACATTGAATACTCTGACTTTGGAGAAGATGCTCTGGATTTCAAGGTCAGCTTGGACGGGGCTCTGAGCAACCTGATCTAGTTAAAGATCCTTCCCTGCAGGGGGCTGGGCTAGATGACCTCTAAAGGTCCCTTCCAACCCAAACCCTTCCAACCCCAACTGTCCTATGATTTAGAGGCATCCCAAAGAGCCTGGTCTGGTTTTGCCAAGCCCAGTGTCTGCAGAGGTGCTGCAGGGCAGCACAGAGGGAGTGTGACCATAAATTAAAAAACAAAACCATAAATGAGTTCAAGAGACACCTTGCTTTTTCTTCATTCCTCCCCATCTCCTAAAGGAGGAGAGGACAGGAGGGGTCTGGCAGGGGAAGTAAAAGAAAGCAGGATGCTGGGATGAGGATGGGCCACACGGGGCTGGGCACGCCCTTCCTGCTCTTAGCAGGAATTAGGAAATGATCTCTAGGAAAAGCTCCAGCACACAAACCAGAGAGTCCCCCTGATAGCTCTGCTTCCGAGTGCACAAGCGCAGCCCTCGCGCGGGCTGGCTTAGGGCTTGGGTTTGCTCTTTTATCCCCTTTGCACAGTCCTGTGTGTTTATTTCACCGGGGATTTGTTCTTTTAACGAAAGCTGCAGAGAAATGGGTCTCTCCAGTCCCAGGCTATAGGTTCAAATCTATATGAAGAAGAATACTTCACATATGTCTTTTCACTTGCCTTTTAACCCAAGTAAAGCCAACATGTGTCTCTAGAGGTGCAGCTGGTCCTGGGGAGCCAGCATGGACCTTGTGATCAGGATGCAGGCAAGCAGGTCCCCATCCAGCTCCAGATGTTGGAAGAGAGCAGTTATTCATTACCAGTCCCCAAAGCTGCCATCACCCAGCCAGCTTTTCCCACACCCAACCTACGCCTCAGCCCTACCTTGTCATGGAGAGGTGACACCTCTGCAGAGCTCAGTGCTCAACTTAAATGCAAATTCCCAAACCTTGCAAGAGCATTGCCACCGCTGGAAGGGGTCCAGCCTGTCCCTGCTGAGCCCGCGAGGTCTGACGACACCAGGAAATGATGGGTTTCGGTTCATTTTTCAGGTGAAGCCCCTGGTTACTAGTGGTTTGTTCTGCAGAACCATGCCTAGCCTGGCAACGGTCTAATGCTGTCTAGAGCCAATGTCTTCTCAAACCCTCAACTTAACTGGATGGCTTAAGCTCACTGGTGGCTTCAGCTCACTGCTGTTGTAGGTCCACTGGACACCTGAACATCTAATATTTTCCCAGCACCTTATTTCTACCTAGGAGTGTACCCACACAGCAGCTGGTACCTTGTTAGAGAAACAGCTTTGAAGGAATGCTCTTGAGCTCCACTTGTCATCTAGCCGTGGCAGGAGGGAGGTCAGCGGGGCTCTCTGCGAGTAGACATCGTGCAGGTCTGGCCTCGGCTGGCTTTGCTGGGTGCTCGAGGAGGTTTTGGCTTAATTTGTTCTCCAGCCGTGCTGAACAGGAGCCTTCACTTGGCTGGGGAATCCTTCTTCCCTCGCAGCCACCTCTTGCTGTCACTGCTTGACAGCTCCTGCAGCAGGGCTTTGCAGCCGTGGCCCTGAAGGGTTGTTGCAGAGACCCAAAACCATGAGAGTTTTACTATTATTATTATTAAAATTGCAAACCAATTAATTGTAATTAAGAAAGATAAAACTTCAGAAGGGGAAGCACAGCAATTACGCTGAGGGAGAGCTGGCAGCAGTTCCTCGCCTGCAGAACAAGGGTGTTAACGCAGCCGGAATTCATGGCTACAAGTTCCTAATTTCAGGAAAGACCCAGCTACCTGCAATCCCAGGCATCAGCTCCATCCTCCCAGGGTGAGGAAGGGAGCATTCCTTTTAACCAAAGCATGAGACACACAGGCTAGCTCCATCCTTCACATGTTACAGAAGTATGTACCCACCGTTGCCCCAAAGAGGCAAACTTCTGGCTGAACTCAAGCACATCCCTTCCTCTGCGTTAAAACAAAGGACGCCCCATCTCTAGGAAGACCACCAGGGAATGGAGCAAGCTCCAAAGCGTCTCCAAGCAAATCCTCACCTCTGAGCCTAGATTTTACTTAGTTTTTTTGAAAACCTCCCTGTGCCTTTAAGGCTGGCTCCAGCTGGGTTTGCTACCCTACTGAAGAGGATGCGAAATTAAGTTATGTGAGGCTCCTGCAGCTGAACCAGATGCGACTAAAACCAGCCTCTTTATGTATTCATGAGCTGTGTGGAAGAGAAATAAAAGGATTCATTACCACGCAAACTGTTACTAATGACATGTACCTGGTGCCGAGCACCTCTGGAAATCTAATGCGACACACTGGAGGAGAAAATGTATTCGCTTTTCAGAGGCCGGCGCTGAATGGAAAATTTCCCCTCCTTGGCCCTTCCTCATTCTGCATTCACTAAAAGCAACATTTACAATTCTTCTGCCATTATGTCCTACCAGGGCCTCTGCGCTTTCTGTCACGACCTTGATATTAGCTGAAAATTGGAAATTCGCTGGCATAGCAGAGGTGGGGAGTGGTGGGAATCAACTTGCTCTGCCTCCTGGTTTGCCACGCACTGAAGAAAGAAAGAAGAAAAAGAATGAAAAAAGCAACGCTTAACTCTTTTTAAGTAGCCCGCAGGAAAAGGTGGAGGATGCGTGAGCGAGAAGGGATGGGAGACAGGGATAAATGTGAGCGGATACAGTTCGGCATCATTTCACAGCCCTCCGTGGACATTGCCCCTCTGCACCAGCTCTTCTGATGGTAGACAAGGTGTTAGGAAAGAAGCTACTTTAACTTATCTTCCCCCAAATCCCTTTCCCAGCCTCTGGGCAAGGAAGGCATCTTATGGGACACCTGCTCAGCGTGGGCTGTGCTCTGTCCCCGGTGACGTGGGGTAACTTACCCCAAGCTAATTCCGGACCGTTGTGCCTCTTCTTTCCCTGGTCCGGCTGCTCCTTTTCTCACTCCCAGATGTACTCGGGTAGTTTCTCAGGGGCTTTCTACAAGGTTGCATCGTAGCTGGGTGGTACTTCTTCAGATAAGGTTTGCCCTGGATGCCGGGGAGTGTGGGGAGGGACGAGGGTCTCAGCAATGTTTATATTTTTCCTTATGTCTGGGTGCGGAGTGTAAATGCTCCTAAAATGGAAGAGGGGTCTCGGTGCATTCTGTTCTCGCATCTCTTGACACTGATGCATCTCCAGTGCCTTCAGTCAGGTCACTCCTCGATTACCCCAGAGCTGGTCCCGTAATATTCATCCTAATTAAATGAGACATACTGCTTATGAGGGAGTTCGGAGGGTCTACGCATAAGGGACAGGGTGGCGGGGAGAAGCAGCACATGAAACCATTGATGGGCTGTGCACAGGGAGGGAGCCTGGCATTGCCAGGTGAGCAAAGCCACCTGCCTGTTTGCAAAATTACAGATACTAAATTCTAACTAACGTCTCAGTCAAGTGCAGCCTGTCGGCACCAGTTTTGACCCCTCTAAAACTACAACAGGTCTAGAGCTGGCTGTAGGGGAGCAGGCAGAGTCGTGCTGGTTTGGAGTGCAGCTGAATCGCAGCCTTGAGGCTTTCTCACGCCTTTGGATGGGCACCTGTACGGTGGAAAGGGGCTGCACTAGTGCCGGTGACTTTTGATTCTCCAATGCTTACACCTCTTTTAGCAGAAAAGAGACCCTTTCTTTTTGTGTTGGCTTTTTAGAATGACGTTTTGGGAGGAAATTGCCTTTCCTTTTTTCCCTTCATCCCTCTCTTCTCCCCATTTCTGGCTATCTGTGCCTCCCTCCTCCCTTTTCTCCTTAATAAATCTCTGGCCCTGCCTTATTCCCTCCCCTCCTCTCCCTTAGCAGCCCCGTCACTTGTCAAGTTGCTTCTTATCCACTTCATTAGCCCCCGTTCCCTTGTTTACCGAGGGGTGTTTGTATTAGTTGGAGAGCTTTCTAATTTAATCAAGGTTAGAGACGCAATTCCAGGTCTTGTTTGCCCAGCATGCTGGCCCTGCTCTCTGATTAATTCACAGGGCGTCAGATGTGCTGTTCTGCTTTGTCTGTCATTTTTCCCATCGCGTCCTACTCCATCCTCCCTACGCCAGGTGCCCAGGGCTGGGAAAACATGCTGCTGGGGATGGAGAGACCAAGCTGCACCCAAATAGGCAGGGACAGGGCTGCTTGATCTCTGCCTTCCTTGGGGTTAATGTGCAACAGCTATTGGAGTCACCCTGAGATTAATTTGGTGTAACAGAGGGGAACATGGGACCCCAAGGTCTCATGATTAGGAGCAAACTTGCCTGAAGTTCATGGTGTCTTCATGGGAGCTAAGCCCTCTCTTCATGTCCCTCCATCTCCGAGAGGTCAATCCAAAACAGGTAACTGGGTGCTATCTAATGTGGGCAACCAAGCTGGGGAAAGCCGTGGCCGACCTGAGCTAGTGCTGGCCAAAGGCCTGCTTCACGTGGGAGGCCAAAAAACTGTGAGAGGAACAGCAACATTTGCTCTGATGCTCTCTGCAAATCACAAGCGCAACCCTTTGGTTCTGTCTCCCCGAGCCGGCAATTTCCCTTTTCTAACCTGACTTCTCTCCCTTGTCTGCAGGGAGAAGCACTGGCTGCGGGACAAAGCGTGGTCTCTGTCATTGAGGACTCCTCTGGGAAAACCATCCGCTCTCCCTGTGCCTGGTGTAAAGGCTTCTCCTCCGACAAGAGAAGGGGATGGGCTTCAGGTCATCAGTGGCTGCTTCCATCTCTGCCACTGCTGCGGTGTAAATTCAATTAAATGCGATGAAGAGGAACGTAGACCTCCAAACCATCTCTCGCAAGCCGAGCTCATCCTACTGGCCTTCACAGCACCCTGCTACCTTTTTCACACCTCCCTAGCAGGTAAGCTGTGGAGGGGAAGGGGGGATAAACTGGTCAGCTGGGGCTTTGTGTGTTGAACATGTCAAAAGTGTGAGCAGATTCCTCCTTTCCAGGGCGGTTCCATGGTGGTTCGGGGGCACAACCCCCTCGGTCTTGTCCCCTTTCTGCCTACCCCCAGCATCAGGCAGACAGAAGGAAGGCAAGGGGAGAAGTTAATAAATAAATGACTTGTGTCAGGGGTGGAAGAGGGAGCTGGCGAGAGCATCACCGCTTCGATCCCTGTAGCATTTCACAGCTGTTAAAAGCTGCCTCCTCCTATTGCAGTGATTAGGCAGAACGGCAGCCTCCCAAACAGGGTACCACCACTGCTGCCCTGCCCTCTGTAGCCCTGCCAGGAGATGGGAGATGGAGGCATCCAGCCCAGCCTGGGTGTTTTGGAAGCGCTGGCATCCTCCCTTTGGAGAAAAAAGTACAAGATCTCATTTTCCCCAAATCCCTGAAACTCATCCGACTGCACTAAGCAGGGGAGAGAACAGAAACCAGCTCCACTGCAACATCTGTGAGCTTCTCACGCTTGGTTTTTCAGGCCAGGTGTTTTGGTTTGCGTGGTGGTTGGCAAATGGAGACAGAGTGTGTTGCTAGGCTCTCTGAGGAGCTCAGGCTTCATCTCAAAGTTTAGATTTGCTGGTCTGAAAATCTTCCTGCCTGTTTCTGTCCCCACCACCAAATTCATTGATTGTCTTGGGTCACAATTGTGCGATAACGGCTCCGAGAGGGGTCTGAACCTGAATCAAAACCCACGCTTCACACAGTTGTCAGTCCAACCTCGAATCAAAGCCAAACAAGTGGGATTTTACATCTGTGTGTCTTTCCCATCGTTGAAACCCAGTGAGTTGTGGGGGTTAATCCAAATCACCCGCTGCACGGGACCGAGATGCACATCCAAAGCTTCTACCAGCAGTCCCTGCTGGAGGGAAGGCTCAGACCTGGAGACACCCCTGGCCTCTTGAGCTGCCACCTCCCTCCTGTAGAACAAAAAAAGGAGGAAACCAGAGGAAGAAGAGGTACGTTATCTCAGTAAGACTTGTGTGGTTAGCACTCACACTTCTTTCCCAAACTGCGCGAGCGATACCTTCTGTTCAACTGTCCCCACGGTGGGATGCAGCCACCCTTCTTTCTTTGTGCTAGGTGCACCCTGGGCAGGAATTAATGCCGTGCCCACACGAAGAGGCTCTATTTCCATATGCTGGCTATTGACTGCATCTTGTGCTACAGCTTTCTGTAGTGCAAAATGGGTGTAAACCATCACTACTCGGATTCGGTGGCATTCTGCAGAAGTATCGACAGCCTCAGGAGAGGACTGGGTCCTGTGTTTGCCAAGTAGCATTAAAGTCCTATTTAGCATAAAGATGGGTATAGCAAGGCATCGCCTGGAGGTGCTGACAGATGTTTCAGAGGTCTCCACTGTCTATTTGTATGGCCTTTTTTTTTTTGCACACAAGCATCCATCACCTGGGTGTGATGCCAAATATTTGTAAAACTGGGGAATCCAGTTTGGAAACAGCAGCCCTGGCTGCCACTCGACTCCCTGCTGGGGAAATGGGTGGCTTTGCACCATGGTTTCATGCCTGAACTACAGAAATCACTGTCTGTGATGTCTTGGGGGAGTTCCTCAGTGGTAAAACAGGGGCAAGCTCACTGGAAAGGTGGTCCTGGGTAGCTGTAGGAATTAGTTCATGTCCATTGGCCCTATTCTATTACACTGGGAAGCTGCGAAATCCCATTGCACCTCGATTCCTCATCTACAAAACAGGGATAAATAGTGTTTTCATCTGTCATGGGGGAACAGCATGGTACTGCTTAAGACTGAGATACATTGATAGACTTAATGATTAATTGGGAGGTTTCATAGGTTCATAAATGTGGGCTCTTTGCCTGGGAGTTGCAAACCTGAAGAGGTATAGGAATGTATGCCCAGCAGCAGTAATGCCCTCAACCTCACCATATGGGTGAAATAGAAAAGGAGAGTAATTTTAAGGACTATCTGGGAATGGTTGGAATTACTGTCCCCACAATAATGGAGTGGAGAACGAATGGGTTAATATTGCTAGGGAAAATAGCTGTGGGATGTATAGGGCACTGAGGCTCTTTGTAAGGTATGGGCTGGGTGGCCTGATCTCACCCCTAATGAGGGAGGAAGAGTGCTTAATTTTAAACAAGGTCTGTAGGTTAGGGTGAGAAAAGGGGAGGGAAAATGAAGGGGAGAAGGAGGGAGGGGGGAGTGAAAGTGCTGGCCACTCGAATTTCAGGGCTCTCAGGGAAAAGCAGAGCCCTGAACTATTTTCCCAGGCTGTGAGAAGGCACCACAGCTGGCTTCCCCCTCACCCCGGGACAGGAGGGAGAGTCTGAAGTGGTGCCAAAGTCTTAGCGTTCGTAATGAAAATGGGAGGTGGAGAGGTTACAGGCGGGCTCTCCCTGGCTGGAGCAGAAAGATGAGACTTTCCCTGCAGCAGCTGCTCACCACATTGCCCGGCTCAGGGAAAAACAATGTCAAGAGCCTCTGACAAGTTATCAGCTGCGGTTAAAAGGAGCTGACAAGTGGGGGAGGCAGCCTGGCCGGGCAGACTGTAAATGCAGGTGTTACCAAGGAATTATCGCCTTCCCCGCAGCCTGGGCAGTAGTAAATCAGCCCTGCTACCATATTGTTTGGGGCCAAGGATGCTCAGAGCCAGCAGGGAATTTTGGTTCAGGAATGGGCTTAGGGAGCAGATCCCAAGCTAGTTTGCTTGACATGGATCACATCCTAGTCGGGATCTGGGGGGTTGATGGGTACCTACATCCTCTGAGGGGCTCAAAATACGCCAGCTGCAAAAAAACTCTGGGCAGTTCTCATTTTATTAGCAAAAGCAGAAGGAAAAGACAATGATTTCGCCTCCTTCCTTCTTTTCTCCTTCCATATTGAGTTAGTCTCTGCCCCTCAACAGGAAAGAAGAAATTCTGCTCCAAGAGCCATCTATCTACTTGATGTTAAACCCCTCTGTTCAGTCCTATGCAAGGTGGAGAGCAGGATGGCACCCAAAAGGTGTGGGACAGGGCAGGGACCAGCAGCTTGGCTGTAACCGACAATATTTTATTGTTGGTGTAGACTAAACCCCTCAGTTCTTGGCTCCTCCACGTCATGAGTAGGTCAGGGTCCTAGCTGTTTCCCCCCACCATCTCTTCACCCCTCAGCTCCCCAGGCCACAAACCTGTGACTTTGCAAGCCCTTGGCATGTTTGGGCACAAGGCTGCACAGTCCTGGAGTCAACTTCTTGGAAATCAGGCCTGATTTAGTCAGCCAGTTCCTATTTTTGATAGCGTGGAAACTGCTTCCAGCTCTTCTCCTCGGTGTGCGTTCAATTTCTTCCTTCGACAGATTTATTCATTTATAATTCACCATTTGCTAGCGAGATCTCGTTGCGAATACAGCGGCCTCACGGGCTGGCACGCGCAGGGCTTGCAAATCTCAGATGCCTTTGGCGTCTCCAGAAGGGCGGGCAGGGCTGTGCCAAGAGACCTTGGTACCCTCGAGCATCACAGTTCAGGGATCCTTGTGCTGAGGGAGGGTCCATGTGGCAGGGTTTGTTCTCCCCCTCAGCCCAGTCACCCCATCAAAAATTCATTTTAGCTAATTACTGCGCACCCAGTGTATATGTGTGTATACTTCAGGCTCTGCTTTCGATCACTGTAGCTGCTCTGTGTTCTTGAACTACCCCAGAGACGGGTGCTGGGTGCGGAAGAGCTGGCGATCGCCCATTGCATCTCTGCCTCCGGGATGCAGAGATCCTGCGCCAGGTGGAGCAGGTGCCCGGCATCTCTGCGTGTAGCTGTCCCAAATCATTCCCAGGGGCTTGTCTCCACCTCAGCTGTGTCCTCCCTTTGCATGCATTCATTCCCTGTGGGATCTGTCGTTTCTCCAACACTTAACGACTGCTTCCAGCTTTGGAAATCTAACTTCCAATCAGCAATCCATCAGCCTGGCATGGCTGGGCTGTAAAAACGTCCTTGAGGCCTCCCGAATGCCCCTCGGCTCAATAGCAAGGCTCCTCTTCCCCCTGCGGGGAGGATGCTCGCCCGTTGGGGAGAGCCGCTTTGTTCCTGGGCAAGCGTAACCGAAGCCACCAGAGCAATTCCCAGAGAACAGCATCGCACAGTGGGACGATGGCCAGGAACAAGCTCCCCAAGGAGAGGGGAAACAAAAGGACCGCGACACTGGGATAAACTTTCTGAAGCCCGAGCTGGGCTATCTGGCCAGAGCAGTGCTTTGATTTGATCTTAATAGCAGCAGCATGGCTGAGAGGAATTTCACAAAGAGCAGCATTTCCAGGGTAGAGATTTGCTTGTATTTGTGCACAGAGAAGGGGTGACTCGTGCGATACCTATTTCAGCTGCAAGTCTGCAAATGCACTGGGAATAGCTTGGGCCCTGCAGTCAGGGCTCGGTGTTGTGGGAGGTGAGGAGAATGTGCGGACTTGCTTGTCTTTTATGCCATCGTCTGTTTTTAGCAAGTCCGGGGGAATGTGTAGCTGTGGGCTGTAAATAGTGCGGGACAGAACATCCCTGTGCATCTGTGCTTCTCTGCGGGTCACCTGCTTGTGTTGCGGAGCTTCTCGGGAGCGTGAGGAGAGTTTGCAGTTGTGTTAAACAATGCCCTGTGCTGCATCTGCAGCGTCACATGCTGAGGATAGAGGAGGGAAGAAATCACACAAGCAGAGTAGCCGAGGCTGCTGCAGAATTGCAGCTCAAAGGACCCATCACAAGGGGTTAAAGACGCTCCAGGCTTTGCCTTCCCTTTCCAAGCGAGCAGAGCAGTGCCTGCCATGCCGAGCTTGAGTTTCACAAGCAACCCTGGCTATAAAATATGATCGTGTCTCCTGCACTGATTGATGGTTCCAGTGAAAACATCAGGCAGATCGGCCCAGAAGGGATCACGTTTTCAAGGGTGCAGCCGGCTGACATCCTATCCCCCTTTGCAAGCCCAGCAGCAAGTTGGGACCAGTTATGGTCATCCCCACTTGTTACCCATCCAGGGATGGAGGACAAAAGAGGAGCGGAGGGGAAGCAGCATCTTTCTGGGGCTTGAACATCATGCCTGGGTGGGTCACTTCTTCTGGCCAGCCTCAAGCCACTAGCAGCAACTTAGGGGAAGGTTTTGTAATATCCAGCCCTGGGTCATAGGAAATGCTGAAGGAAACTCCCTTCTCCAATATACATTGCAGCAAATTTGGGGTGCCAGGCATCCTGCTATGGAAAGCTGCCTTCCCATTTAACCCCAGGACTATCCCAGTGGTGTTCTCAGTAGCTGTATGGGTAGCTGCACCCTGGTGTTTAATCTAAAAGCTCTTAGCAAACCCATCGACTGTGCAGGAAAACACTGAAGGTAACCAGCCGCAGAGGTGCTAATGTACAAACCTAGAGGAGTTACCATGAGCAGAGGAATTAGCTGCTAGATGAAGCAGAGGATACTAGCACAGCTCCCTTGATGCTGGCATCCTTTTTAGGTATAGCCAGACCATCCTGGGTCTCATTTTGGTGGATGGTATTGATGACCCCTAAGCTGCAGCAACCACAGAGGTAAGAGCAGCAAAGGAAACAGAGGTGAGGGGAGCAGGCTCGTTTCTGGGTCTCCATCTGGTGCAGCCAGCTGGAGCTTGCTTGCTTCCTTCCCTTCTTCCACCTATTTTTGTTCCCTGCTTTGAGGCACCAGCAGCAGGGACTTGGGGCTGAGAAAGCAAAGCTCACAGCTGGATTCTGGGCAGCTGGGGAGGAAACACTGGGGCTATTCCATCATACCGGTCGGCTGGGACCTTTTCTTTGTCCATATTTACAGATCGCAGCACTCGGTTACAGCAGCCTAATGCCACGCGGCCTTTGTCCCAGCAGCAGGGTTTGCATGCAGGAACGACCCTGCTTTGCACGTTTGCAAAAGCATTTCTCCTCAGGAGCGAAGTGCTACCTGGAGCGGCTTTGCAAGCGGAGGGTCAATGCTCCTCCTCTGCAAGCAGAGGGTTAAGGGGATTGCGGGCCTCTCTTGCCCCCCCCTCCACTGCAAATACTTGGAGAAGGACCCCTTGGCCAAGGCAAGCGCCTTCATAGCCGGTGGGTGATGTCAGGGCCGCGGGGGGCAGGCACAGCTGTCTCCAGACATCCCGCTGCCACCCCCGGATTAGGGCCAGGAGGAGAGGGAGGGGGACACGCATTCTTGGAGGACGGGCGTCACTCTGGCACTCCCCTCCCTGCCTGTGTGTTTCCCCCACGGACCGATGTGCGTGGGGTTTGTCTGAAGCCATGGGCTCCCTGCAACTGCTGCCTCTGCCCCCCACAACTTGGGACCCCGAGGAGTTTGTCCAGGTGCAGAGGAACAGCAGGAACAAGCCTGGTGGACATGCAAGGAAGAAACAGCACATCATCGGGGTGCCATCAATGTGTAGCAATCTCACCCCCAGCTTTTAGGCTCTTATCCCCTCCCCAGAGCCCCCCTTCATGCCCACCACCATCCATGGGCCGGCGGTGGGAGCAGAATACTGGGAAGCCCCATCGCTCCTTCGCTGTTTGCGATGGGGGTTAGTTATTTCCCAGGCTTGTTCCCGCCACTGTGCCTCAACATCCCCAGTCACTAAATGGGATGGCAACTCCTCTGCGCCTGCACGTCCCTGCATAAGAAGGGATTCCCTGCAGGAAGAGTTTCAGGGTGC
Source organism: Phalacrocorax aristotelis (assembly GCF_949628215.1). NCBI lineage: Eukaryota > Metazoa > Chordata > Aves > Suliformes > Phalacrocoracidae > Phalacrocorax > Phalacrocorax aristotelis. The sequence goes on from NC_134294.1 coordinate 2,133,933, forward strand.
ACCTGTGAATGCGGAGCCCGCTATAGATGCATTCACTGCACCCAGCCTGGTGGCAGAGACCTCATCTGAGCACCCAGCTCTGGCACCTAAGGACAAGGCTGCACCCTCTGGGAAATTTTGGCCCAGCAAATCTCTCTGAGAGCCCAAAATCAAATTAATTCTGTTGCCTACAAGCCCCCAGACTCCGCTGTGTGCTTTTAGGTAGGCACCAGGCTGGGATCCCCTTTGCTTGTGTTGGTGGACCCTCACCGGGGTGCAGACGCGATGCTGGAGGAGAGGCAGATCAGTCCCACAGCTGTCCCAGTGGACACCACAGAGAGGGGCACGGGTTTCCTGACTGAGACCTCCATCGCTCGGTCTGCTCTGGGCTGACCCCTTCCCTTTCCCACCTTCCCAGAGCAGGGATGCTCCCACCCAGCTCCAACCCCTGCTTCTGGCACCCCTCATTTTTGGGGTGTCATGTATATTTTCACAGGCTGGGAAAAAGCAAGCAGGGAGCTGCTGGAAGGGTTGATCTCGCGTTGATTAAATGTTTTGGATGGCACCGGTAGATGATGCGGGGAAAATCAATTGTCCCCGGCAGTTTTGCCCGCCTGGCACTGTGAAGCAGGCACCGAAATGTCAGGTTTGTGATCTCAAATCAGCGATCACGACACGGGGCGGGGGTAAAAAAACCAAAGGGTGAGGTGGGGGAGAAAAAATCTCAAACGAAAACAACGCCAGAGTGGGGCTGCCTCTGTGATAATATTAATAATTGGTATGAGAGGGGGGAAAATTCTGCCGGGGGGAGCTGCTGTTTGTAAGTAATTTTCTGGGTGCTGTGTACATGCAGATGCCTTATCGCTGAAGGATGAAAAATAGCAGCTGAGATGGTACTGCAGATACATTTTAAGCACCCAAATGAAGGGCCAGGGAGGGGGAGATGTGTTGCAAAGGGCTGCAAAGTCAGGAGGGTGGATCGCTCACTGCTGCTGAGCCCGGGACGGGTAGGTAGTAGGGACAGGAGCAGGATTTAGGGGGTAAGCCCCTCCCCAGGAGAGTGACTATGGGTGCAGGTGGCCTCTGGGTGCGAAGAAATGGTGAGGCGAGTGAAAAACCGTCTGTCCCTGTGGCCGTGGGGACCAGCTTCATGCTTTGCTCTGGGCTGGAGGGTGATGAGGATGTTGATGCTGTGGCATGTGGTGGCCAGACACAGGGATATCACTGTCTGCAGGATGGTGCCTGCACCCAAGGTGAGTGGGCTGGTGAGCTCTCCCGATCCACCGCAGGGCAGGGTCTAGCCTTCGGATGGGCTGGATCAGAGAGCGCTCGCACTGTCCCTCCCGTCAGGTCCGGTCCCATGGGACTGGGGCTGAGGCTATGCGAACCGCCGGCTCGGTGGAAGGCTGTGCCTCCTACTGTCCCCAGCCTCTCCCCATCCCCTGGGGGGCTGATTTGACCACGCAAAGGCGGGTTGGAGGCAGTGGAGGCTGCAGCTGGCAGGGGAAGGCTGCGAGGGAGCTGCTTGGCAGATGCAGAAGTTTGCTCTTAATCCCAAGCTGCCCTGGGCCAACTTTGCTGCAGTTCCCGGCTGCTGCCAGAAACTCTGTTTATTCGCCTTTCGAGCCAACCTCAAGGCTGTCAGACAACAGAGAGTAATTTATCTCCTGGGGGGGCTTCCCCGGAGAGCTGGAGGAGAGAGACGCCAAGCCGGGCTCTGCTGGCGGCTGCGCCGGCCGCCTTCACCTGTTCCTCTTCTCAAGCAGCCTGGCTCCAAAATAATTCAGGCTCCCAGACAAGCCCTCCCTGGAGTAAACTGAGAAACACTGGGCTAGGTATGGTCCTCACCCCCACCCCCCCCGTCAAAGCTGCAGAGCTCCCACCGACGCGCCCCGAGGCCGATCCGTGCCTGCAAGGGTGGGAGAAGAGGCACGGGAGCCTGGGAGGAAGGGAGCCAGGTGTCCTCAGATGCCCTGGGACGGAGGGTGCCCTCCTCCGGAGGGACGTATCCCACAATTTTTAATTGCTCGGTGAGCAGCACGATCATGTAAAGGCGATGGGGGGCAGGGGGTGCTTTTTTCCCTCCCAGGCCCTTTATTTGATTTCCAGGGTTTTCTTCTGGCCCCAAAGAGGGGACTGACATCTTCCAGCTTTGCAGTGTTAGCCCGGGGGCTGTGAATCCCCTCTTTATTTATTTTAGCTAGAAGCTGACATCCCACTGTATTCTCATGACTCCAGGACCTGGGGCTTTAGCAAAAATGCTAAATATTAGAAGACTCTCCGTAATTTTGCAGCATTTTTGGAGGGGACGGGGAGTGCTACAGCCCTTAAAACCACAGCTTATTTGTTGAGCGGGGCCGACATACTCAAACCCTCTCCCCCTTCTTGCCAGTCGCTGTTTCTTTGCTCGCTTTCTCTCATCCGCACTGTGGGAAAGTCCAGCTCTCTCCTTTCTCCACACTAGTTCAAACCCAGCCCGTACCCCCACCCAGCCCCAAGGCCCGCAGGTTCCCATTCCCAAGCCCCCATGGATGAACGAGCCCAGTCTTGCAGCCCGGTGGGAGCTGTGGGGCCGCTGGTTTTCCCCATCTGCAGAGGAGAACGGGATAAAGACCACCATCTGCCGCTAAGTCCTTGTACTGCAAACATCTCCCCGGAGCCCCAGGATTTCTCTGCTCTCCCAAAGTCACAAAGCAGGGAAGAGGTGGGAGGGCAAAGCCTCAGGGAGAAATAATACAAGACAGAAAGAGAGAAAAACCAGGACAAGGGGGTCTCCATCCCTCTGGAAAACCATTTTTTCAGGATTTCTGGCTCTCCCCTGTGTAGCATTTTTTCCTTCCCTCTTACGCACTGCCCCGTGTCTCTTTTCTCCTCATCATCCTCTTTTACAAGGGATGGAAAAGTAGAAAGACAGTGGCTGTGCCTGGAAGTCAGTCCGTGGAGGTGGAGGAGGCAATGCCAGGCCCCATAAAGCCCTGCAAGGGGAGGGAAGGGAGGCCATTTGGGGGGTGGGGGCCCTGGTTCAGAGCACACCCATGCTGGGAGCTGCTGCCTGCCCCCAGCCTGTGGTTGCTGCCTCTGTAACGGGCAGGAGACGTCGCCTGTAAATAGCAGCATCCCTGCCCGTGCAGCCTGGCTCCCCACGGAGAGGGGACGTAGTGGGGGCACCTGGGGAGGGGAGGGTTTGCATACAGGTCCCCCTCACTGGAACCATGGGGTCTAAAATATTTCCAGCCTCAGGGAGTTTTCCTACAAGCAGAGTTTAAGGGGTTTTGTAAGGCTGGGGTTTGGCTTGGGCCCAGCTTTAAAGCTATTCCCTTTATCCTGCAACAACCCATAGCCCTTCCCTGCATTCTGCATGGACCTTCACCCCCATAGCATCCCCGTAGTGAACCCCTCCCACCCCCACCCCAGCCAGAACTGCTTGCCCACCACCTTCTTGGTGCCAGCAAAAAGTAAACACAATCTCTTGGATGGCATTTAGGACTTGCTCGCCAGGCTAAACCACTGACTGGGCAGGAAATCCACCCCTAGGCCACTGTATATAGGATTTCTAGGAGGAAATCAGGCAGGCTGGGAAAGGAGGGAGCCTTTAAAGTCTCCCTCAAAGTAGCTTGCTGAGAGGAGGGGCACAGGAATGGCAGCAGCCTCCCCATGCCAGCTGCAGCCTGTAAATGGGTTCCAGCTGGGGAACTCTCAGGCTCACCTGCAGGCAGATGCTGCAGTCACCGGCCAGGCAGCGGCGGGAAAGGAGCCCAAAATCCTGGCCTGGAAGGGGGAGAGCAAAGGTGTGCAGAGGTCCGGGGCTGTGCCCCTCAGAGAAGGGATGTGGCTTGGACGGCAGGCTCTGCCTTTGGGTGGGCGCTGCTTTGCAGAGGTCGGACCCCATAAGGTAAGAGCAGAGATTCGCACACCCCCCCATGGGAAATCTCTTGCTAAATGTGGCTCGTGTGGTTTCTCAGGGTGCTGGGAGGAAAAGACCTTGAGGTTGGGAAGCGGTGGTGGGAGGTTGCAAGGCAGGAAGGCGACCTGATCTCCAGACCCTTCCGGGCACGTGTGCTATGAAGCAGCGCCCCGATTTAGTGTGTTCCCCCTGCTCTGGGTTTTTGCAGGGACCCCAATGCATCCTGCAACGCAGAGAGGCTTTGGTGAAGGATATTCAGTGCACTATTTCAGCTGGCTGCAATCTTCTGCCCAGGGCAAGCATTTAAACCTCATTTATTAACTCCTCGTGGGGAGGTTAAGGGCTCTCCTCTATCCTCTGTTAAGCCAAATGCAGTTGAGCACCTCTGGTTTAGTTTCTGTTCTTGTGGTGAGGCGGTGGGTTAGCCCCGTGTCCTTGGGGTGCAGTGCCGGCACTCGCCAGCCCTGTGCCCGGCCCGGAACTGCAGCCCTTCCCGATGCCTGCGGTAAGAGCGGGGAATCGCAAATATTGACCTTAGAGAGTTAAACCTTTCCTTTTTAAAAAAGGTGAAATCAGCAAAGCTAACACTAGGGCAGCAATTGCATCATCATGGTCGTTGCCTTTCCTGTCCTATCTAGAGAAGTCTTAAATGGCCCAGAGAGCCAGAAGCATCCCTGCTTGGTGCTGAAAAAGTAAGGTGGCTGTGCGGGTCTCCCTAGGGCAGAACGTGCTGCCCATCCTCTGCCTCTGCCATTTGACCCCCTGCAGACGAACACATCCCTGCTGCCTCAGGTTCCTGCGTTGCTTTAAAGCTGAGACATGGCCCTCTCGCCGAGGGCTCAAAGTGTCTCGCTGCCTGTTCCCCACCCCCCAGCTCCGGGTGGTTTGCATTAACACCCCAGTGCTGCCCAGGGTGGTGGAGGAAGGTGTTTGGGCTCTGTCCAAGAAGCGCCGTACTTGCTCCGGCCTCTCTTAACGACATACCTAACATGGGACATCGGAGGGTTTGATCTGCCAATTAGCCTCAGCCGGGGCCACTAACGGGAAGCAGATGGAGCTGTGTGTTATCGGAGGGGAAAATCTGCCACTTCCTAGAGAGAGCCTGGCTCAGCCTCCCACCCGGCTCCTGGCTCGGAGGACGGATAGCCAGGCGCTTCGGGATGCGGTGGGGGCTGCTAAATGCCAGGCCAGCTCCGCCTGGGATGGCAATGGGATTGAATCCCTACCGGAGTTGCTCCAAACCTGTTGTCTCTCTTTATTGGGCACCGTAGGATTATGCAGAGCCCCTGTGACCTTCCCAAGCCCCTTTCCCCAATCTGGAGGAGGGCACAGAGGTCCAGGAGCATCCGAGCGTGCGGGAGAGTCCCTGGGGTTCTGCTGCGAAAGCCCCGTCTCTCCCAAACACCTACCGAAGCATTTATCAACTTCAAAAAGCCAACTGTTTAAATAGCATTAGGGGACTGATTTAAAGTCACAAAAGCCATGAAATTCAGAGTTAAGGCTAAAAAAATCCACTTGACACTCTGGCCTTAAGTCATAAAAGGCATGAGCCAAAGGCAGCGGCTTGAACGAGCGCTGGGCTCCTGGGCCGTGGCGCTGCGGATCGCCCGGCCGCCCGGCAAGGGGGTGCGAGGGAGAGCCCTTAATGAGATTTAAATGAGCTGAAGGGCCCATCTGGAAAGGTTTGGGGATGCCGTTTGGGGAGGGTTACCCTAAGCTGGGCGGCAGGAGGTGCCTTGGCTGAATGGGACATCGCTGTGGTCCCACCTGGACGGTCTCTGGGGGCTGGGACCATCCCTGACGTCGGGGTGGGTCCGGTCCTTCCCTTCCGGCTGTGGGACTGGGGATTTTTTGGAGCTAAACTGGGCTCCCGTGTGCCCTCCCCGTATGCAGCAAGAGGATGCTTTGTAGTAAACTGGGTGATGTTGAATTGGGCAACTACTCAACCGTTCCTGCCGCTCATCCTCATGCCAGGGGGAGTGTCTTAGTTTTTAGCAGAAAATACAAAGCTAGGGTGTTTTTATTTTGGGTTGACTTTTTTTTCTCTCTGGGATGAGGGTGTGGTGAGGAGGGCAGCCAAAAGGGTGACCTCTGCGGCAGCCTGGGAGGTCTGGCTTATCTGCTAAAGATGAGAGCAGAGAGGTGATTTTTTTTTTTTTTTTTTTTTAAAAAATAACCAATATACACAAGGTTTGGTTGGCGGTGGGTGCAGCAGCATGGAGTACCTGCAGCCAGGTCCCCAAACCAGCCAGAGCTGCTAGGACAACCAGCACCAGCCCATTCAGAGGCAGAAACAGCAGTTTTGGGGAGTGCCTTATTGCTCCCATCTCATCGCCTTGCACGCACTAAAGGTGCCGAATGCACCCTCGCTCTGGCTCGTTATTTGGTAACAATTTGAAGAAATGATTCATAAAAGAACACAATGGGGGTTTGTAATTTATTTTATTGCAAATTTTCTCAGTTAAACCAGGATTCACAGGTATTAATGCAACTTGTTCATGACCTGCATGCTGAATACCAGCCCAGGCACGGACAAGATCAATACTTAATGCTTATTACAACAGCCTTAACAGGGTTATCCACTCTATCTGCAAGTCCTGGTAATTGAACAGTTATTAATTGTAGGTGTTACAAACATAGCCATATCTAAATAGCAACGAGCCTGGAGGGATGCAGGACTTTGTGTCTAAGATCCCTTTTCCTGGTTGCGCTGCAGGACCCGCCCGGCGAGACCCCGCTGACGGTGAGCCAGCGCCTGCGCAGGTCGCAGCAACCGGGGACTGCAAAGGTCAGACCTACGTTAACGTCTTAACCCGGCAGCTTGCGGAGCCTTGGCGCCGGGGCCCTGGGACGGGAGCGGGGGCCTGGCCAGAGCATGACAGGCTGGGAAATGCATCTTCCTTGAATTCTTGCAGCCTCCTTGTGCTGTCCCGGCACCTCCTGCTAATACGTAAGTGCCTCCTGGGGGTGCTGAGGGTGCTGCATCCACCCAAGCAGCTTGTGCAGGAATGTTCCTATTATTGAAACACCTTCTCTTAAAAATCTTTCCGCTTCCTTCCAGTGGACACGCGTGGATCGGAGCAGTAGAAGCAGCTGATAGCCCATGGGAAGCACCGGAGGGAGCCTGACCTCACCACCGGTACTGAAACATGGGGAGCGAGTGGGGCTGCCGCTGCTCCACCTGCCTGACGCCTGAGCACACCTGGGATGGTTTGCAAGGCAACGTGCAGGTAACCCCAGCCCTTGGCTCCATAAGGTGCTTGCTTAAATTTATTTCTAAGCAGCACCACACTCACAGCCGCCCTCTCCTGGCACAATGTGCCTTCTGCCACGTTCTCTTCCTACATCAAACAGCTTTGGGGTGTTGGAGGCTTTGCCTTTGCTCAGGAACTGGGAGAAAATAGGGCTCAGGGCTCCCACCACGTTGACGTCTGGTTTAAAACAAGCCCAGCTTCCCACACCGCCCCGGAAGGCTGGTACGAGCAGCCCGTGACTTGCCCTGAGTTCTGCTGGTGCAGCTTGTGGTCCGCTGGGGTGAGGCAGGCCCTGGGGACAGAGGAGGGAAGGACATTGCTTCTTGCAGGTGACTGGGGCAGGGCAAGCCTCTTAACGCCCGTCTCCCGCTTTAATTCCAGCACCCTCAGCCCTGGTGAGAGGGAATTGCGTTCAGGATGGACAAAACAGGAAGAAAAGGGAACTCAGGGTCCAGGTATGCTGCCGTGGCCCCACCTCCAGCCACCCCTCACTTAACTCAGCGTGCTCACAGGACTAATAAAAGCACAAGGACTTTTTTTTTCTTAGTTAACAATTTAATATATTTTTTCTTTAAAAATAAAACCTAAGCTCGCCAGGTTAAAGATCAGTAGATTTATTTAAGTGCTTTGTAAGGTCGTAGCCGCGAAGCCACGCTGTGCGTTGAGGATCAGTAGTACCGGGGCGGGGGAGAAGGCATCACTGCATGTAGGCGTAGCGCCAGTCCGTCAGCGGCACGTGCGTTTCTTTGATGGCCTGGGGAGATGTCCAGCGCAGGATGTAGTGGGGGCCGCCAGGCTTGTCGTTGGTGCCTGTTTCAGAAGGAAAGCAAGCACCGCCGCCCATGAGACGGGGGACGTGCCCGGAGGGGGACGCGGCTCAGCGCGCGGCCGCGCAGGTAACTGCCATCTCCAGGTGGGAGTTCTCGGTCTCACCTGAGATGCGGGAGCCCCCGAAGGGTTGCTGAGCCACAACGGCCCCTGTCGACTTATCGTTGATGTAGAAATTGCCGGCCGCGTTGCGCAGAAGGCTCCTGGCTTCGTCGATGATTCTCCTAAGGTGGGGGGATAGAAACAACTGTGAGGCCGACGCAACGGCAAAAACCTGTGCGGCGGCCTCTACCCTCTTATAGCAACTAAAATTGTGCCAAAAGCGTGTTTGCGTTTGTTGGGGCGCATTTCCAGGGCTGCGTGGCGTTTAACACCTGCTGAAATGGGCCGTGCATACTAAGAGCTCAACTGAATTATCCCAATTTTGTTTTCTTTTAGTTTGTCTTTTTAAGTTTCATTGTTATAAAATGAAGTTGATTGTAACTTAAGGATGGTCCCCCTTTGAGGTGACATTGCTGTTAGCCCTCCTCCTGCTTAAGAGGGTTGGGGGCACGTCCTCCTATACGCTCCAAATCTCGTCTTTGGGATGGTTTCTCACCCAAAAAGCGTTTTTGGGCTGAGAAACCGCCCGAGGCGCATCCCCTTCCCTCCTCAGCGGGAGGAAGGCTAAAAGCAGCATAAGCTTTGCGGGGAAACACTTTCTTTTCCTCTTCACCGCACCACGCAGGGCTCCGGAGAGGAGCGAGACTGACGGCTCGCCCCAGCAGGGAAGACGCGCCGCTGCCGTCTCGGGATGCTGCGAGGCAGCGCGGATTCTGGCACTTACTTCTCCTGGGCGAAGACTGCCCCCGTGAGGCCGTAGGGCGTCGTGGTGTCAATGAGCTCCAGGACCTCCTCGTACCGCTTCTCCGGGTACACGTACACCGTGAGGACGGGGCCAAAAATTTCCTATACAGCAAAACCAATAAAGCCTCCAAAAACAAGCAGCGGGCGGTTCACCGCCCCACTAGCTAAAAACCGTGATGAAGAGGAACATCCCTGCGCGCACGTCCCGCACAGCACTGCTCAACTCGCCCCTGCGCGGACAGCGGGCGCCTCAGGCTGGGGCCCTACAGCCCCTTTTGCACCTCTCCCGCCGCCTCCCCGCGAGCTGCCCTCACCTCCTTCATGATGGGATCCTGCGGGTCTTTGCTCTCCACGATGCACGGCTCGATGAAGTAGCCAACGCTGTCGTCGCAGCCGCCTCCTGCCAGGATGGTGAGGTTGGGTGACTTCTTGGCGTGCTCGATCCATTTCTTTATCCGTGCAAAAGACTGCGAAAGGGCAATTATAATAATAATTTAAAAAAAAAAAGTGTGGGTTTGGGGGTCTAAAAGGAGGTTTGGGCAATCCCTACGCCACTCTTTGCACTCCTGCTGCTCAGAAGGAAGAGTGGGAGCTGGAAATAACTGTCCTGGGCACTCTGAACCTTACGTCTGAGAGAATTCCTCAGCAAAATAACCCACTTTTCAACAGGGGCAGTGACTAAGGCAGGCACTAGTACAGAAGGGAGAAAAGAGGGCTGATAATCAGCTCTAACTCATCACTGATGCTCGTGTTACTTTGCTCTAAGCAATTAAAAAGCCCATTTAACCTAATGCTTAATGGAAGCCTGGTGCTGTTACCTTCTTGCACTAGTAGGAACGGGAGAGGTGAGCTCACCTTGTCATCAATCACCGCAGAGAAAAACGTCCCAAAGTCCTGGGCGGGCTGTGGGAAGCCAGAAAGGAGGCAACGTAAGTACAAACTGTGCCAAAAAGCAAACTCTGAAACTGGGAGGAGCTGAAATTCCCCCTGCTCCAACCACACCTCTGGTCGAGGCTGCAAGCTACCCCTTTTCAATTAGTCTGCAGTATTTGGCGACTTACACGATCCTTCCTGCAGACGCTGGCTACAAGTTAATTTCTAATCACTAAAAAAAGATGAAGGGGGGGACACGGAGGGGCGGTGGTGGGGAGAACCAGTGGATAAAAAGCTCGGTTCAATAGGAATTAGTAGCCAGTTACCGCAGTCTCTAATCCCATCAACCACCCGCTGAGCCGCAAAGCCCTTCAGCAGCCCGGCAGCTCCACTCACGTCTCCCACTTTGATCTTCCCGTGCTCCTCCAGCAGTTTCTCTTTGATCCGGGGCCACAGCGAGTCCGGGGCGTAGAGGCGGGAGCAAGCCGAGCATTTTTGGCCGCCGTACTCAAAGGCTGAGCGCAAGGTCCCGTTCACCACGCTGGCCACATCAGCCGAGCTGTGCACCAGGTGGAAGTTCTTCCCGCCGCACTCTGGTGCCAGAGAAGGGAGAAAAAAGGAGCACGTGAAGAGCTGTCAGGGCTGCGTCGCCTCCGAAACGCACAAGCTACGGCTGGGTCCCTTGCAAGGGGCTCGGCCAGCGCTCGCCCTGCCCGGTCCAGGGCTCCCTGGGGAACAGGAGCATTGCCGCGATCCCAGGGAGCACAACCCCAGAGCTCGAGGAGCTGGAGCAGGCTTATAAAACTGATGGAAAACGAATGACCCGACTTCCCAAACTTTGCGTGGAAGCTCTGCAACCCCAGCGCATCACCTCCCCGGCCCAGGCGCCAGCCCCCCACTGTAAAAGCCCATCCTGTGCTGGTGGGAGCTGGTGCCAGAAGTTCCTCCCAGACAAAAAGCTTCATGCTTCTGCCAGAGGGCAGGCAGGACACAGTTTACTGTGTCATTTGCTCTCTGCTCACAGGGAGAGAAATCCTGGCCACCACTTTAGTTTCACCCCGAGCAGGCGAGAAACTAAACCCCCCCACCCCTACCCCTGCATGGCCTCCCCCCACCCCCAAAAAAATGGTGTAAGAGGCAGCAGTTACCTCCAGCCAGGCGTGGGAAATTGCGGTAGCGATCCAGGTTTTCAGAGACCTGCTTCCAGAGCCGCTTGAAGGTCCTGGCAGGGAAAGGAGGAGCTGGTCAGTGCACTCCTGCCTTTGCATAGGGGGTGGCACTCCGAAAAGGCACGTGTGGGTGATGTGCCCTGCTGGAGGGGACCCCAGCAAACCCCTGCGTCTGCCCCCAAAAGGAAAGCCGCCTACACACAGAGGAGGAGATGCTAGCCGAGAACGAGGCCCTACGTCTCAAGGCAATGGCACTACATAACAAGCCCCTAGTTTTTAAGATAAGAAACTGTCGCAGTGCCACAGGGAAGCCCACGGGAGCGAGCATCCAGCAGAAGTTTCTGTTCTTTCCCTTTCCTCCCTTCATTTCGGTCCTTACTGTGACAAACCCCTGGACTGCAAAACAATAAAAATGCTAATAGCCTCGCGCCAGGAGGCACAGCCACTAATACACATTTATGAGCTTCCCACCTTTAAAGCACAGTGCTCATCAGACCATGTCCTTCGCCGGTGGAGCGGGGTCCTGGCGTTTAATAGCCCGTTGCAGGCTGCCGGGGCCCTCAGCGCCGCTAACACACCCTGACACATGGGCAGAGCACGAGTTTGCAAATCTACCTGGGGCTGGCATCGCGCCGCCAGCGCAGTGCAGTTCATTAAGCCAAATCACAGCATCGCTGGGAGACCGGGCAGCGTCACGCGCAACTTTACCTATTCTCTGTGCCTTGGGTTTAGCAACAGAAACACCCTGCTATTAAATGCACTCTGTGTAGCAAGAAAACCTGGTTAGGCATTTTTTTAGTCCGTTTTAAAACCCTACTTTAATTACATGGTGTAAGGATGGCCTGTTGTCTGCCTGCTACCCTGCTCAACGCTGTCCTAGGCGTTCGAAGGACCGGCAGCCGAGCACCCGGCACCGTCTCAGCCAGCGGCTCGTCGCCCCGCTGCCGCTCCCCTCCCCAACGTACGGCACGCTGCCGGTGAAATTGAGCCCGCAGAAGTGCTCGGAGCTGGTGACGGTGTCTCCAAACACGGGCCCATCCGCCGGCACGAACTGCACGACATTCGGAGGGAGCCCGGCTTCGAGCAGGATCTTGTAGACGGCGTAGCTGGAGAGCAGGGCAGTGTCGCTGGGCTTCCACAGGACGACGTTTCCCTGGGCGAGAGGAGAAAGTCAGCACACGAGGAAAGGCTTTGGCCCAAACACAGGTATGCGATGCTTAAATGCTCTGGCAAAAGTCTGTCCCGAAGCCCACAGCAGATGGGACCGGAGCAACGGCACCTTTGGGTGATTCACACCTACCTTTTAACCCAAGCCTTGGTTTTGAAAAGGAGCGTGCTTGCCCTGGTGAGCTGAAGGCACAAAAACCTTCCTTTCACACCTCCGGGTCATTGTGTCAGCCCTTCACACCCTCCCTTGCCCAGGGTGCAGAGCTTTGCCTTCCCTAAGAGGAGCCATGAAACACGGACCTGGGTTATGTCTCGGGAAATGGGACAGCGCCGCTAAGAAACGTGGTTACGACACTGCGAGTGCTGTCACTCGGTGCCACCGGGTCTGCGCGCCACCCAGCAGGTGTCTGTGCCAGCCAAAGCAGCGAAACAAAGCCTCGAGCCCGGATTAAACGTGCACAAACAGCACAATTAGCTGGAAAACATGGTGCTGAAATGCCTTCGGGGGCACCCCACCCCTTTGGCCCCGTGCCACCGTCCTCCCCTCGGCTCGGTGCGCAGCTGCGGGGGACCCAGTGACCTCCCCGTGTTGCCGTCACGCTGCTTGGCCCCCACCGCACGTGACCGTGCAACAGGGTCACAGCCCTGGGGGGGCAGGAGGTGGATTTTTGGACTCTGTCTCAACCAGACGCCTGCTTTCCAGGGACTCGCGGTGTGGGCAAAGCTCCTTCCTGGCCCCCACTAATCCTTCCACTCCGAACAGTGAGAAAACTAAACTGCGCTTCACAAAAAATCTCCGAGCAACTGGGAAATCCAACTCAGGCCACGAGCAGAGACAGTAAGCCCGGCAGCCTGGACACCGGTGCAGTGCAGCAGCTGCTTCGGTCCTGAGGAAATCCCACTCCTGACGCCGCAACAGCATTAACTGGGTTGATCTCACGTGCTATTTAGGCCAGAGAAATGTTTAATCCCCTGGGAAGTGCACCATGGTGACTAAAACACTGGGGCTCTAATTAATATCCACCTATTAAGTACCATTTTCTTCTAAATGTAATTCCAGGAACCGCCCGCCGCTCAGCTTTCCAAGCCACCCGCCGATGCCCCGCTCCTTTTTGCCCCAGGGCGAGCAGGGAGATCTCAGTGCTGCAGCAGCCCCTGGTGGGAATTTATCATCGCACTTGAGGAGGGAGAGGCAGATGCGCTGCAGGATGCCCAAAACACTCCACCCAGACCTGCCAGCACAGGCATGCTCCACCCCAGCAAGGTTCACCCACTTTGGGATCAGCTTATCACGCCCTAAAGCTGGGGACCTTTCTCAAACCCTGGGGTGGGAAGAGCGCATCTCCCTCCCCCAAAAAACCTCCCAGCGTCACCCTCTTCCTTCCTTCTCCCCACTCCTCCCCTACAAAACCGACAGGTTCAAATGCTTCACCTTGAATATTGCTTTAAAATGTGACGCGCCCAGATAAAAAGCTCGATGTTCTCCCTTATCGCAGCCTCTTCCACCTCCAGCATGGGACACTGCTGCTGGAGGGACCACCTCTGGTGCCAGGATGAAATCTGAGCCTCAGAAGGAAAGAGCTCAGGACAATTTTGCGGGTTTTTTTTCCAGTGCAACAACAACTTCATTAATCCTGGCCCAAATTCATCAGGTCTCTCCCCAAAACCCACCCTGCAAAGGCAGGTGCTCCCTGTGCTCCGCGGGCACACTGCGGCGGGACACGTACAGAAACGCTGGTTACCGATGTGACTTTCTGGACCACCTCGCCCGCCTGCCAGGACCGCGTGTCTCCCAGTCCGGCGCTCAGTGCCGGGGCCACCACCCGCTCTCTCCTACTTTCACTCCAACGCTGGGCCCAAGAAGCGTCCTCCAAGAGGAACCTGAGCACTTACAAACTAATTACACTTTCGCATCCCAACAGCACCCTGAAGCCCTGTTCACTGAGCAAGCACCACGCAGGGAAGCAAAACCCTGCTGAATGTCTCATCTCCCCTGACCTTCTCTCGATCCACAACCCAGCCTAGGAGTGAAAAGACACTTTGCTTCAGAAAAAAAAAAACCCAGAAGAGGAGCTCTGGGCAGTTTTTCCTTTTCCAACACTTCCCCCATCAGTGGACAGGCCTAAAAGGCAGCCACTAGAACGCCTTGTAATTAAAGACACCTGAGTCTCATTGCAAACCAGCTGATTGAATTCAAGGGGAGCAACAGCAGCAGGACCCCAGGTGTGTCCTATTGAATAGCACCAGAAAACCAGGGAGGCTAAGTTTGCTCCTTGCACATCCCAGACCAGGCAAACCACAGCCTCGGAGAGTTCAGGTCTCCCTCCCAGCCTGTCTCCGGACTGTGCTCTCCATCCCTGGCTCTCCTTAAACCCCACCACCACACTCACCATCAGCGCTGGAGCCCCTGCCAGGTTGCCACCAATTGCTGTGAAGTTGAAGGGAGAGACGGCCGCCACGAAGCCCTGCGGGTGGGAGAGGAAAGGGACCGCTGGGAGCGCGGTTCCTCCTCTCACCGTGGTGTGATGCCACAGCTTGGGGCAAAAAACGGAGCTCCAGAGGCAGGGGGACAACCTCTCACCTCCAGCCCCCGGTAGACCATGCTATTGGTGCTGATGTCCACGCTGATGGGCTGGCTGTTCTCCAGCTCCAGGGCGTACTTGGCATTGAATCGGAAGAAGTCTATCAGCTCCGCAGCAGCATCGATCTCTGCCTGGATGACTGTTTTACCCTGCCGGGAGGGGTCATATCAAATAAAAGCACCGAGGGGAGGGGGGGATACAGCAGCCGAGAGCCGCAGCGCCATGGCGTGTCCAGATGTGGTTTGTGGGTTGCCTCTCTCATGCAGACCACGTGCTTGCTTCTGAAAAATGCGGCCTCCCATAAGCCCCGATCCCACCACATCTCCTCTGTACCGAGCGGAGGCAAATGCAGCCCGTGCCTGTGCCAGGGGATGTCACATCCACTCATGTTCCCCTTAGTGCCTCCTCGGGAAAGCTGGGGCATTTCACAAGGATAAATCAAACAATCACAGCTGATGGCAGTTGATCCTGTTCCCGTGAAGCCTGAGAATGCCCAGCGTCACCTCGCTTCTTCCTCAGCAAAGAGGCAAGGATCGGCTTTAGGATCAGCCTGTTTCCCCTTGCAGCACTTCTAACACTACAGCCATTCCCAATGCCAAAAACAACTTGGCAGCTCCTCCTGCCCCCCTTCCCTAGCCCCCGGCTCCCCAGATCCCCGCCCGTTCGCCCCAGCTATCTGCTGGGTCAATCCACATCTCCTTTACCTGCCCAATCATGGTTTTGGCCAGCACTTCTGCTCGCCTCGGGCCACTCAGCATGTCAGCCGCCTTCAGGAAGATCTGGGCTCGGTCCTGGACAGGTTTCAGGTCCCACTCCTTCCTCGCTGCCAAGGCAGCGTTGATGGCTTTGTTAATGAGCTCCTGCGGAAGAAAAGCAGAAAGGCAGCAAGGAGGAACCCACCACTTCTCTGTCACGGTCGGAGGGGAAGGTGAAGTACTGTCCACCCCCAGGCACAGACCACAGCAGCTACCTTCCCATCACAATCCCAAATTTGCAGCTCCTGGTACCGATTTGTTCCAGGACCTCTAGGACTTGGAAAGCCAACACACACCCCTGGAGCCTCCCCACTCCCAACCTGAGCCTTTCATCCAGTCTCCTCAGCAGCAATCCCAAAGCACATCACGCCACGAGCCTCACAACCCCGCTGCGAGATAAGGCTCGCTAAGCCCCGGTGAAACGCTGCTGCTTCCCCCCTGAAAAAATGAAAGGAAGAGGGAGGGCAGCGAGATGCGCTCACCTTGTCAGCGTAGCAGTACTTGGCCACCTTGTGCGCATGATTGAATGGCTGAAAAGAGAAGAAAAGCCTCCGTAGTTATCAGTCCGACAGACCTCTCTCGGGCTGGGTACGTCCCCCTGCTCCGTTCTCGCTTGTTGAAGTTTTCCCCTAAACTCACCGACAGCTGGTACCGCACCGTCGGTGTCCACACCTCTTCTCCCCCGATCACGCACGGGATGGCTTCTGTCTTGCCCTTCAGGTCAGCAAGTGCCTAAGCAGCACGAGGAGGAGGAGGAGAGCACCACGGTGAAGGCCGTACTTGCAGACCTCTGCCGGCTGCCCCCCACCACCACCTGTCCTCCCCGCCAGCCCCACGAGCGAAGGGAAACCGGGAGACAGGCTTCCTTCGGTCCCCTGGGGACGGGGCGCTGGCGGGGACGGGGCGTCCCCCCACCAGGGAAGAGCCTGGGGCTGCCGTGCAGCACCTGAAGCACAAACCAGGACCTTAAACACTCCCCCCCCCCCCCCCAAAAAAAAAGCCCGATCCCCTGTGGCGGTACCTTCTGAAGCGCTGCTCGCTCGGGGCTCCCTGGCTTGAACTCGAGGATGGGCTCGTTGGTCACCGCGATGGCCGAGCGGTGCTGCCACCGCCGCCTAGGAGAGGAGCAAAGCAGACGCTGAAATCCCCCCGCTGGGTCCCTCCTTCCCTCCGCACCCCAACCTCCAAATAACACGTGTTTTATCGCTTAAGGCCGCGCTGCGCGGCCAAACCAGCCACGCACCCCCAGGCCCGGCGCCGCGTTATCGCGCCTGGGCTCCATCCCCGCGGGTGACGCTGCCGGAGCCAGGAACCGAGCCGGGACATAGCCCCCGGGCAGCTACCCCTTCTCCTTGCTACGGAAAAGGTGCTGGAAAAGGAATTTCTGAGGGGCGGCGTGCGGGGCGAGCTCCGAATCGATCCGGTTTGCTCCAACAGCCCAACATGCCACCAGCTCCTGGCAAAGTCCAGCGCGCGGGGGCAAAAGCCGGGCTGGCAGCGTGGGGCTGGGCATTTCCCAACCCCGCGTGCGCATTAAATTGCCCACCTCAGCAATATTCCCCCCACCCCGGGCAAAAAAGGGGGAGGGGGAAGCGCCAAGGGGAAGGGGGAGCCTGCGCTCGGCGGCGGGAGGTGCCCGCTGGGCGCCGGGGCGGGCCGGGCCAGCAAAGGCGAGACAAGGCGAGGCAGAGCGAAGGGCCCTTTGCAGCAGCGCCCGAGCCCGCGCCCCGCGTGGGAGCGCCGCAAGAAAGGGGGGGGTCGGGGTGGGGGTTTGGGGGGGGTTGGGTGGGGCCCGGCCCGCCCCGAGGCCCGGGGAGAGCCCGGGGACCCCCCACTCACCCTGCGCCCCTCAGCGCCCGCAGCGCCCGCCACATCCCGGCCCCGCCGCGCTGCCCGCCCCGCCCGCGGCCGCGCCCACCCCGCGTGAGGGGGGGGGGGGGAGCCGGGACGAACCCAGGGAAATAAAGAAATGAAAAAAAAAAATAAAGAAGCGGAAGGAAGCGGGTCGCTGCCAGAGCGGCCCCGCGCCGTGCGGGGGGCTGGGGGCGTGCGTGTGTCCCCCCCGCGAGGCGGGATTGGGGTGTCCCGCCCGCCCCCCCCCCCCCCGGGGCGGTGGTTGCGCCCGGCCAATGGAGCGGCGGCGCGTGGTGGGGCGAGGCGCTGGAGCGAGCCAAAAATAATGAAAATAAATTTTAAAACAACCTACCCGAAAGCTGAGAAAACCACCCTCAAAGCGAGGGGGCGGGAGGGGGCGCCCGCTCTTGAGTTCTCCCCCTGGAGAATTAAGGCTGAGAAAATAAAAGGGGCATTTTAAACCCCAAAGGGGGGCGCGGCCAGGGGCTGCCTGGTGCAGGGGGTACCTTCGTGCCCAGAAGGGGTATCCGCACTTCAAGCGTGGCAGCTGGAAGATCCTCAGTTTTAGGGGTCCCAAACTATCCCCAGCCCCCCAAATGACAGCCCTAGGGAAAGGGAAAGGCACACACCCCCCCTCCCAGATCCAAACGCACAAGCAGCTTTTGCCCAAGAATTAACACACACAAGCATTAACCAGGAGTTCGGTATTTATTTTATAGGATTTTTTTTTTTCCTCGTAACCAGAGAACGACTGTAACCCGTTTTCATCGACAAGCTCCCACACGCCCTTTGCGCAGAGAAGCCAGCGATGGGGCGAGTGACGAAGGATGAACCGCTGCGGCGGGGCGGCACGGCCAGGGACGGACGGACAGACACAGGCTGGGAGGCCGGAGCAGTGTACGGGGGAGCCGCGGAGCGGAGCTGGAAGGGGTCGGTGAGGTTGGTTTTGGCACTAAAAAAGGAAAATGGAGATAATCTGCTGGAACTGGGAGGAGTGCGAACGCTTGTGGCTCTCGCTGCGGGTGTTTCTCGGTGCCCCCGCTAAAGTGGATTAGATTTCCGAAGCCTTTGATGGTCCGAAATCCACCGCCAGTAAGCGCGTGTACCATTTGGTCTGCTTGCAAATACCCAGGACGGACTTCCAGCCACAGAGGAAATCAATTTATGTCCCGACTCCAGAGCAAGCTTGGGAGCTGGTTCATCCTTCGTCCTTTCCTCACCAGAGATCAAATAGCATCATCAGTTGAGTCTTTTTCTTTAAAAGAAGCTAATATACAGAATAGAAAGCACAATATTTACAACAGTACGGTAAACAGGTTCATTTCCACACTGATCAGTAGTCTGTTTTAATGTGTATAAAAGAAATTCTGACATGACCCAAGAGGAACTGACAAGAAGTGACACAGCATGGGGAAAGAGTCATCAATACCCTCCACTTAAACGCGTTAAATAATAAATAATCATTTTTGGCAGAACTTCGCTACATACACTTTAGCCGCAGGTAAGGTGTTTTAAGGACTGAGTTGCACGTCTCTCTTGGTGAAACCACGTCCCACAAGAAGCGTGTCTAGTGACCAAGCTTTTAAATCATCCTCAATACTAATAAAAAAAATTAATTTTAGGATTTCAGATGAAATCTGTGCGGGGATTGTCAGTCTGGGCAGCCCACAAACAGCGGGGTTTTGTGGCACAGCGGCGCTGGAGTGTTCTGCCATGGAAATGACACAGGTTTGAAGCCACCCCAGGGTTTGTTTTAAGCATTAACATCATCATTTCCTCCAAAGACGGAGCCAGCCAGACCTATGAGCACCACCTTTGCTTACAGAAGCGCTGCAGTGTGGAGTGCCTCGAATTAGGAGGGATTTGTGATTTCTAGAAGCATCAAATACCCACTTCTTAAACACAATTTGTTGCTTCTTCAAAAGAGAAGCTTTGAAAGGCTCCCGCAAGTGCGGAAGGGTCTTAAGACGCTGAACTGCACACAAAAACAGACAAAAAGAGAAATAATCACGTGTTTCTACACTGCTCTGCCGAAGACTTGGGTTCAAGCCCACAGTGCTCCCCTCTCCGGGAACGGGTTGGCCAGGGATTGAGTTAAGGATTTGGCGGGTAGTGTTCCTAGTGCACCTCTAAAACCAGCATGAGTAACACCAGGATACGATGTGTTGCCATGAGTGGCCATTTCTTTTCTCATTTAACTCTGACAGAAGTTACATTCTACTAAAAGCTTAAAAATCAAGCATTTGAGTGACTTAACACTGAAGGCAAACATTTTTAGAAGCCGTGTGTTCCCCTGCAACCAAGTCCTGGACCAGTGGAAAAGAATAAAAACCCAGAAGTCCTGAAACAACATGTGGAAAATCCTCGTCTGTGTATTAATACACCATGGAAGCACTATCGTTCCTGAACTTTGCTGTGCTAAACCGTGCTTTAAACATTCAGTTCTAAAATGAAGCACACAAACGTGAAACACAGAGACTTCCCAGTATTGCGATTCCCTTCCTCACGCGCTCCAACACAAACCTCCTTCCGCTTTTTTCCAGAGCCAAGGGAAACATGAGGAAGTAGCTGCTTCCGTGAGCCCGCAGCGCTGTGGCAGGGCTGTGAGCACCCACCGATCGCCGTGGCTTTTCCTCAGCCAACCTTGGACCAACCTGTGGTTTTGCTGGCTGGACGGGTTATGCAAGAAAAAAAAACAACCACCAAACCAAAACCCCCTCTCATATTAGCAGCTTTAAGATCTCTGTTCAGGCACAATTCTGATCCATTATTTTGTTTCATCAAGTTAATTCCAATTTATACCGGTGTAGACAAACACGATATATCTTCCAACTACAAATCCACTTTGGAGCGGATTTTACGACTACTGTGCTGCAATAACTCCCGGTGTTTAGGGGAGCAAAGGAGGCCCTCGCCCTCTCCAGCAGAAGCCTCGCAGTCAGGGGAAGAACAAAAGCCACCAGGGGACACAGCACGAATTCTGGAGCTGCAGAAGGGCTGTGGACCTGGCTTGCTCTCCCCGAGGACGCGATGGGCGAGTGCCTCACGGCCGCACCTGTTAGACTGTTTCCACATTGTCACTTGAAACCGTTTGAGAATTTGGAGTCCCACCAGAGCAAAAGATACTTTACAAGGGAATAATTGCGTTTGCTAACAGAATCCTGTTTGCACTTTAAAAACCTCTAATAAAAATAGAATATATACTGTGTTTTTTTATAAATAGATTACACGTTTAGCTTAGATGAGTTTCGTTACATTTCCCCCCCGAGACACTTTTTTAAAGACTCTTGTTTTTTCATTGTGTGAACTAATACGATAATTACTAAGTCTTTGAAAAAAAGTGTTTGTACCACATTATTCTTTGGACATTTTTGAACATGCATCCACAAAAGCAAGTGCCGTTTGTTGACTGAAAACATTTTTTGTACAAACCCATTTTAGGAATTTGATCTATTATTACACTGCTAACAAGCAAAAATATTTGCTTCCTTGAAACCCCCTTTTAAAAAATGAGGAAGAATGAGGAGGATTTTCTGATTGTAAGTCTAAAAAAGTGTCAATATGACACCGCCTTAAGAATAGAAAACAAAAAATAAAGTATTTACAGCTTTACAAAGGAAAAAGAAAGAGGTCATCAAAATCATTTCCAGCATTTTCACCATTTTTTTTCTGGCAAGCTTTTGATCTGGTTTCTACAGAGTGGTTAAACACAAGCAGAACAGGACCACTGTCAGCCCCATCAGCAGCATCGCTTGAAACTCAACCGAAGACCTCCTAGGGAAACTAGCGAAGATCAACCCTCGTAACTCCTGAAAGGTCGATCCACCGAGTCCGATACAGGCTAAATGAAAATAAAACCCCAGTCCCAAGTATGAAAACACCTTTTCTTCTTTAAAAATGGATTACATATGGTTATAAGAAACAGACACCAACCACCACGGTAACTTACCGTCATACACATCACCACCGTACACGTTATTTCTATACCCTCTACTATAGACCCACACCCCTTACACTTACCAACGAATGCAACCCTATTACAGATGCTCCTCGTTAATTATGGCTATGAGATAAACTAGGTTACAGCTAGCGTGTTTCGACAGCTGAATTTCTGCTTCCTCACTTGGCTCTCACTGTCAAACTGAGGATATTCCTTCCTACCCTCAACATGCCAGCTACGAGTTTCAAGAACACTCAGCCTTTTTCCTACTAGGACACTGAGTTTTAAAAACAAAAAACAAACAACAAAACCCAGCAGCTCAGCCGGACGGCTGTTTAAATTGCTCAGTTTCTCCAGTACCAAAGAGCGTTCCATAACGGAGGAGAGCTGAATGCCAGCCTCCGACGAGGCTGATTCACTGTGCAAGTAGATTGCTTAACAATGCCTCCACCAAAGTCACTAAAGCATTACAGACATTCAGCTTTGGCAGATGGTTTCTCATCCTTGTGAGAAACCTCATATTAGCAGCTGAAGTTCATACAGGCTTGAAAACCTTAAGAGTACTTTATTGAAAACATGCAGTCCCAGCCCCCTCAAAAAAATATCGCACCTCTTGCCCCCACCCACCCACCCCACCTTGCAGCCCGAGCGAACATGGCATTTACCGCTTTGGCCACCTAAGAAATAACAGGAATGAGCACTTTGGAATAAGGTTTCTTTTCCAGAGAAAAGTTATTACATCTACACGATCAAGCAGGCTTTGAAAAAGCCCCTAACTCACACCACAGGAACCAAGAAGTTGCTAGCTACTCTACAAATAACTGCTCTGAGTATTTCAATCAGTAAGGAAACCACAAGAATATCCTTGGATCTGTTTTCTTGGACAGAAGCCACTGATTGTGGATCGCTGCCTCCACACTGTGGATCTAGATGGATCGTCCCAGTACTCCTCCCCACTCTGGAAAACACACGGAGCCCACTTGATTGACGTGGCCTAGAAGCACCGTCGCGTCCAAGCAGGAGACAGACCTGAACAGCGATGGAGCTCCAGGCAGCAACACAGGAGACTCCAACAGAGGCCGTGACTGGACCCAGTTAGTGCGAGCAGGAGCCCCCCGAGGTCCTGCCCCTCTGCGTGGCTGCGCAAGCCGGAGAGCCATTTCTGCCCAGGAACACGCCGTTTGCTGAGACACTTGTGCTCGGTTTGGCTGATCTATACTGGCTCTATGCTTACAATGCAACCCTGCTGATTTCAGATCAATACGTAAGAGAGGCTTGGAAACAATACTCAGGAAGCTAAAAAGATTGGCCAGCTTATCTTTATATAACACTGAGAGGGTGCTTAAATCAGGCATTTCCCTGTCCAGTCCTAGCACTGCTCCTATATAGCAGTTTCTAAGCTTCCTGGCAGGAAAAAACCAGACATTTGGTATTTACTCCACATCTTGCAACTGCTAGTTAACTACACAGTTACCTTTAGGCAGTATTAACTACACTTTCAATCTTGGTCTAAAAAAACAAAGAATTATTGGCTGAGGTTTATACCCTGTTTTTACCTGGCTGAGGTGCTACAATTCCTACTAACAACCATGAACAGCTTGATGACGCCAGAGCTTCCTCAAATACCACCAAGTGATCTGACTTTTGATACTGCTTTCTCCTGTGTAAAAATACAGAAAGATTGACAAAGCCTAGGTCTTCTCACTTTCTCACAGAGAAAGCACATGGCTGTTCTTCCCTAATTCTAGGGCAGCAGTAGTTTGGCATTCATTTTACTACGCCCTAAAAAGGATTACAGTATTTTCTGATGTTCGGCTTTTCTGAAGAACAGTGGTCTGGAACTCTCCCAATGTCATGTCTCAAGCCTACATCTATACCACCACATGTCAGTTTATCCCGATGCTTCAACTATCCCACTCTAAACATCATGAAAGCAGCATAAAAATGGAGTGATCTCCCTGTCAGCAAAGTAACATCTGCAAACGCTATGGTTTAAAAAAAAAAAATCCTGAAAAAAGAAAACACAAACCAACATGGGAACTGAAGGGCTGATTCCCCTCTTAATCCAATCACTGGAAACAAAGGCATTGTAATACGACATTCCTCCTCAAAAGAAGCTCTACAGATAACTAACATGTGCAAATGTGTTTTTATAGCTTTCCTTTCCCCAAGAGATAACTGTAGCCCAGCAGGGACCAAACATTCCATATAAATAAGGCGAGCTTTTTTTTTTTTTTTTTTTTTGCATAGTAGTTTATCAGTGATAGTCCCACCCCACTGACCCCTCCTTCCTCCGCCCGCTTTGCCACCGAGCTGAGACCCGCTTCTTCAGATTCTGGAGTCTAGCAGAAAGCTTGTACAAATCTCAAAGGCTCCTTCACCCAAAAAGATGAAATGAAGAAATTCCTTTTGATATTGTATAACTGCTTAATCCTAAAAGCAGTCTTCTAAACCCGCTATTATTTTTAAATGTTTACAGCTCAATTTGGAGTCATTCTTTTTTTTGTGCCAGACATTGGTAATTGTACCATAATTGCCTTGGGTTCGCTTCTCATTTTGCCAATCAGTGCAGGAGTTCAATAAAACCATGAGCTTATTGAAATACCCAGAGCCTTTGCAGCACCATTCTCTGCTGCTACCAGATTTTTTTTTTTTAAATATTATTTTTTATAAAAACACCTGCTATTAATATTCCACTGGAGCTCAAAGTGGCTCAGCTTGGGGCAAAGGCACAATTAAAACACCATGTTTTCTCACAGGACTCTGCATTTATGATTTGTATAACAATAGAAATTTACAGCACCAATCCTTGGGTGGGGTGGGGATGTGTGTAGGAATGAGTCCTTAGAAACCCTGTGCAAGGGCTTACAAGTCTTTCCCCCCCCCCAGTGTACTGTTTTTAAATCTTTTCTTGTATCTTCCCTTTCACTGGAATGCTCCAACTCCGTATCAGCTGACCATGGGCTCCACATCCGTCTCTCTGTCCAACTCGTCCTGAATTTCATCTGTGTTTCCTGAGTCGCTGCTGGCTACAGAGCTGGGAGATGGAGAATTTCTGCAGAAGAATTCAGAGAAAGTTTAGACAAAAAATTAAGTGTCAATGACAGAAGGAAAAGAAAAAGCAACCTTTAAAGAAAATGGTCACTTTCCCTTCCCAAAACAATTTAACATGTCCTTTATTAACATTAAACTTTGGGTTTACAGTAAGTATCAGCAGTAAACTTCAGTATCTCATGTGCTGCCACCCCACCCCTGCCATCTCCTGTACAAAGGCTGCCCTAGGTTTACGGACTGGGAAGTGGAAACTAAGTCCAATGAACATGCTACAGAGACCCCCGTCATCCATAATATATATGGCCTTGAAAACTCAAAAGAAGATGATAGATTTTTATTTTTTTTTTTAAGCCAGGACACATACTTGGGGCGAGCAAGAGGCAAGAAAAATCCCGCTAGTATAGGGTTCTTAACACATAAGAAGATTAAAACACAAGTTCTTCATACAAGTCTATAGTCAAAATTTTATTTGGGGGGGTGGCTTGTTTAAGAGTTCTAGGTCTATGACACTGCGACTAAGCATCCGACCAGGTTAGAAAAGAGGTAAGTCCATTTGTACAGTCCTGTGGTGACACTCCTGCTTTTACCAAGAGGTGTCGAATCCTTAAACGTGTTGCTGTGTGTAGGAACCTATACACTGTTACGGGGTTCCTGTTCAGACTGATACCTGAACCTGAACAAAATAAGATTATCTAAAGGACAAAGCTTTAGGACAAAATGATACTATTGCCTTTAGACAACTTGGCAGGAAACAAGAGCAAAATAAATTCTTGAAGCACCCCAGGCAGAATGGTAATATCTTATTACCTGTCAGCTGAGCCTTTGATAAGCCTACGACAGGTTTCCATTTGTACATCCAGGCCCCTTTTCATACTACACATTTCCATATATTCATGAAGGTGGCGATTCATGTCACTCTTGGCTGTGGCCAATTCCAGCTGTAAGAAATAAGAGAAAATAATCAGCCTAAGGTGAGCTGCTAGCAGCTTCTCCCAGCTTCACTCAATTTGACATACTGGTGGGGATGCTAAACCTGCCCAGAGCCAATCCGGAACATCTGCACAATATATGCTTAACCTCAGTGTCATACTGCCAGTGCATTCATCAGCTTATGAAGTGTATTCTAATCAGAGCTCCACACTGTTCTGAAACAGCCCTCAACTTTTTTTTAATGCTGCTTGGCATCTTGTTTGTCAACAAGCAGTAATTAATGAAAGCATATTCTAGGCAGGGCAAAGACTTTGAGAAGCTACAGCTGTTGTGTCTGGCAACCTCTGAGGCCGCATGTTGTAAAGCATTTCCCAGTGTGACGGTGGATATGCCAGTGGAAAAAGAGTAATCATGCATTTTTATTCTCTTTGTTCTGAAGGTTCTGTCTCCACCAGCTACAGATGCATGCTGCATAGAGAATGGTATTTAGAAAAAAAAATCACAAGGGTATGTCAATGGAAAACGCCTTTGCATTCTTCGATATATAAACGTTCCACCTTTCCTCTGTGGGTACACCGCACCAGAACACTGCGCGTGTTTTAATCTATTAGAAACAGTTCATATTGTCATGAACAACTTCCTTACCTCTATCTGCCCTATTGTTTCTTGGTATTCCTTGTCTCTCGTTTTAAAAAAAGACTCTGTTTCATGGATCAAGTTTCCCAGGTTTTCTTCCTGCAGGGGAAAGGAGAACACAAAGAATTGGCAAGAGACTAACAAGGAATTCAGTAGCAGACCAAAGATTTTCTTATTGAATTCACTCAGAAATGCAGGTTTTTATGCTCTACCATGCAAAGGTTTTTTAAAATACATTTTTACACAGGCAAGGAACAGTCTGCTTATTACGACTGGCACACCAGGAAACACATTTTTGCACCGTGAGCATGGCTCTGTACACACAAAGATGAAGTCTCTGACCAAGGAACCGGCAATTAAACACAGATACCCGATGCACGCCAGAGAACAGGATTTTCCTGAACCTTTCCTAGTCTGATCACGCTTAGATACACTGTAATTGCTCTCCAGCCATGCAATGATTTTTTCGTGCATTGACCGCACAACCACTTACAGCTTTCCACTGGAATTCTCGTTTTCCAGTTACTTCTTATTACTCTCAAGTCCTTTCAGCCTCCATTACCTCACGTGTATGCTCTGCACGCATTGTTTCCTATTGAAATTCTTCACTTAACTGCTAAAGCAAGCTCACTCCTGCTACGCTACTGATGAAAATATCACACGTAAGACACACGCTGTCCCAAAGGAAACATCCTGCCGGACAACAGCTCCCATGTCATCATTGGTTTGGATTGAAAGTCCAGCCTGGGCTACAAAACATATAGCACTATTTCAAGTGTCACAAAGAGGCTAAAACAATGCCATTGTTCTCTCTTTCACGTACCACCTACCTCCCTTTTCCAGAAAAAAGCCAACTATCATCAATTTAATGCAGCTGCATAGATGAGCATTAATTATGTTTCCATCCTTTGGCCACATCTGTGGCGGCTTTATCAGGATCATTCCTGGTATCAACGTCAGGCTAACCAGCCTATAGTTACAAGAATCATTCCGCTTATCCTTTTATATGCAGAAGCGCTTTAAGGAGGAAGGTCATAAAAGAAGGTGGCTAGGGCACCGCGTAAGAACTTGAAAGGAATAAAGCCACTGGAAGGAAGATTCAGGCATGTAAAGCACTATGTTAAAGACCAGGCACAGACGGAGCAGTCTTTATTCCGCATCTCCATCTACAAGACAAATCTACCCTTTCCTTGTATAATTTTCATTTAGAAGGATTTAAGCTTCTTAAAACCTTTAGAGTTTTCGCACAGAAGGTCTGAGTTCGGCAATATTCCTCTGATAGCTGTGCTTATACATGCACACATGGGTATATGCAAATAAATCTGTCACTAATTCCAGCACATGGCTACACATTATCACTCTGCCACTCTCCCTGCTCGGAAGACGGCATCTAGCTAAGTACGCTGCTTTCTGCAGTCCTAGCACTTC
Source organism: Phalacrocorax aristotelis (assembly GCF_949628215.1). Lineage (NCBI taxonomy): Eukaryota > Metazoa > Chordata > Aves > Suliformes > Phalacrocoracidae > Phalacrocorax > Phalacrocorax aristotelis. The sequence goes on from NC_134294.1 coordinate 2,161,132, forward strand.
CGAGTAATCTCCGCAGCTTCAGAGTACGCCAGATGATACACAAATGGGAAGATGTAAATTAACAGACCCCTGGCAGTCAACACAAGACAATGTTCAAGAAACTGCTGCCTCAGCATCTTTACACTATGGCGATGATGGAAGAAGGCAGGATTATTTCTTACCTACTGCTGTTGTGCTACTCAGTAATGAAACAGAGTCACGTTTAAGACTACCCACACAAAGCCAGACCTTGCTGTTTCAGTCTCTCTCGAGGCCTCCTTAAAAAGGCTCAGGAGTCACTGAATGAGACAGCATACAGCCATTAGCTTATTTTCTGTGGGATCTTAAGGATTAAAAGCAAGCTGTTTATTATCCACCAATACCAGCAGGTTCCTATTGACTGGGAAGACAGAAGCACAAGATTCACAGGTTCAGAAGATCCCTGGGGCCTTACACAGTCCTGCAACCACAGCTTCTTTGTCTGTGATGGGCTGGATGTACTTTAACATCTTCTGCGGACCATAGAGGGTTTACTTCTCTCCCCCACTAGACTAACTATGCAATATCATCCCCCACGCTACATGTACTATTTTGACAATTAAAGCACGAATGATAATCTACAGAGAAGTGAGATGCTGTCTGGAAGATACAGGGCTTTAGATAATCTGTCACCCTAGGCAGTTGTTTGTGTGATACCCCTCTAGCAGCTACATGCATTGGATCTTTTGACACGCTCCTGATACTTTCAAATTCTCAGTTTGAAGAAGCAGAAAAAATGAAGTTTGGCAAATAAACAGATTGCACAGACTGAAAGCAACCACAGAGAGAAAGCACTAGGAAGATTTTAAATCACAGCAAGTTTGCACAGCAAACTAATCACCAGTCAAATATGCAAAGGCTCACGTTGCTAAAAAAGCAGCCGAGGGATGCAGTTTCTGCAGAGAATAGTTTGAGAAAACAAGAAAATAAACTCACCTCTCCTTGGAGGTCAATGGAAGGATTGCAGTTTGTGAAGTCTTCCCAAAGAAGCAATGTTTCCTCGTTCTCCTCCCACGTTAAACTATCACAGTCGTCATCAAAATCGAATGTCTCACGACTGTTAAGGTAACACAAAAAGCATTAGCGAAAAGTACTCCAGCCCCACTCCCTCAGTTCTTCAATTAATCTTCTAGAAAAAAGGGGCCATGAGAGCTGAATGAAGGAGACAACGCAGCAGCTGAAAATCCTCAGTTTTTACGCACAGGCTTCACCACTGTCCAAGTCCCTCGCTCCTGGGCTCTTTGCCACCCCAGAGCAGAATAAAAGATCCTTGTTAGCATTCCTGTTCAAGTCCTAGCTCTGTCCTCCAGATGGTGCTGCACATTAGTTTCCCCTGTTTGCAAAACCACAAGAATGTTTTAAACTATTCTTTTTATACATGGGAAAATAGGCCCAAACACAGTTTGAGGAATTTTACAAGAAACAGCCGCTAGAAGACTCCCTGCTGATTTTCATGTTGAAGCTCAGCCAACATTTTCCCTCCAGCACCTAAAATCATTGTTTTCGAAAGTAACAACTATGAAAAAACAGAACACCCAAATAATGTGCAGGTGAGCATAAATACTTACTGTTGACTTGAACAACGAAGATACTACACTACAGCCACTTCACGCTGAACAAACAGCGGCAAGAGTGGCCTTTAACACTGTTATTTGGTCAGGCCCCTTTAGGACTGTCAGTTGTGCAATAAAGGAAAGTTTCAGGAGGCACTTGAGTCCCTCTTGGTTTGAACAGCAGCAGAGCTAAACACTAGTAGCTGCTTCTTGTCTGTGTTAAGGAGGCCTGACAAAAATCTGAAATTGCTCCCAGAAGCAGCCTGCTAATTTCAGACTGATGCATTTTTGTTACTTTAGCTCACTTCCTCTCAAGCTGATAACATCTCAGCCCGGAAGCCGAGTCCAATACTGTCTTTAGGAGGCTGAAGAGCTTGGCAAAAGAGACAGGCTATTTGTCTATACTCAGCATAACTTTAAAAAAAAAAAATTAAAAAAAAAAACTTGGACATACATGACTGTGCCTTTTGCAATTCAACTTCTTCAAATCAGTTTCTTTTTGCAAGAGCTGCCCTTGGCAGAGAGCGCAAAGGCTCCCAGTCCTGACCGCTGCTTACCTCAGACATACACCCTGTTCAAAGCCGACTGCATTTTGACATTTTACTACTAGACACTTACAGATTAAGTTCAGTACAGATAAAACACAAGTTGCTTTTTTCCTGTTCATGAGGCAAGCTATTCAGCTGTTGGTAAGCTATTTTCTACTTCACAAAGCCCCCAAACCCAGACATCCTTAGAGATGTACCCTTTCCAACAAGCCATGAACATTGTTCTAGATTAACCAACTTGAATGTGTCAACAAGATTCCTACAGCACTTTGTGCTGTATGTAGTAGGACCGCGAGATAAGAATTTCATTAGCAGCACCAATAAAAACTGGGTATTGCAGGATGTGTTTAAGAACAAAACTAAAACCTAAATGCATTACCGACCTAGCTGCTAAATTTTAACCTCTTGCTTTTCTGGAAAATCTACATGCTATCAGCTGTGACCCTGAACTCTAGCAGTGGAGAAGTCGAGGCTGTATTTATTACACTGAATATTAACACGGGCCTAAAGACATCTAAAACCAAGAGTCCTAACAAAAGGAGTTTCCTACAACTTTTGCAAAAAACATGCCCTTCTATATGTGACATTCAGGCAGAACGACAGAAACACCCTGAAAACAGAACTTTTGGCAACAGCTGCCAACAGAAGAGAAGCTAGTGCTTCTTAGACAATTTCTTGTGTACTCCTACATATAAAACACTGTCCTGCATTGTGTGGGAAAGCACTGGGAATTCTTCCCTCTGCAGTCACTGCAGAAGTTGGCAGAAGACACCCGTATTCAAACGCTAGGGAAGTCAGACCTATGGTGCTTGCTGGGGCTTTTGCCTGCCAAAAGAAAACAGCAGAGACCCTCAAAGGTCTCACCAGGCTGTGGCCATCCCCATCATTTCTATAACAAGAGAACAGCAGGGCACATCGCCAACCGGCTTCCTGAACTGCTTTGTGTAGCACCAAGGTGCAGAGAGTCTCTTCTCAGCTGCTACAAGCTTCCTAATGCTCCAGTTTGCGGTACAGGTTCAGGCAAAGTAAGTTGCAATCCTTCCGGTTGGGGAGCCAGACTTTGCAGCAAGTCTTACAACACTGACGTTCTTGGAACCTGTTGTCCACTGCTAGAACTGATCTTCTGGACAGGTCCACCGCTACCATTACCTATAGCTCAACTAGAAACTCATGCAAAATCCTAGAGAAGTTTGTATCCCTTTCAAATAGAGCTTTCAGTGACGTTGCCAAATTCTGTCCAGCCCAAGCAGCAGAAATCTAGAGATCTAGAAACCTAATATTCAGCCAAACATACAGAATAGACTCGAGTTTTATACTTTTTGCTGCATGTTTCTTCTTTTACTACTGTTATAACAGCACAGAGTAGTAAAACTAGTTTTTATATTCTGTATAGTTCCTCCTACTTAAGCGAGGGACAAAATCAGCTAATTTTATTTGAACTCCCAGAAAACCTTTGAGTATGTACCATGCTGGCAGCTCAAGTGTTCTGGGACTAAGTCTACATTTCAGAATATGTTTTCCCCACATTGTCCATGATACTCACAGCTGATTAAACATACGCTTCATTTCATCTGTGATGTTCAAAGAACAGCTGACCTCATCGTCAGAGAACCTGCCGTTATCTCCGTCCTGTTCCGAGAGGTCATCATCAGATGTGAGCTTGCGTTCTTTCTTCTTGGAAGCCACCTTAATTGGAGAGAAGAGCAGTAACTAGAAGGTTCAACTGAGGTGCTGCACCATGAGGGGTGGAAATAAAGGAGAGGCATTAGGGTTTGAGTGAATATAACTGTTCATCAGTTCCCAGGCAATTCAGGGATTGCTCGTATTCAAGACGGGAATTGCATCTGTTAATGAGTGGTGAACACAGAGCACAAGGAAGCAGTTCAGAACGGCGAAGAGCAAAGCAAGCTGCAGGCTGCCAGCGCTCTACAGATGTTCATCTGTTCACTGGCACCAGTCTATGATCTACCAGAGAACATGCAGAGGTTAGAATGATACAGGGTAAAAGCATAAGCTGGCAGGAGTGCCCAGGCAGCAGGCTGAGAGCAATGACAGAACTCTCCCTCTCCTGCCACCACCACAGGCTGTTGCTCCCAGTGTTGAACCACCACGAAAGAGCAGACGGGAAGCCTTTCTAGATAGCCTTTATTTCAGGTCATTCCCACCCCACCAGCAGAGGCAGACTGCTTGTCTTCAGGTCGACAGAAGAAGGGTTAACTGAACCATGAAAATGCCTGGACAACCTCAAAGAAATGAAGTTCACAGACGTGCAGAGAGCTCAAGGAATACCCCTGCAAAGGGCGCAGAGGATCACTTCATCTGAGGACTGTGAATGTAAAAGATATTCACAGATGGTGCCACAGAGTCAAACACACAGTCCGCTCCCAACCTAGCAGTTTTCCCTCTACTTGGCATATAAGCCACCCCTTATTGGTATTGTTCTCCACGATGATCATTTTAACCACTGCATGCTTGACCACAGGTGCGCTTTGCCGTTACCTTTGAGCAGAAAGACACAGCAATTCTACTCAAAGACAAGAAGAAACCACTAGCACAATGCAACGGCTCAACATGCTACGAAAATAATTGTCTTCCATAAGGAGATTTGAATCTTTTGGGATACAAAAGAAAAAACCATCAAACATTTAGGCAACTTCACTATAGCCAGAAAGCACAACCAGTAGAGACTGCAAGGATCTTTTACAGTGGTTTTGTACAGCATTTAGCACACTATATGGCATCACTATACAGAGAAAAGCATCAGACTTACTGGAAGACTGAACAAGACACATTTAGATCAAAGTGGAAGGAAGCTGGGTTAATCACCACTGAAACTGTAGTTGTGACAGAAGACCAGCTGCATTGGGAGTTGCAGGTTTGCTCCACGCAGAGCTGTGACTGCTTGCTTTTGGAGCAAATTCAATGACTTCCCTACTAGCACCAAGGAGCCACAATAGCTCTGGGAAAGCAGCTGGAGTTTCTAGTCTCACAAAGCAGTCATAGCTCACCACCACAGAAGCGTTATTTCTGGCCACAGAGCTTGAGCCAGAAATAAGAACATTCAGATGACAGTTCTATGAGCTTGAAACCTCTCACTTGCGAAGGGAACAAATGCGAGGAAGCCATTTATACAAACCTAGACCCTGTAATGCTTTTCTCCCCTGCATTGATTGCAGACTAGCATCAGGCTAGCAGTGTGTCTTAAAGGTCATCCTGAGACTTTTTTTAAACTCCCTAAATTTTGTGTTCTTAGTACGACAGCAGCTTCTGCAGAAGAGCGCTACACTTCAAGACTGGGAAAGAAGAAAATATGTCTACACAGAGAAATTTCAAGAAAAGGTAAATGACCTGGACCACACTCCTCAACACTGCTCCCTCTTGTCCCCTCGCTTCTTGTCCTTCCCTAGGGAAAATTCATGGCCTAATCACCTGGAATATCTTGGAAACGTCTTCAGAGTTGCGCTGCTGCGCTACATCACACAGCTTGGCTGTGATATCGATTCGCCGACAGATGTCCATGTCCACCTTCATGGCCTTTTCTTGAATCTTTGTGTCCAGGTCTGTCATGGGCTGCAGGAAGGACAGTAGTGATTATCTTCTATTATTATACAGTTCAGGAAAGAAGAGATACCCCACAGTATCTCTCTAACCCCAGGGCATATCATTCTTAAACAATATTATATCTTGTTCTCTGGGAAAGGCAGTACACGTACAATCTAAATAGACTAGACAGCTAACAATTAACATTCATATCTGACTCTAATCAAATTTCAACTCAGTGATTTGTCATCAAGAAACCTATACCCACCCCAAAACAACTGATAGATGTGGCAAGAGTAAATTTTTATGGGGTCAAAAAAGCTTTAAAAATGGAGGAGAAAAACCCTGTTGAGCATGTGCAGAATAGAATGAAATCTAAAACCTGTGAGTGTGCAACACACCCCCCATTTCAGACAGAAAAACTGTGTCTGCAAGGAAAAGTTGCTTTTAAAACAGAATCCAGGCTCCGCAGCAACTTCATACATACCATGAAAACATAAAATCAAGACTGGATCTAAAGAGATCCACAAAAGCTTCCGACACAGAAGATACTCCTTGTTGGCATTAACATGGCTTCCAGCCTAGCAAAAATTCAACATGAAAAATATTTTGTCTTGCTTCACTCTGAGCAGTAATTATAAATATAATTTATAAGAGAGACTCCCCCTCAGACAGTACAGCTGGCTCCTTATGAAGAAACATTGTTCCACAAAAAGCATATTTTCCAGCCTAGACGAGACTTACTCTCTTGGAGAGTAGCACTTCAATGACTAGGCAATGCTTCCACTTTGACCAGAAGAGCAGAAAAACTCTTTGCAGGGATTTCTTAAATGCCAAATCCCTTTTCCAAGGAGAAAGCTTTGGGATTTTGTGTTGGTTTTCCTGTTTGTTTGTCTTGTGGGTTTGTTTGGGGGTTTTTTTTGTTGTTGTTGGGTTTGGATTTTTTTTTTAATTATTAGACAGAGTTGGACCTTTGGACAAGTTAGATATATTTTCCAAACACACCGAGAAAAAGAAACCTCTAAACACTGACACACTCTAAAGACAATCTTATCAACTGAGCAGATACCAGCAATTCTTATCTGCAGGAAAGCAAGAGTCACATGCCAACATTCTGCATTTCTCTGCTCTAAATATTTACACAGTGGGATTGAAAATAAGCATTGTCACTGCTTTCCTTAGGCTCTCTTCTACCTTGCACACTTTCTCTCAAGTTGAAGAGGATGTTTGCATTTACCACCACCCTTTTTATACACACTGAGCAACATTTCTTCCTCAGCGAAAGAGTCATCACAGTGATGGAGCTCCAACAAGTTTCTCCCTTTCACACTGCCTCTAATCGAGAGTAGGTGTGCTTGGTTAAACACCAAAAGAAGAGACAGCTAGCTGCCAAATTTCACATGAACAGATCTAGTGGCCCTGAGAGAATGTATCTGACACCAGGGAGCAGGTTCTGCAAGCTTATATAAAGACAGAAGGAAGAAGCCCTACACAAAATTACAGAACAAGTAAGCATAATAGGACATATTCATTAGACAACTGGCATCAGCAGTACTTCAGTCTTACAGAGAAAGGCACCTTACTTAATGTTCACCTGGCTTATCTTTCTAGATATCTGCACAAGTACATGCTCTCAGTATGTTTAAAAGTAAGAAAATTGTCCAGTCATAGTCTAAAAGATCCCCCAGCTTTGAAGGAAAGTCATAATCTAATGAGACATGAGGAAATTCCTGAGAAAATATTAAAACAAAACCCAAAACTAAAAACAACAACAAAAAACCCACCACCAACAAAAAGAAAACAGGTCGAAGCAGCACTGGAAACAATGCCAGATACCTGAACCAGTGATACTGGGTTAACCTCTTCAGAGCTCTCATAAAGGGAGTTGGGAAACACATATAGCATGTTCCTTTGTGAACATGACTTCCTTGCGTGATTCAGAGCAAAGTCCCCCTTGTTAGCAGCACGCGGTGCTGCACAGTGAGGAACCCTCTACTCTAACCTGCGAGCTCTCCAACATTTTTTTCCCCACGGCTGCAGATCTGAATGCCGGCACCACCAGCTGTGGAGAATGGGGAAGGGAGGGAAGAGTCCGGGTTATGGGCTAAGCAGCAAGGTAATGCATCTCTACACAGACCAGACAGGAAGCAGGGGTAAGGGTGATCTGTCTGATGCATTAGATCATAAAGGCAGCCATAATGCTAACTACAAAGCAGCACTCACTAAGACCATAACCTTTTTATGAATGAAGCCATTTGCATGACACACACGTTTCACAAAGGCAGTGGGAGTTGGCCACTCTGCTCTCCAGTGTACTTACATCACTCATCAGACCCTTAAAGACCACAAGTTCTGCTTTCAGCCTCTCAATCTTTTCATTTAACTCCTCCTGAAGAGCTTCCGCTTCCTGCGCCTCCTGCAAGAGAAAGCGCACAAAGAACTAAGAGGTAATAGGCCAACAGACGCTTCCTCGCTTAACCTGAGCGGGGCCGATAAGGCATGTCACCACCCCCACATTTCACTTTGTCAGAAACTTCAGCACCTTCTTGCTTCAGCTTCCAAACATTAACACTATTCTGTAGTGTTCAGCAATGCAGTCAGCTGCTAGAAGGAAGTTTTTGAAAGAAATTCAAATAACTACTAGCACAATAAAAGCTGTAGAGAAAAACCTATACCTTTCAATACCTACTACTCAGAACTTACCTCTCGCAAGGTTTCTACCATAGATTCCAGGCTCATTCTTCTCGTCAGTTCCTCTTCCCATCTGAAAGACAAGATTTGAAGGTGAAGCCTTAACTCTGGAGAAAAGTAATTCCACCCCCCCCAAATCACAAGTCTTCTGGTAGCTGTAGGATGATGGCAGTTATTTGAAATGTAAAGCAGATGGTCCCCCTCACTTGTACACCCTCAAAGCACTAACATTAAGTCTGTAAGAGAATAAAGGCTAAATCCACTTTCATTGGGATCAGTACTCGTCCTGCTCTCCTGTGCAATATTTCGTTGCAAATATGGTGGGAAATCTTCAGTGCAAAAAAAAAAAAAAATCAGTTGAAGGTAAGTTATCTGAAACCAGCAGTCTTTCTATTTGTCTGTTCGGTCCCATCAATTCATATGTTTATGTCCCTTCTACATCAAAGTCCTCAATAATCTACATGCCTCAGTCATTTCCCAGCACCGCAATTACAAGCAGAGTACTCCGACACGCATCTTTGCGTGCGGGGTATGTGCACTCACTGCTGCTGCTCTACTGAAAGGGCCGAAAAGGAATTAGTTACAAACTGTGTAATTAAACATCATACTACAAGCATCATTACACTTGGAGTTCATTATTGGATTAAGCGTAAAAATACCCGGCACTTCCTTTTTTTAAACACCAAAACCCTTTAAAAGAGCAAAAACCAGTACAGTGGGTTAGCATTTGACAATTTGACTAACTCGAAAGCTAAAATTCTTGAAAACGTGACGATACACATTCAAACACATGGATATGGTTTGTGTTTGGGGGAGAGGGAGCAAGTAAGACGTGTGCCACTTGTTTTGAATGGGCAGTAGCGCCACGTGAGACTTGCTCAGTCTGTTGGGACAACAGGGATTACACCCCCGGAAAAGAAACTTTGGATACCCCATGATTAAAACCCCCGTGGTGAGCATAACTGCCGAGTACCATCCTGATACTTTCTGTTGCCACTTCAACACTTTTTACAGTTTAACTGAAAATGGCAAACCATGGGCCCAGAAATCTTCTCAATCAAAGCATTCTTGAAAATTCATGGTTAAACCTGCCAAAACGCCTCGTTTCATCCTGTTTCCAAATCCACAAAGAAATCGGGTGATGGCTAGATTGTGGGATATTCCCATCGAGGCAGCTGATTTGCAGCATACAGAATCACTATGCTACTCGATACATCTCTGCATTCAAAGCGCAGATTTCATCCCATCTGAAATGGAAGCCACGACGGACCATTTCAGCAGGAAAGGACGCAGGCAGGCACGGTGGTATCGCCGTTTGCTGTCTTCAGGCACGATCGGAGGCACCTGAACAGGTTACATCTTAATGCAGCAGCAGCAGCTCCGGCGAGCACAGTGCCAAGATGACACGCTGGCTACATCCACTCTTTCCTGCTATTGTGGTGCAGGAACATCCAACGTAACAGCGTGCAAATTCTCTGTTTTACAACTGAAGTTTGATTTATGCAGGAAGACTTGTGCATCTTTTTAACAGCAACGATTTACTGCTGAGCAGAGTAAAATATTTAGGCTGAAATTTGCATTTGTCATCAAATGTTTTAGCTCATATTTCCATATCCAATTTGGTTGTTGACTATTTTTATAGAAATGTACATGTAATTGGTAATTTTTCAGATTTTAATATTGAAGTCAAGAAGGTGAAATTAAAGCAGTCGGTTATATTCACAATCTGTAAGATGGTCTCCTTCTGTTTCAGAAGGAGTGTTGCATAGATTTAATCATTCCTCCTGGTCTTTCTGCCAGCAGGCTGTCATTTATGGATGGAAGTCAAGCAGACATTGCAAAAATTGGTATGCTGCTTCTCAAGGTTTTAACTGTTGAAACGAGGAATACTGGCTACATTCAGGTTATCTTGCTGTATTCTTTGCATCCCCACAGCGCATCGTGCATTCTGCAAGAAAAGGGATGTATTTTTGGAAAACGCATCTGCATATTTTTACTGGCTATGCCAAAGCTAGCAAAAGGGATTAGCATTCCTTCCCAGCAGCTCAGCCGTTCTGGGCAGCCGCCAAAATTATGCATCTCAAAGTCTGCTCAGACTAACCTTCCTCATCCTGCAGAAATTCCAGTAGTTCCATTTCTTTTCTTTGTCCCAGTTAAAGTGTGTTTTGCAGCAGAGTGATTTACAGCCCTAATTCCCTTCCATCAAACTCAAGACAGTGTCTTCAAGAGAAGAGAAATAGGATGCCTTTTACATACATAACACCCCCCACATGCACACAATTTCTGTGTTTCATTATAGGAACAATAAAACAATTGGGTAATTATTAACCAAAAAGTTTATGCCTAACAGAAGAAAATTTACACTGGACTGATAATCAGGGTCCTGCTAACCATCAATATCACATTCTTAACCTCAGCGCACATTTCTCCCACCCACAACATGAAGCTGATTAACCTCATTTAACAGCTAAAAATGCCAATCTTTCTTCCTCCTCACACTTAAACCTTAGACTATTTGTAGCGAAGAGAGGAAGGAGACGGACGGGAAGGTAGAGGATGACAATGGTGCCAGAGGATTAATTCTCCATTTAAACTTCCAAGGAAGTGAGACAATAGAAAGCTTGCTCATTCATATGATCGTCCTGTATTTGCTGTAACACACAAGACTTTACAAGGAACCTTGGCAGCTGCGACACTACGCGCTCCAACAAAGGCAGTGGTAAGGAGTCAGTGTGCCACTGAGAGGATGCTAACTACAGGTCTGATGTCTTTAATATTCAACATACTTGGAATTATTCTCTCAGTAATCAATATCTTTCTCTTCAGTTACCACCTAAAAGCAGAAGACTCAGTCTTCCACAAGCCTTAATCCCAGCGGGCTGCAGACACCCTCTGCTCCTTCGCAGACAGAACCAGTGACGCCACTTGCACGTGCAGCCTAAAATGTCGATGAAAGGGAGCAAGCCTGGTGCTCCCTTCATCTCAAGGAAGAGGGAATCACCACCTGATTAATCATCCCTGTGGCATAAGCGGAGCAGAGAGGTCACTCCTTTGCTGGATAACCACAGGAGAAGCAGCAGCAGGAATGACCAGGGCTATAATACCCCAAAGGGAAATGGCTGTACACACTGTAAGCTAAAAAAACCACCAATCTTCACATATTTGCTGCAGGATATTAAGTAGCCAGCTGCTCCTGCTGCTCTCAAATACACTTATTTCTTGGCTCAGATGCATCAATTGCTATGATTTCCAGCTGTATCCAAAAAGCTTTTTTCTGACCCAGAAAGGCTAACGTTGCCATCTAAAATTACCAGACTTCAGGGTTGCTTATTGTATTTTCAGTTATTTCTCTTAAAAAACAAAGCAATGGGAATTTCAAATCTAACCAAGCTTTTTTCCTTCCTTCCCACCTTCCACGCATGTTGTATTTCCAACCAGCACGTACCCACCCCCCAAATAAAGGGCCAGTCTGAACTTTGGAAGCTATGGATCTATCCCCCTTTCACCAGATGTGACGCATTACATTCCAGCGGCATTCTGTCATTGCAGCTTCGGGCCTCAAACTGCTTCTGCAGTCATGTCTCACATAGCTTCAAGGAGAACAAAGGATGCTGGGTCTCTTTAACGGGAATAGCTACATTACAAGGATATTAGACAAACAAAACACATGATTAGTCAGCTAGGATTAACATTGCTTAAAGCGGTGTTCTTGTAAAGCTGAGTCACACCAAACTTGTGTGTTTCCTTTGAAATTGGAGGAGCAGCTACCAGTTCACTGATACTAACATCATCTCCTACACCGAAGAAAGCCGATGGGGACATCTCAGGAACTGGATAACGTCCCTTAAAAGCTTCTCTAAGTTTTCAAGCCTTAATGTTCATGAAATTAAACTGAGCAGCCTGTGTTGGCACAACAAGCTTCAACTCGCTTTCCCACTCCCTGAATACCTGCATCAACGAACACGAGCTCTTCCTTTCCCCTCTCCCAGTAGCATCAAGCCAAATTTAGGAATAGAGACCAGTGAAGAGAATTGCCCATTGGAGCATATTCACAAAACCTCTTCAGAAAGTAAGTTTTAGAGAAGTTTACTGAACAATTTCTGGAACGGCAATTTTCTTTTTAAAACCCAGGATTTTGAGGTGTATGGTATTATTTAGACAACAGACAACATGCTTACAAAATAGGACAGATATAAACCTACTGTTTTAAGTATGTTTTTGCTCAAGGCAGACAGGCACAAGTAGACCAGGTGAGAGTTAATGATGCCTGATAGCATCCACTGCACTATTTCTTTCATTAAAAATCTCTCTCCCTTAAGGAAGCAAATATTGCTCAAATAACATTTAATGACAATACATTTTTTCCATAAGAAAAAAACTCTTTAGGAAGAGGTTTTTTTTCTTCCTTGTAGTTTTATACCGAGTCACACAGAGCAGAAAACATTTACCGTGGTTTAAGCTTCTCCCTTGCTGTTCTCTCAGGTACTGACTCTGAAGCTTTTCACCCCATTTTGTTAGAGCATGGTCCCATCAGGTTGCGGGGAGAAAAGCAGTAACAGAAAGGGAAACCTAATAGCTCTGGAGTGCGTTAAGTCCACGACAGGAAACAAAGGCGTGAGTTTGAACGACGACTATAAAATGCTCACGAAACTATTACCTGCTAATGATCTCTGAGAACATAAACATACTGAAGGGATGAACTGTCAGTGCTACTTCAGGGAACAGCATAACTGTTTTTTCTTGCACGCTGAGACACCACTATTCCATTTTTGGCACGAGATGCACCCAGCCTTGCTCATCTGTTGGACACGAAGCACCTAAGATGCATTCTCTGATGTACCACACCTGCGAGAAGATGGAAGAAAACACCCATGCTATGGCAGGACCAAGCAGTTACACCTCCAGTACTGCCCAGGAGGGTTCCTGCTCTGCCGTCAACAGGTTACAGACACGTCTTTGTGCTCCCGCTCCTTTGCGGCAGCACTGCTTGTTCTTCTGCACGTTTGGATCTTTTTTGACGCCCATACGTTGTTTACAGGAACTCCAAATGGCAAGGCGTACTGCACTGCTCGCCAGCGCTGGCATGAGATTTAACACTTAACATGCACAAGCTTAACCGATTTAATCATTTCGCATTACTCATGGCCATTACACATCGCCTCTCGCTGTGGGTCTGTAGTAACATGCCCACTAATCCCCTCTCCAACACCTAGATAATAACTATCAACATTACAGTTTATAACTCTGGTTATTATACACTGATTTCATTCGAATTGACTTCACGGCCCATCAGATGTACGAACTTATATTGCCACACAAAAGGATCCACAGCCTAATCCTGTAACTGGTCAAGGCAGAAATTTGGGCAGGGCATGCTGCTCGAGAGAAACATGCTGTGGTTGTGTGGGATCACAAAGCATATGTTCAAGACTTTCTGGACAGATGTAAAGAGACCTTTACGATACTGCAGTTCTGCTGCAGCGCCAGTCTATTTAACCATTTGCAATGGTGTTTCTTAATTGAGCAAAGAACTTACATCTGCAATCTCACTAAACCATTCCCGATACAAGACCGCGTTTGGGACTGTAAATACAAATAGCTGCCTGCATCTTTTCATTAGCTCAGAAGAACTAGGCCATGCAAGATGGATTTAATTTTTAAAAACCTCCATGAAGCCTCCTTTATTCTGTTAAGCAAGTAAAAAACAAACAAGGCACCATGCTTTCTGCTTTTAAAAATCCTTGCTTAAGAGATCATTTTCCTATTCAGTCTTAGTTTAGCACTAAATTAAATACAAGGTTGCATTAAGCAGTTAGCTTATTCACAAATGCTACCTCTTGTTTAAGTGAGCATTTTTAAGATGCTGTAATATATAAGGATTCTTCTAGATTATCCCAAGCACAGACCATTCTGATCCCACATGCCCTGGCTTCTTATTGAAGCAAATGAAATGTTAGTTGATGGGCTCCATGTAAAACGTATTAATTTAATGTGAACGTCTGATTCCATTAAAGCCTGGCTGTAACACAACAGCAGCGGCGCTCCTGAATGAAGACATGTTTCTTGCCTCTTGCAAGCAACATCCTCTACACAGAATCTCTTTACTAGAAGTCAGTCATTGCAGCATCAAATTTCCCAAACATCAGAGCGACAGAGGAATGTGAATCCTTGAACGTGCAGCCGTGGTCTAGATGACACAGGTGAAATCACTGCATAGCAGAACTTGTACCCTTTGCACTGCTAATACTCGGGTGCTTCATTACAAGGAGAGGTTTAATATTAAAGTCCTATTCTAGACTTATGCTCTACTTAAAACAGCATACAGGCCTTTGAACAACAGCAATTGCTTGTGAAGAGAATTACTAAAAGGACTTACTATACAGAAAAACATTGCATAATTATGCCTCTCGATTACATACCCCTGGAAAGATGCTCCAGCCTGTTACTGGAACCACAATAAAAATCATCTGCAAGTTCAGTTGCGTTTTGTTCCTGACCACACGAGGTGTTTAAATGAAAGCCACGCATAATGTCACAAGGGTTCAACAACTTCAAGTAGAAGCAACAGCCATGCCTGCATTCCTTTATAAAGAAAATTATGGTGCTTTTAATACATTAGGAGAATTCACATATAATTATGCAACATTCATGGCAACATTAAACACATTTTAAGCTACACAGCTACAAGTCATACGCTCCTGCATGACTTATTCTTGCAAACACCACCACACTAAAGAAAGGCTGGTTCTAAATCTGAAGTGTCTTTTGATACTTGAGCTTTGGACCTCCCCTCTTGTCCTTGCACCCAGCCCCAAACACAGAATTCCATTTACAAAGACACAAGATACTCCTTCAAAATAGGTCTAATGCAGTGGGGGAGGCTGCTGTCGGGTGTTTCCACAAGGCTTCATACAACTTCCTGACAGAGAAAGCACCTAAAAGATCTCCTGTCCTTGCAAAAGAAAATCGCTGATAATGAACTTTGGTTATTTT
The DNA here is from genome assembly GCF_949628215.1 of Phalacrocorax aristotelis. Classification (NCBI taxonomy): domain Eukaryota; kingdom Metazoa; phylum Chordata; class Aves; order Suliformes; family Phalacrocoracidae; genus Phalacrocorax; species Phalacrocorax aristotelis. The sequence continues at coordinate 2,176,475 of NC_134294.1, forward strand.
CAGTCCCATAGCTAACCAAGTGAAGAAGAAAATCCTTCAGTGTCTTCCACTTACAAGTGCATCCAAAGCTATTAGTGTTGGCAGTCTATTTCCACATCCCACTGTAGCAAATTTGTTTGCAATACTGCTGCCTTCAAAGAAACAATTTTTTTTTTTTCGCTGCAGGTAGATTGAGAAATAGGGTAAAACAGATAAAGCCATCAAGCTCACTGCTGCCAGCTTTCACTTTCAGTAAGGCCACACTCAGAGAACCATCTTCCCTGACAGCCTAACTGCTCCTGACTGAGGAACTTCGATTCAGCTTGCTTTCAGAACATGGATGGAGGTGTTGGAGCTCTGAACTGAACAAGTGCCATGCAGAGAAGTCTTTTCCCTGATAACCTATCAGTATACTGGTTTCTAAGCCATTCTGCAGGAGAGTCCAGAACTTCTGCAAGTAGGTAGATTACTTTCGTTGGAAATAAGTTTTGTACAGCTTCCTCTTTCCCCACATACTGGCCCCACTCTCTGCTTCTCTAAACCCATTTCATATTCTCCTACAGAGAAAGATCAGACCCCTGACAACATAACCCAGGCCAGTGTATCACTGACCTGCCTATTCTGCAGCTACAAATGATTTTGAGTATTGCCTAACAGGTTAAGCCTGTGAGAAGCGTTCAAAGCCACAACTACCAGCCACAGCCACCAGCCACAGCCAGGAGTACCCTCTCCTGAGATGAACCCGATCGGGTACGGTAATTCTTTTAAGTGTTTGATGTAAGCCCATAGCATCTTTACATTTCTGCACAGCTCTTCTGCTACTCCCATTCATCTCGGGCATATGGAAACTGTAACTGCTATGGAGGAACGGAGCTTTTACACTGTAAGGAGCAAAACTGCAAAAGGCCTCTGTCTATTCAGTCTTTATTTATGAAGTTTCCATACTCTAGAATCAGAGTATAATTAGAAATCATTTTATCACTAGTGTCCTCCACACCTTAAACCACTGCGCTGATCACAGGGACACAACCATTTCCTGCAGCCTGCAGAGAAGTGATTTAGGTTAGTCATAAGCTGTTCCGGCTGATACGATACCATCAGATCACGAACTCTCAGAGCAGGGCTTATGATATAACTCACGATACGAGGACTAACGCACAAGGTGAACTAAACACGCTACTTTCTGTAACCTCCTCTTACGTTTGCCAGCAAGTCAAGGCAGATTTACAAATTTGTGCCCAACCTGTCCCCGCAACCACAAACACAAGAAATAACAGATCAAGCTGCATTTACTTCTCAGCGCAGAGTGGTGCGCACTGACAGGCTGCAGCAAAGTGTTGCGGGCAGAATTAACGCTAGTTGTATTCCCCACAGCACCAGCAACTTAAATTCATTTTTCCTTCCTGTCAACTTCTTCATGACAGTGTTTACAACCCCTGAACAAATATACGTCTCTTAAGCATGAACAAATAGTTCCACAGTGTGGATCTATTACAATTTTTGACAGCTGAAAGGCAGTCCTTTTCGGTAGGTAGAGCAGACCCCAGGGAAGGGGAGAGGGATTTGCCCAGAAACATGAGAAAGCAGGGACTGCCCGCCTTCCATTCGCCAGTAAGCTTAGCGGTGGCTGAAGCTAGCCCAGGACTGTTTCTAACAAAAGAGCCTTATGGAAAAAGCAACTCTGGCAAACGCAAGGCCTGCAAGTTTGGCCTCTGGGATTGTTTTTGGGGGGTGTTAAGGATTTACTCTGTGCAATAAAGGAAAACCAGCTGAGAGAGCAAGGTAAGGACAAAATAGCCTACGATCAGAAAAATACGAATAGCTCAAGACTAGGCAAAGACTTAAGTAGGGAGGGGGAAAATGTGCAACAGAGAAGAGGAACCGCTCCAAAGCCTACCTCTAGAAGTTCCCCACTCCAAAAAGGAAACATTATAATGAACTTTAAACTTCCAGTTACTGAGAGCAGCCCACAGTTTTATTGAGACAGCCTTGCAGCTATCAGAAACACATCATAGACACGAGAGCCGCAAAACAATTAAATTAGCTAGGATATCAACTCCTAGCAAGCTGCTCTTTGTCACTAAGACAGGCAACTACTATTCCCTACGCCAACAGGATACTCTGTTTCTGCAGTTAGCCTGATTTCAGCAGACTTCTGGGCAGCAGGACCTTCCAGTGCCACGTCTGTGCCTCCGAGATACCCACAGCACCATTTTATTCTGAAAGGAAACGTCAGGCAGCCTGTTTGCTTGACAAGTCAGCTCCGATTGCACGAATGTGACACAGCCCACGCATGGCATAGTAAATATGATTAGGCCTAACTATGAAACATCTGATAAGATTTATACCAAACGCCCATTTGACATAGATCAATATAGTGTGACACTTTTGGCAAGATGCGAATCAGAGCACTGCATTTTGGGCTTCTTTTTAGCTCAACCGTGCAGAATGAAGTGATCTTTGTAAATATTTTATTGTAGCGCCTAGGTAGCTACTATATCAGCCTTCCTGGGACAATGCTCAAATTCTCCGTTCTCTTCCTCTTTTCTTCAGTTAAGCCCAAGGCATTTCCCCTATTTTGTAGGTATATCCGCTTATTTTTCTTCCTTTCTCCCTCTCTCGATTTCTATTAACAATAAAAAGGAAATTTAATAAGATGGACACATCCTGATTTCACCATACTGGAGGACAGCATCATATTTCCAGGACTATTTCCCATGCTGCTATTCTTATTTACCTCCAACATGTCTCACGGTCCTGAAGAGTATTCATTGTGCCAGCAACCCACCGGCTAGCACAATAACAAACCAAAGAGGAAATGGGGAACTCGAGCAGCTAATACAGTTGGGAAGAAACCCCATTTCCATAGAGATCACGCCAGCCGTCTCAAAAGCCATCGTACTATACTCTCATTTTTAGCTCATAGCCAAGTCCATGCTCACGTCAGTTCTGTCTGCGCAAACTGATTTGTAGAAAATAGCAGCACTACGCTCATTTCTACACCTTAATACAGCAGACCCTTATCTCATTTGCCACTGAAGTATACAGAAGAGCTCTGGGTACTCGAGGCCTGCAGAAGACAACCGCAAGCGCAGCTTATGAAACAGCCAAGGCAGAGAACATTACATTCCTGTGAAACTGTTGTTGTAACTGCAGATAAAGTAATTACTCTGACTCATTTTGAAACAGGTAATCTGAAAAGCACAGGATTATGTTACTGTATAGCACTGCTAGCTACAAGTTAATTACCAAACACTGAATTCCCATGTAAGGAAATCTCTAGCAAACCTAAGTACTACAAACCTCATGCATTAAAGACAGCTGATCACGTATATATGTTTATTTTACAGCTCTGCCCATCAACAAGCTGCAATTTTATGGTATTTCGTATGTCAAACATTCAGGTGTTCTGTCCTAACACTTTGGCACAGGCATACATACAAGATTGCTGTAAAATTCATCCAAGTAAGCTCACTACTCCCGACTAATCACCATCCTCTTAGAAGATATTACCAAAATAGTGACAGATGCTATAAAACTAAAGTGAGGGACAAAGAACAGAACAGAGATTGAGCCCAAAGAAAAGTACCAACTACTTTGGTTTTTTACGTCCTGCAAAAGTCAAAAAGCTGCTCGTTATTCTCTACTCTTCTGATAAACTGCTTTATGTTTATCTACCCACCTATGGTACAGCAGGGTGTTAATTCCATTATGGGGGTCTGACAGACACGACAAGCATCTCTGAACAAATGAGAAGCAGAAGTTGGACATCTTGAAGTAGTTTCTTGGCTAACTCGGCCATGGCAGGACAGGAAACAGTAGCCCATCCAGTGCTTTTAAATCATATTGCAATTATTGCATAAACTTCACCATCTCAAATTCTTTCGGTCAACACGCAGAAATAGCCTGGTACAAGTGCTAATGTGAGAAACCTGTAGAATTGCAGTCTCCTGCACTGAAAAGACCAAAACAAGCTTTCAGAGACCCTGTGCAGACAAAGGGGAGGCTGCACGAGGAGCACAAACTGCGGAACACAGTATGTTATTATCCCGGCGTCCCAGTAAAGCCATGTGATTGCTTTGGACAGCTCATCTCCAACATCCACATCATTACTGAAATAAATACAGGCTACAGGAGAACAGAATGGAGCAAGAAAAATTTCTTCTGCAAATTGGAAGTCAGGTTGTTTGTAAGGGAGTTGTCAACGATGCTTCAGCGCTCAGTTTCAGCAGCGAAACTGCACAATGAAAAGGGATTATTATAACTGACTCATGTAATAATCACAGAAAAATCCATCCATTGTTTAGGGAAACTTAAAAATTGCTTAATGTTCTTAATTTAATCAAATGTATTTAAACAGCAGAAGATAGGCACCAGCATGCCTGTCCCAGAATCTGAAGCTTCGCTGGCTTAAAAGAAAAAAATAAAATAAACCAATCTTACTCCAGGCCTTCAATAGTTTTAATAGTTTGCTAAGACTACAAACATGAGTACTTTATAAAAAAAAAAAAAGATGCCACACCATTGTAAACCACACACTAGGTAGTGCTAGGCAAATATTGGTAATAAATAAAAGCTTTCTGCAGCCTGCCACCAAATACGACTTCCAACTCCTATCCTCCATGCTAAAAACGTAAATAGTGATCTCACCGTGATATACTGTGGTTTCTAAAGCCGGGGGGGTGTGTGTGTCCCATCCTGTTTCTCTTCTCCCTAGTGCGCTCACTTCAAGCTCTTGGTCCTTTAACTCCACTTCAGGGCATTAGTTTTAGAGGAGTCATACAAAAATACCAATTAATAATTCTAATAGGTCAGGTAAAGGTATTACCAGGACACGCGACCACGTCAGACTTCGGCATGACTTGTTTCTGAAGGCAGGCACCCCAAGAGCTTCATAGCTTCTACGTAAAATCCAGTACATGAAACCTGAGCAGATTTTTGAGGCTCTCCCTCTAGTCTAGTCTTCAGCAGCACAAGAAGAATCCACATCTTTCAACAGATAACTGTATTCCCCCTTTCCTTAGCTTCCATTTTTTTTAGCCCTGATTCCCAGTTCTCTTTCCCATTTTTTATCCCCAGAACACAGGAGACACGTCGAGAACTGATAAAAATATTAGTATGGAGGAGGGCTTTTGGGCGGGAAGAAAAAGAATAAGAAAAAGAAAGCATACAATAAAACAGATTTGAAATCTACTTATAGTCAAGAACACTTACTGTAACAAAGGAGTATAATTCTATATAGTTCTAGCCTTGCAGCAACTTTAAAAAGATGTCATAGAAGCATGCTCTAATGTACACCATCACTGTTTTAAAAATACATTTGTATTTTTATGGTGCTCAGGACATTTCACTTGTCATTTCTCACCTCCTACTGATGCTAAGGACTCTTAGCAAAAGGCAGACACCTTGCCAAAAGTCTGGCAGCCGAGGAGACAAGTAGTTACAGAAGAGATTTAAAGCCATAATAAGATCTAACACTAAGCTGTCGGAAAGTACAGGCAAACTTCTGTGGCATGAATTTCCTTTCTATTTTCTATAAACACCTAATGAAAGCTTTCATGAATGCCCTCTTAGAGGCTGCCAAGTTAAAATAGTGCATTATCTCAGCTGATGCACATGACTACATGGAAGATTCTTACATCACAGCTCTAAGAGAAGTCATCTAGCAGGCTTTTAACTACGGGAAATTTTTCCCATGTAGGGTGAGGAATATTTCTTTTCAGAACTGCCTACGACCTCATGGCAATCTGCTCTGAAGAGGAAAACATGGATGTTGCACTGTGGGTCTCCCGCTCTCCAGAGGGAGCAGAGACTTTCTGGCACTGGAACATTTACACTTACGTTGAGTTCCGCCAAACAGATCCCCCAGCTAGACCTCTTGTGAAGGGGGGCTTGCACAGTAAGCCAGCATGAAGCCCAGTTTCACTCTGGAGAGTGAACCAAGGATATTTCCACAGTTAACAGCTGAAAAAAAACCTTAATTTAAACTGATAGCCTTTCTAAAGGATTGCTTTCAGGAATATATCAGACTAAATAGCATGTCTTGCATTTGGGCTAGCTGGTGGCCTTAAAAGAAATACATCACTGGCACAGCACAAAATCAGAGACAGCACCATTTTCAACACCTACGGCAATCTACCAACACACAAACCCCACCTCCGTCTCAACAGATCTTCCCATCATCTCTCATTTCAATATTCAGGCAAATCATCCGTTTGGGGGAAAAACTGCTCCATTTCTGTAAAGAAATACTGAATTATATAATTAAATACACCGCTAGCTAAGCTTAGCTGTTAGAACATAACCTGTACTAAGTTCAAAACACTGGTATTTTAACATCCTCTCTCATAAAAGGCCTTCATTTGAGTAAATGCTTTCTCTGCATGGCCTCTCCCTTCACTAGCCATGTTGTAACCACCCTGCTGTTATCACCTCAAACTAATTCTGAAAGGCTCTGCTAAGACCGAGTGATGACAGACGGGGATCACTTCTGTGGAGAGGAACCAGAGATCCTGCTGGAATGTTTTACCGTAACATTTTCTTTCACTTCAGCAGTTCTTCAGCCTGAAATGCCAAGAACAATTGCAAGTTGCAGCTGAAGTGCTCACTGCTCTCCTTACCTTGTCTTTAGGTTTATCTCCATCTGCCCTCCCTCTTCCTCCACACCCTTTAAGAACCAGCCTCAAAACTGAGAGCTAGAAGTCATCTTAATCTCTGCCCCAATACTAAATACTTTTACTAAACCCATTAAAGATCAAGGAAACTGTTTATTAAAATGAGATCATGCTTGTCTGCTTTCAGGAGTCAGGAAGGCAGGTGGGATACCTCCCTAGATATAGTAACGTCTCCCAGTAGCGCTCCTGTATGTCCATTATCTTACCTTTAAGAGTTTTATTACCTTTGTAAAGGTAAATATATTTGAGTACAGCTTTTACGTGCAGTATCAGGATTCTAAGAACATAATTAACAAAGTATAAGAAATAAACTGCTCTTCAAAGGCTTGTATGAAACTTGAGGAAGCGCACAGTACTCCTCGCACGGTCCTTCAAGAAATGTAAGAATGCTCGCTCTGTTTAAGCTCCTTTAATCACTTCTAGCACAATGGGCAGATTAATACAGTTCAGTATTTCTAGTTCATTATGGTGACTAGCCCTTACAGAATTACCATTAAACCATGGTACTATGCCATTTAGATGGAAGCTAATTAATAAAGAGGACATAAAATTCAAGATTAGGCATTGTTAAATATTTCTACAAAGGCCGATCAGTCTTAAATTCACACAAACATAACAGTTGTTTTTGCTGTCTCGGTTGCACAAAGTTCCAAGAACATAACTGTTTCGTACTTGAATTCACAGGCAAACAACTGAAAAAAAAAAAACTTGATCAACACTGGAATACCCTCGAAGACACTAGTCCCAGACATACTGAAGCCTCATCTCGTCTCTCAAAGGGAATAGGCTCAGTTTGCCTGCTGCTGCAAAGTAAGTTGTAGTTAAGTTTTCACAAATGAAATCCAATTTTAAGGCAGCCTAAAACACTGCAGATTTTTATTAGTGTGGGTGTAGGAACTACTGAGTGGCAACCCCGTGCTATTTATAGAGGGGAAGACAGCACAAGAGTTCCAGTACAAACTTGGTTTTAATGCAAAAGGCCACTGAAAAGGAACAGAGCGACTGAGGCAGTGACCTCATTCCCCTGCCTTTCAACTGCCCTACAATTACAGGAGAATTAGGCTGAGTCACAGACCCAAACCCTACCTAAATCAAAGCCCACTCAACAAGAGCACCGTGCTAGCTCAGCACGGAGAAATAAATCCCTGCCCACAGGTCTAGAGCTGTATATCATTGGATCTCTCTTCTATAAAATTCACAATGGGAATTAAAGCTTCACTGAACAATGGAGGAAAAAAAAGGCCGTATGTTGGAAAATAGGATGACGCCTCTTTCAGGGCTGCAGCAAAGTGACAGTAGCTCGTCGCAGCAACACCTAGCTCACAGTACCCGTAGCAATAAGGCCTGCCTCGACATGATGACTGTAAGGCTCCTACGATCCCCTGCATAAAACGATCAGTAGAGAAGACAATAAATTCTTTCCAGCCATTGCAACTTAACAGGGAAGAGGCTGACTGCAATGCATATAAATGAATAGAAGGATCCAACACCCACAAAGGTAAGGGAAGCTACGAGGGAAAATGGGCTTATTTGCAGATTCATCACATGCTGCCACCAGGAGCTCGCTGTCCTTCAGGGGCAGTTATCACAAAATGAGCTTACTTACATCCCATAGCTAGTCTTGAAGGGATAAAATTCTGTGCAGCATCTCTGCAAGTGGGACTTCATTCCCAGGGTCACTTTGTCCTTTTTAACAAGAAAACTGGTCTCCCACTGACAACCGGCAGTTCTACGCTCTGGTTAAGAATACAGATTAGTAGAAAAACATTTTCCAGGTCATTAAGGAGTTCTTAAGTGCTTTGCACTCCCTTTTTCTCCCTTTCTTTAAAGAAAAAAGGTTTTTAAAACCGCGTGGATGGCAGAAACAGTCGAAGGTGAGGTGATTCTGCTATACTCGTTTTGGGGAAAAATTCAGTGGAAGAGTTAGGAACAGAATCCGGAACGCCCGATGCTTTATCATATAGTCACTGCTTTAGTGAAAAGGTTAGCGAGGGAAATAAAGATTTCTCTTTTTTTCCTACCTGCAAGGGGGGAGTTTTCTTGCAGCAGTTTTAATGACAATACCTTTTTGAATCCTTGAAATAGCCCCATTACAATTCAATATTAATGCACCCATGCCATTCTCCAGAACTATGTACAATCACGCCAATACCTAGTATTTTTGTTAACTGGATTTGACTTGTCAGGACTTGAGTGCTATGTTTGAGCAGACGTGGGCTTGCTAAATCTAAGTTCTGCTCTCTCTATCAGAGGAAGCGTCACTTTAAATAAGAATATGACATAGTTCTATTTTCTCCCCTCAGAGATATGCAGACAAATTTTACCTGTAAGAATCCAGAGACTGAAATCTGTTTTCCATTGAAACCACTGATTTGGAATAAACTCTGAGCCAGGATCCCTTTGATCTTTAATTCCAGCGTGAGTCACTGCATGGACTAAACATATCTACTGTATTTAAGGGAAAGGGAGGTCCAATGCTAGTATACATCATCACTTCCTTCAACATATCTGTTCTCTGTGTTAATGTGTCATTGTAAAATTACTCGTTGTCACGATATGAGCCATTGTAAAATTAACCCCCATACATTTCAAAGCAAACAAAACTGGGGTTGTAGTGCAGAGGCACACCCATGTATTGATAACTGCAGGATACAGAACTGTATCTGGAGTTTACCTGTTCACAAAGGCTTTGTGATTTCTGTTCAGATTTGTGAAATCATGGAGGACAGAGAAATCAAAACATTTGGCTTGTCCATAGCACCAAGAGATTTGTGAAGTTACACAGAATTTTGGCTCAGGCTGTAACGCCAAGTTTTGCTTTCGATTGCATTTCAGTGCAAATTCAGAATAAATCCACTGAAACTAGCATCAGATTAAACTTGGAGCCCCATTACTAACAGCGATCAAGCCATCCGTTTGATCACACGGAGCGCTAAAATCCTTCTCTAAAGCAATGCATGTTGGTGGTTTCCAGACAGAAAAAGCCAAAAAAAGGGACAACCAAGCATTCTTCCAGTGAGAACAAGTGCCAAAATGCAGAGTGGGCTTATTTTTGAAGCCGTGGCACAGAAAGCAGACGCGACTAGGTTCAGTCCCTAAACCTACTTGGAAAGGGATTCAAATTAACAATCTTCTGGGGGAAGCGGGAAACATTGAGTCCAGCAGAACGCTTCCAAATTGAGTCCAGTAACCATCGAGTCACATGTAGATGAGTTAGTGTGGAAATGCTCGAACAAAAGGCTGGAGAAATGCATCATCTGTGATTCACTTTCACACAGTAACAATGCAACTAGCCCATGTTCTGTGTCATTAACAAGCAGGACGCATCGTTAATGGACACAGAGCACCATTCTCTGAGCTCTCTTGATGCTCTTGTTATTGAAGGAGATCCAGAGGCAGAGTTGATGTCATTTTTGTGCGTGGATCAACCCCACTCGCAGGAAATAAAACAGAAGAGAAAGATTCTCACACATTTTAAGTTTTTTAAACAAACGCTAATAATTTCATTTTTAAAAGGCTTTTGAAACTGAGCACCTTGTTAATCCGATCACGGCACAAGTATATGCCTCCCAGTTGCCCCTTTCTGCAACAGAACTAGAAAGAGTCCCCGAATACGTTCTGACATTTCCACAAACATCTAGCATGACCCATGCAATCCAGGTAACACGCTAGCAGGCACTCTTGTATCACCTGAACTTTTTTTCAAGCCAACTTTGAAGCAGAAAGATCTGATAAGAACTGTTTCTAGACTAGGCAACAGCCAGGAATTATGAAACACCATACACATTACTTACTACTTTGGCATCAAAAACAAATCCCACCCTCCTAAATGACTCCTCCTTAATCAGCAGGCATGGGCATCTCTAGGTCACTGGCTACACACCTCTAACCCCAAACTGAGGCATTTTAACAATATATTTGTAATTCAGTGATCTGTCAGGACACCCCACGCTAGCAGCCGTACCACGATGATCTTATTTCCCCCCCCCTTTTAAACACATAATACAGTGGAGATGTGTTCCTTCACTTCAGGTACGAGGGCGGGAGGTACACGCACAGAATTTCAGCTAAACATCACCAGGATAATGCCAGCAGGTGAAAGCAGCCAGAGAGCGCTCATACAAAACAGAACTGGAGACAGCAGAACATCAGAAAAACCCTTTAGAAGCCAGACATATGGTGGGCTAGAGCAGAACGGAGTTTGACAACTAGTTTAAAAGCACAGCCGTACACTCAACAACTTCCCTGTGCTTTGTTTACTACTCGGTATCAGTCTTGCCCCATTTATTACCTTTTATTACCAGTCATTACTTATTGCTTCAGGGTTCTGGGAACAGGATAATCTTTTAATTCAGAGTGGTCACAAGAGCTTCAGTCAGACTTAACAGTGCACAGGTACAGACTGTTAAATTTTAAAACTGGTTTTTTTTTTTTTGAAAACCAAACTGGAAGAAATCTCCTTCCTTCTTGTACAGACAAAAAGGCTGGTCTTAAACTTTAAGATGGAGACTTAGACTGTAAAGAACAACATCCTGTGAATATTTCTAGCAAACTAAAAAAAAAGAAATAAGTGTAGTGACAGAAAAGAATATGCAGGAAGCCAACATAAGACCTGGCAGAGCATCACCACAAAACCTTAACCACAAAAAAGCAGCTGTTGAGCTGTACATGGTTCAGTGCTTTCTTTAGCTACAAGCCCAGCACTCAAACTGCATAAACCTACGATAACAGGTGATGAAGAGCTAGAAATAACTTGTTTCTGTGTTTGTTTTCACCTCAGTCCTAAATTGCAAGGGTCTTCCGAGATTATTTGGGTTTAAGATCAGAGGTACGTGGAGGATTTTGCTTCCAGACCTCCTCAAAGCTTAAGCTGCGCTCTGAAAGTCTGGTTTTTGCCTTCAGATGAGTCATGCGAAGAATCAAAAGGTAAATTCAAAATATACACAGAAAGTCCTGCGGTTCTCTTGCAACAGAGGAAGCTGTTCTTTGAAGAACGCAGCACAGATCCTGGCCCTGGTTTCTCTGAAACTCTAACCACAACATGAGGTGGTGATTTTTCTCCCCACCACATCCAATCTAGTTCATCTGCGAATTCATTATTTTAATTAGAATTCAGAGTTAATAGCTAGCCAGAGATAAAGTTCAGAATAAGTAGCTAACTCGCCCAGCTACGACAGCCATTTCAAATCAGTCACAACATATCTTGGCCCTCCCTGGTTGCTCCCATTACAAGCCAGTTTAAGTAAGACACACACAGAGATTTATCTACTTAAATATTTAACGAAGTACAGGCCCAGTCCCACTGTGGAGCACTGTTAGAGAGCAGGATCAAAGGGAGACATCCTCCTCTCCTTCCAAAACCTCTCCTACGTTACTACGACCCAGAAGTCCCAGTTTCTAGTTATACCGGGGTGGGGGAAATCCAGGATTTGTTAGAGTGCTCCAGATATTCATGTATATTGTAAATGCATGTCTTTGCAGCAGCATTTTAGAAGCAACGATGGCTTGATTTAAAGAAAAGCGTCTGACACTCAAACAAACTTTATTCTTGTAGTGTTTCATTTGCACCTCTCCAAGCAGTAGAGCTTTCCAACCAAGGGGATGTATATTTTCGCTATACGGCCAACTCTTCCCTCATTAGAGAATTTAATCCATTCTCCACAGAGAAAACTCAGGTCCTCCCAGTGCAAATAAAAAAGTCTTTTCAAGACCGAGTCTCAGGTTTCACCAGAGCAAGCATTTAACATCAAACTTCACATCCCATAAGGGGTATCCAAAAATCTTTAATGCCAGGCTGTGTGACTGCTGTGGAGGCACTAAGGAACACTAAATTTCAGTGAAAAGCCACACTGAAACCTAACTACCCTTTTAAAACATAAAAATAAAAGCAGAAATACGAGAATTAAATCTATATATATGCCTTTACGCAGAGACTGCATTATTACCAGCTCTGTAACCAATTGAAAGACGGACAGAAGTCTAGCACTGGTTACTATCTTCTATAGGGATAAAACAATTATTTGTTTTTTATCGGGTCTATGCATAACATTTGCATCTTGTTACCACTGATATTTTAGCTTTAAAAGTTTTCAGACATTCCTCCAGGGCTTATCTTAAGCACATTTTTATTAAGTTCCCTTCTTTAAAAAAGAACGAGATCCAGTTCGTTTTGACGCACGTTGCCTTTGACAACGATAATCTTTGTCCTTTCCAGCTGCAGCAAATTTAAGATAATCTCTTTTTCAAGTGGACTTTATTAATCTTCTAAATGAAATACTATCCTAAGGTAAAACAATTATTTCCAGTTCAACTCTTACTAGCAGTTAAGTCTCTGCTGGAAAAAACGACTAACATCTGGCAGACTCAATATCTGCACCAATTAAGAACAATTTTGAACCCATAATATACAAATCTATTCAAGTGTTCAGACTAAGGCTCTCCACAGACCAGCAGCCTTCTTGCAGCTAAGAGAGGGGAAAAAAAAAAAAAAAAAAAAAAGCAGGGAATGACTGCAGAAGGTTTTCACCACGTCAGCAGACTCTTGCCGGCCACACGCAGCAGAATTTGCCTGTCATAACACACAGCGATGTGCTTAGGTCTTCAAGGGACACCTCCGTGCAAGTCTGGGAGCTGGAAGGTGAGACACCTCGCCCGGAGGAGCCGCCTCTCGCCAGGGCCGTGCGCCGGCCTCAGCATCGCTGCCCGACAGATTCCATATGCACACATTTTGACGTCCTGCCTTCGCCAGAAGACAGACCGTCAGCGCTTCCGCCTCGACTGGCGATGGAACTTGACTAATTGGGGGCGGGGGGAAAAGGACATTTGTTTCCCCCCTTCCCAGAACCAAGCCGATTTAAACACCTGGGTGCACGCTTACCAACAGAAACACGGGGCATGATCTGCCATTCGGGATGCTGAGGCTCCACTCGGCTCAGCTGCCCGAAGCCTAAAGGAAGGACCCCAAAGCCCGCACATGCTGGGGACAGGCAGTCATGTAACGATGGACCGTGCTGGTTTCACGTCCCCAGCCGCTCCTCACAAAGTGGACTTTTCTTCTAAATAACCTGAACAGATCACAGAAACCCAAGCCCCTCGCAGGGCAGCGACACAGTCACATGCCTGAACTTAAACCCGCTTATCCCCTTCCATGAAGCTGGTCACCCACGGACGGAGGGATGGATGGAGCCAAGATTCAAACACTGGGTTGTTTAATAATCTCACCTCAAAGGAGGAGGAGAAGTACGCTTGATTTTTGCTTTTGCTGCCTGGAAAAAAACCACTTCACTTGCGTGTTTCAACTTACACAATCTGAAAATGGAGGCAAGTGTCAGATAACTGTCCCTGAAAGTTTTTTTTTTTTATTATTGAGCTAGTTCAACTGCAAAGAAAGTGGACAATTTTAGTTCTTCTTCTTAAAATGGTAGTAATAGATAAAAAGTTACAAGGGATTTGGAATCAGATCTATGGCCAAAAGCTCTCTGAAATGCTAGCTCAGTTTGGGAAAAAAATCATTTTCAGTTCATTTTTCCTATAAATCTCCTCCACGTGCTAACTCCCACATCTGAAGTCATAACCCACAGTGTAAAATCATGATCACTAAAATATGTTAGAAGATTAATACAACATCTCAAGTACGAAAAGATTCACATTTATATACCATTTGTGTAAAATGACATGATCCAGAGGAAAAAAAAAAGTTATTTTGGTCTGAAATAGCTGCTGGGCTCCTCAGGGAGACATCTTCCCATTTATACTTCAGAGACCAACAAAAACGTGGGTAAAACATGACCTAGGTGCTCTACTGACTATACACTGTAGAATTTTTTAGGCCTCAGAACTCCAAAGCAGTTTATTGTGTTAGGATGTCCAAGAAAAGCAATTTTGGGGATGGAGCACAGCAGTTGGCCATATTTTCCTACAACGAAGCCACTGGTAATCCCCAAAATTGCACAGAAAGAATTTCACTGGAAAGAACATCTTTGATGATCTCCCACTATTATTTTTAAGAGTAACAGTACAGGTGCCCTTAAGACAAAAAGAAACAAAAAGGATTATTTCACCTCTGAATTCCACCATTGCATTTTTCAACTCCCAAGTATGACATCAACGAGTTTGTGTCTTCAACAACAGACACATCACATATGAGCCATGTTTTAGAAATTCATTTGAGCCATATTCACAGACTTACCAATGTAATCATCTGCCTGGTGTTTTCCCGGTAGCCCAACATTTCAAAGCACACGCATTTGACGGCTCTGCCCTCCTTAATCAAGTGGTCATCCCGGAAAGGAAAAAACCTCCTTTGCTTCAGGAAATAAACGTAACTTATTGCTATCTGCTTACGCATCTTCGCATGGTGGTGGCCTATTGGTCAGGTTACAAGGCCTGACTACTTCAAAAAGGCTGCCGTGTTCTGGTGGTTCTCGAGTTCAGCAAAATGGTAATTTCTTGGTGTGAAACAACAACAACAGAGTACAAAGCCACTCAAATACATCTGGCAGACACGGTGTTTCCAACACAAAGGTACCTGCAACCCGGAGCAGTGCCATTTCAAAGGGCCTAGCTAGCTGCCCGTCGGGCTGGTTACAAACACGCGTGCATCTTTGCAATATCCCAAGCCTGCGTTAGAGGTGTGTGCACGCACCTAACTCTCTGCAGGCCCTGACAGCACTGTCAGGAGACAGGCACAAGGCTTATTTTCCACTTGGAGCTCATCTCCCTAAATAAAACTTGGATCAAAGGGTTCGCAGCTAGAGAAGATAAACTCAGAATGCATATTTATATACAGGTACGTACACACAAACATGCCACGGCAGAGAATCCCTTCCCTGCGAAAACAAACAAGAAAGCAGTGGTACCAATCTTTACAGGATTGCTGACAAACACTGCAACACCCCATTAGCTCATGATAATGAAATCAAATTGACTAATCTACTCTGACTGCGAGAATTAAATTTAAAATGGTACAGTATTACTCCATAAGCATGCAAAAGTGT
The DNA here is from genome assembly GCF_949628215.1 of Phalacrocorax aristotelis. Classification (NCBI taxonomy): domain Eukaryota; kingdom Metazoa; phylum Chordata; class Aves; order Suliformes; family Phalacrocoracidae; genus Phalacrocorax; species Phalacrocorax aristotelis. The sequence goes on from NC_134294.1 coordinate 2,192,124, forward strand.
GTTCAAGGCTGCAGATGAAAAAGACAATCTACCCCAAAAGAGCTCAATGTGTGACGCCCATCCGATCAGCGAAGGTCACAGGACAGCGGAATAATCATTCCAATTACACAGTAATGAACGTACCACAAAAGACACACTGCAGATCTAATACTAGTCTGATACACATTGAGATGCATTAGTCAAATTTTATTTTCAAGCATCAGGAGAAAAAACCTGTTTCAAGAGGAGGAAGGGGGGTGAGAATAAGATTTGTGATTCCCTACAAAGAGGCCCCCTTTGCTCCATCGAATATGTTTGGTTTATGCAATCCCCACGTGGAAGCACTCACACCTGCACTGCTCTGGGGTGAAAATCTGCCGCACACAAGCCAGTGAAAGCAGAATTGATAGAATCAATGACAGATCAGTGAAAAGACTGAACTTAAATGGCCCGCAAGTCTCCTCTTCCCTAAGCGGAAAATAAATCACATATCCATTAAAAAGAAGAAGTAGCCCCAGCTTTTGGAGACATAACCCACACCCAACGCATATCTTCCTTCACCAAGCCATCATCAAGCGCAACTTCCTCAGAAGCACCGCTACTCCCATCTCCTTGGTACCAACCACAAAAACAAAAACAAGCCCGGGCCACGGTGGCACCTACTAGTCGAGACTGAATAAAAAAAGAAGAGGTCAACTTCCATCCAGATTCAGGAGGTGCTCCAGCCACAAAGTACAGAGCCATCAAGGCATGCAAGCTTTAAGACGACGCACTGAAAGCGGACATTTAACAAATAGGCCAGAAATACCTACTTGAATAGCACATACCTGCCTAGAAAACCTCTCTAAACCAAGTTGATTTGCAAGAAGAGGTCTGTTATAAAAGCTGATGACTAGAGGTATGCAAAGAGCACACTGCAGTCCTGTTACCCTGGACAGAAGAAATTCAGCTATGCTTCACAGGCCACAGAGCTGAGAAATGCCATCTGCCTCCACAGGAGAAAAAAAAAAAAAAAAAAAGAAAAGAAGATAAAGGATTACATCTGTTCTACAGAAAAAAAAAATAAATACGAGGCTGGGAAAAGAGGAAATGCATTTTAAGCCTAAAGATGATAAAATTCCACCGCGGGAGTGCCCACGCCAGCCCCAAAGGACAGGCAGCTCGTCAGACAATGCAGGAATCTCCCTGCAGAATCCCAACTACCTTTTTTTTCCTCCTCTGGCCTCCATCTCTGCCACAGCTAGGTTGAGCAGGCGAATACAGCAAACCGAAGGGAACGCTATCCATCACCGGGGGGGGGGAGAAGGACACCAGTTAAAAACCCAGGGCTTCCCAACAGGCTCAGAGAAGCCTCCAGATTACCAGGGTTTTACGAAGGCTGTCGTTAGGGCTTTTGTTTTGACTAATTCAGGGGAACCGTCTTGGAGTGCAAACCTTCCCCTGCAGTATTTGCAACCCAAATATTGCAGCACTGAGCTAATTTCAGAGACCTGGCACACAGAATCGACTACTGGAGTGATTAGTCCAGAAAATGAAGGCAAGCTAAATTTAGGAATAACTATGCAATGCAATATTAATAACAGATTATTCCCCTTCTCCAAAAAGGAATATTTTTTATACTATTTTTTTAAGCCAAGCTTACAGCGCTCCTTTTCTTAAGATCAAGGCTCTCCAGCCTCCCAGGGAAGCACCCTACCATTTTCCAGGCGCCAAGCTGAGCGCCCCCTCAACCCCAAACCCCCCCTCCCCAAACCCATATGAGCATCCTTCCCGTGGGGGGAGCCCTGGGGAGGGGGGAGCCCTGTTCCCACGGGTCTCCCCAAACGCTCCCACCGCCCCAAGGAGGGACTCGCCCCTTTCCCCGCACTGCAGGAGCAGCCGGCCCGCATCCCCCCCCCCTCCTCCCGCAGCCCCACGGCCCCCCCCAAACCGCTCACTTTCTCTTGTACTCATCCCGCTCCCGCTTGACTTTGGCCAGCACGTTGTAGAGGGCGCGGATCTCGGGGGTGATGGTGTCGATCTGCACCCCGACACCGTCCGGATGGATCCAGGAGACGCCGGGTCCCTGCACCGTCTCCAAGCCGCCGCCTCCGGTACGTCGCACCTGGGTGTAGCTCCAGATGGTGCCGGGTAAGCGGCTGTAGTGGGGCGGCGAGGCGAGGGGGGCGGCGGGCAGCCCGTGGCCGGGGCCCGGCGGCGGCAGCAGCGGGGGGGCGGCGGGGTCGGTCTGCACGGCCTGGTCGCGGGAGAAGGTCTTGTAGCGGAGGCGGCGATCGCGCTCGCTCTGCTGGGCCGCCAGCTGCTTCTCCAGCAGCCGGTTGCGCCGCTCCAGCTCGTGGACCTTGGCCAGGAAGCAGCGGAACCGCACGTTCAGCCCCTTCAGCAGGTGGATGTTGGAGCCCAGGTCGTTACGAAGCGCCGCCGTTACCGGCGGGCCCCCCGCCGCCGCCGCCGCCGCCGCTGCAGCCACCGCGGGGCTCCCGGGGCCGCCGCCGGGCCCCAGGGGGCAGGAGGCGGCCGCCGCGCCGGGGGAGAAGGCGCGGGCCATCTCCCCGAAAAGCAGCGAGTTCATCGCCCGGCGGCCGCCTCAACCCCGGCCGCGAGGGGAGATCGTGAGGGGAGCGGCGGGGCGGGAGCGGCTGCGGCCGGAAGCGGCGGTTTAACGGCCGCCGCGGCTGAGGCGGAGTGACCGCTGGGGAGCGCGCGGGCCGCTAACGGCCGCCGCGGCGGGCGCTGAGGAGAAAAGGGAAGACCGAAACCGGGACCGGGACCGCCGCCTCCACCTCCTCCTCGCGCTCCTGCGGCCGCCGCCGCTGCCCGGGCACTGAGCGGCCGCCGGCGCGGGGCGGGCCCGGCTCCGCCCCGCCGCCACGCCACGCCCCTTCCCCGCAACTACGCTCTATTCTCCATAACCACGCCCTATTCCACCCGTAGCCACGCCCCCGTCCCCGCCCCCTCCCTCCAGCCCCCGGGTCCCTCCACGTGTCCCCAGCGAAGCCTCACAGGGGACGGGAGGGGGCGGGTGGTTTTTGGGGGGGTGAACGGGTCCAACAGCCCCCCCAATCCCTCCGCGCCCCCCCACATCAACTGGGTAACCTAAAATAAGCGCTCAAGCGTTGCTCTGCCCTGGGAAATGCTCCCCAGCCTTTGTATCGCTGCTTTCACCTCCCAGGACAAACCACCTAATTGATAAGATAAAATTATAAGGGGTGAATTTTGTTATCCAGATACAGAGCCCTGCCCAAGTGCTAAATAACATCGATATTATAATAATTAAGTTATTAAATGAGTGTTTCCCCACTGCTGTTCCTGGACCTCTGAGCCACTCAGCAATCAAAGGATATTGTTTAATTGAATTATGCGATTACTCCATTGCACAGCCGCGCATCAGAATGACGCTCCGTGGGCGAGCGAAGTGCACGGAAAACCTTCAGTAATGCTGGTGTAATGCTGTAGTAACGCTATTTGCTCAAATAGGTTTTGAAATAAAAATACGGCGCTTTGCCAGGTAAGATTTATATGAAAATACATGGGCAACGTTTATGTTAAATTACACGGGCAGCAGAATCCACTTGCTTGAAAGCCCCACGAGCCGCGCTCAGCGCCGTCACCAAAGGCTCTTCAAAGGGCTCTGTTAACGTCTCACAAGCCCATGTTTTCCCAGCACCTCCTGGAAAAAAGAAAACCAAATAACCAAAACAAAACCAAAAAAACATACTGGGTGGAGGCACTTTATGAAAAGGGTGACTCAAAGAAACACCTGAAAAGATTATCTCTTCCTGAGCAGGAGAACACTTCAGCCCCAGTTTGTGTAGACTGTAACCTGCGTTCATCGCTGAGGTTACAGGAAAAGGCCTTTAATACCATGGTCATTAGGGCAGGGCTGTAACTGATACTGTGGGGTACCGCCGACGCATCAAACGGAGCTGTTCATAAAGAAAAAAACTGCAGCTCACTGGGAAACGTCTCCATAGCGTGTACTGCCCCGCAGAGTCACAGCAACACTTGCAAAGAGCAACAATAGGCTCAAACTGCCAATAATAAGGTTATTAGTAGGGGCAGAAGCCAACCAGGAGCACGTTTCTCCCAGATCTGAGTAATGTTTCCATTTTTTAGGCACACGGCAGCCTTGCTGGCAGGCGGTGATGCTGGAAAGAGCGGGCGATTTCCGAACCCAGCAAAACCGTGTGGTCAACAGCTGGGAAAATCCTGTTGAACAACAAGAGATTTCTTTTTTTCCCGTAAGGAAGCAGGAAAACATCAGCGGGAATGATAAACCAGCCAGCTAATTAATGCTTTTGTACCTGCCCGGTGAGACAATGCATATCATGATTGCTCGTTAGGCAGCACCCAGAGCCACAGCGGTGAGGATGGATTCGCCACGGCCCCATCCAAAGGTTGTTAAATCAATGAGTCTTTTTCCTAATGGGCTTTGGCTCATCCCCGGGATGCTTACGGTCACCACCGGCACCCTGCTCCACCGCTCTCGGCCCCTGAAAGTGAATCATCCTGAATTAATCATGACAATTAATTAGGCTTAGGCTTGGAGAAATGGGAATCCCTCTTCCACGAGGGCTCGTGCGACCGCAGAGCTGACCCGCTGCCACCGACGGCACGCTGAGCAGCGCATGGGATACCCTGTGGCGGCTGGGGACATTCCGGTAGGGATTCCTCCAATTCCTGCCATGGAAAGCTCTCCGCTGCCTGCCAATTGCAGATATAAATAATGAAGGACTGATTAGTCCATTCCTATTTGGACAGGGAGGAAAAGGGATGGGAAATAGTGCTATTTCTGAACGCAGAAACTATTCAGCAATTAAATAACAGTGACCAGCCCTAGCGATGCTAATAATAATGCACTGGATTTATCTGGGCTCCCAGTTGCTTCAACCACACACCGGCTGGAGCAGGGGCTGAGGAATTTGGACCCTTGGATTTGATTTTTACACCCATTTTCACCTTTACTCTGTTAGCATCCTTCACTCCCAAACCTCTGTGCCTATTCAGGACTGCTCTCTCCACCTGCTTAGTTTCTTTTAATTTTATTTTTCCTGGGTTTGATCATACACTGGAGCTTTGTTAGTCTGACACTTATGGAAAGCTGTTGTTCCCTTGGATCTGTCTTCCTTCTGAATAACTATATTTCAGCCAAACCCACCCAAACTCAGCAGCCTTGCCAGCAAACACGTACTGTGCCGAGTTACCACTAATACATGATGCTCCCTGGGCTGATGTGGATCGCCACTGAGTTACCGTTTGTGTATTTGAATAAATCCCCCTCTAAAACAAAGAAGAAAAAAATCCCTTGGCTTAATATCCGTAAAACTCCCCAGCCCTCGAAAATGCCCGACTCAACAACCTCAGCGGGAAGAGGGGACCCCACCTCAGCTCCGACTTTCCAGCACGGCGGTGAAGCAGCATCTCCTTCAAAGCCCCTGGTGACCTGCAGCATCCCTCCCTCATCCCCCCTCGGATTCCCTTGGGCTGCTGTAACCACCTGAGCTCTTCACCGACCTCAGGGATGGAAAAGGGTGATTTATTCACCCTGGACTCTGCAGTTGCGGGAGGTAGCTTCTTCCTGAGGCTGCCATTTAAGAACCAGCAGGCTTCAGTGGTTAAACTGGGATTAGTACTGCTCACCTGGGGCACTTGCACTGCGGTTTGCTGCCTGAATAAGGGCATTTGAGCAAACCAGGCTGCTGAAATAAGTAGAATTTTTAAGTGTCCTCCCCAAAATGGTTGGTTTTTAACCCAGATCCGTGTGATGGTGCGTCAGCATCAGCGGGGCGATGGGATTAGTGGCTGATGAGTTGCTACGAGTCCTGCCGCATCCCGGCTGCATTTTTCAGCTGGCAAAGCGTTTCTGACCGCAGCCAGCCCCTTTCCCCACACGCTCCAGTAGCTGCACCAGCATCGGGGCTCTTTCTTCAGAAATGGAAGCAGAAACCACCCCTGCCTGCCTGTGCCCTGCAACAGGCACGTGGGAAGACGGGCAAGAACGCGCCGGCTGCCCCGGTGACTCACACCCCGCCAAACACAACCGGTCGTTGCACGAAGACACAAAGGCTGCACCTCTTTGCACATCGCCGAGGTGTCGCTCGGTGGGGAAAGGGCCGGGTCAGCCCCCGGGGTTGTCGTTTCAATCCGTATAAGGGAAGCCCTTGGATCGTGTCAGGAATTGCATCGGTCACCACGTCACGCTGTGGAAACAGAAGGTGTTTGGCAGGTTGGCTGTTATCGATAATGCAGGAGGAATGAGTTACATCAGCAGTTACAAAACCAGCATTTTTTCCTCCCTGCAAGTTTCTTATTGCCTTTAAAGGAAGTTTCTCCTCCTCAAACAGTGGTTTTTCGCCCATATTTTTTCTACCAGTTCTATCAGCTCATGTGAAATAGGGGCTGCTGCTTAAATCCAGCACCTTCTCCCACTGCAGGTCTATTCCTTCGCTCCAGTCACTTTTTTGGAGATAAAAACCTCATTTTACCACATTTGGGGGTTTTATGTACATCAGCACCACAAAACAGAGCTCAGTGGCAGAAAGGGATACCGAGGGTCTGCTCACACGCGGCCGAAGAGCTAAATTTGTCCTCAGGCCATCAGCAGTGAATTGGGGACACGAAGGACGGACCCGGGCTGGGTGACGTCAGCACATCCGTCGTCCCCTCTTGCCCGGGCTGGGGATGATGGTCTCTACAGATATCAGGTAAATATTTTGGAAACAAAAGCTTCTGCACCAAGTTCAACCCCAAAAGGCGGGTGAACTCAGGAGGCAGGGATGCAGCAAGAGATAAAGATGCTGAGGGCGACTGCAAAGCATCCACTAACTCGGAGCGATTGAGACAAGCCATAGTATTTCCTTGGAGACTGTGGCAATATTCATTGCTTCCTTGGTAACCAAATATTTGCATCTGTATTGAGTACAGCGGCAAATACGCACCGATAAGCCCGTACAGGCCGCCACAGGTGTGCTTTAGGACACAGCGATTACTTTGGCAGCTCGCTGAGGATAATTGCAGGATGCTGCATCGTTCGTTTGTGCATGCCCACGTGCAGTTTCAATCCTGTCGGTGCTAAGCTTTTCATTCTGCAGGTAGCAGGCAGACCCTGGCCTGATTAATTTAAAAGTGGAACATCTTTCAAAGAATTTTTGTCTTTCGGGAAAATATATGATACGATTTCTTTTTCTCTGTTCCTCTGGACTTTGTAACACGTGCTGGGCTCAGCGATGGGTTGAGCAGCAAAGCTCAGAGCGCAGAAGACGGCTAAGTTGAATCGGGATATATTTTTAGCTCCCAATCTGAATCTCTCTTCCAGAAGCTGTTAACTGAGTGTTTTCATTCTTTGTACTGTGGGGTTTTTAGGGGTTTGTGCAATGCAGGATGAAGAAAAGCTTCCTGATGGGAGTTGGTGACGGGAGTACTGGATGTGGCTGGCTTGAGCACCTGCTCTGCTCCGGGGCTGGGTCTCCTCTGAGCATCCCGCTCCCTGGGCAGGCATTTCTTGCCTCCCCTCCTTCTCCGCTGGCATGGGACAACGGCATCTGCCATACAGAGGGGATCTCGCTCTGGACCACTCCAGCCCTCTGCCTCCCATCCTGAACCCAGAAGGATGCTCGTGGTGGCAAAAAAACTTGGTGTCAGCCGAGCGAGTTAATGAGCCAAAGCTTTCGGAGCAGCTCCCCTCTTGGATTTCCCAATGTCCTGGAGCGTTTCTGAGGGAGAGGTCCTCGGGTGGAGCACCTTGACAGCTAGACGCCCAGTTTTCAATGATTCCCAGCCCGTAATGCAGCCCGGTGGCCTATGGCTGGTAAATACCTTTCCACTGTGCCAGCTGATGCAGTCACCGAGCTCATTATATCCAAACTGCTTACAGCAGGCGAAATACGGACCGAGGGAAGAGAAATAGTAATGACCTGGCATTCAGGAGACACGTCTTTAATGTCTGATATCATCATTTGGGCATTAGGTTTTTGTCATCAAATACTAGGAATAATTAAAGGATGGTGCTGGGTTTAGAACGCACTCATATTTGTTCATTAAATAAGATTTAAAAAAACAGCCCGGGAGAAGCTGCAGGGATTAAACGCCCAAAGAACGGCTCGTGGGGTGTCCCGACACGCAGGTGCTCAACCGCCCGGACGATGTGGCAAGCACCAACGCCAACACACCAGATAACCAGAGACACCAACACAAACGTCATCACAAACACCCATTAGGGCCTGAAAACGAGATGTTTATCAGCTGGGCACACGTGCTCTCCTGGGGCACTGCCTTTGGATTTCATTCTTGTCCAGAGCCGTAGTTTGTGTTCAAGCCCCAGAGGACTTCAGCCTCTGCAGGAGCATCCCGAGCCCTTTCCCATCCCAATTTCCCCATCTGCGGGGCGAGGACAGCATGCACTTACCCCAGGGGCATGTGCCGCGGGTCACTGAGGTCCTGTTGCCACAACACTTGGGGAAGAACAAGTGCTAAGCGGGATTATTATTAATAACAGTAATTATTGAGGTTATCATCATTACGGTAAAGATCTCTGCATCTAAATGATTCGAGCCCGACAGCTCATTAATCAGCGGGTATCCCTGGCTGCCCTGCCCTCCGCCTCCTTCCCCAAATTAAAGCACCTCCTTTATCCCTCTCCCACCTCCTCCAGCCCTCACCGCTTCCCCACAGCAGGGAAAGATGCAAACGATGCTGGACCCAACGCTGCTGGCAAGACCAGCCGAGACTAAACATGATGTTCTTGATATTTCCATATATCTTTTTAAAAGCTCAGCCTCTCCTCGTATACCAAAGCTGAACTTAAACCACAAAGAGCACAATTTTTGCAGTTTCTGCTTAATATGTGCCCTTTTTCTACATCATACACCTTCCCCAGCAGAGAAGGGCTGTAGGGATGGTGTTATCCCGCTTCTCCAGTGACATGAGACCAATGCAAAAAAAATATCAGCGCATTCCCCCTGCGGAGCAGGTCGGGGTTAACCGCAGCGGCCACAAAAGCAGACCGGGACTCTGTACATCGAAACCATTTCTCCCGGCCCCGGGGCCCCCCTGGACATCTGCAGGTCACTGAGGACTTGCTGCAGGGTTGCACCAGCTTTGGCTGTTGTTCGCCCACAGCTCAGGCTCGGTTATGATTCACCTAAAAGTGATTTCTATTTTACAAGGGAAGGGAGCAGGCCGAGTCAGGCAGAGGAGTGTCGGGGCGGTGGCACATTTCCAGAAGGAAAGCCCTGCTTTTTTGGAGTGGGAAATTCATTGTGAGGTGCCCGATGCTCCCCGGGTGACGTAGGAATAGGCAGGAGAGCTCTGCGGCACCCCGCTGTGTGAATTAGGGTACAGGGAACCTTTCTGATCCCTCCCAGGTCCGTGGCAATGGTGGGACTAAGGGAAAAATCATTGCAGGGCAGGAGAGGAGGTTTGGAGAGAGGTTCTAACCCCTGCTGCGAATCTGGGAGCTGTACTGACAGTGCCTGGGCGGAGGGAATAGCACTGAGCATGGGATTATCCTGCTCTAATAAAAGCTTAATAAGCACTATGAAAAGAAATAAAAATCTTTCCAGAGGCAGCGGCCAGGCCTCATCACAGACGCCATCCCAGTCTCTGGGGATGCTGCCTTTGCGAGGCGATGCCTGGGGGCCCCCAGCCTGCCTCGGGTCCCTGCAACTAAACACAGCGCAAGGGCTTCCCCTCGACGTGTCGTTTACACCATTTTATTTTTAATTTCAACTTAAAAGCATCTCTCCCTACCGGCACCTTCCCCTTCGGGAGGGGAAGAGGGATCTCTGCTGATCTCCAGGGTTTCGATAAAAGGGTTGGAGCTGGCGGTTCCTCCCCAAGCTGAGCAGTCAACGCGAAACAGCAGAATCAATCCTGCCAAAAAAAATCCAAAAATGGGGGTTTAACCATTATTTTTTTTCCCCTCTTGGAAACCAGCATTGGAGGTTCGGGCAGTTGCGGCTGGCTTCTCCCAGCAGCTTCGCGTAGCTGAGGGGGAACATCCCTAATGTGATTTTGTACTTAATTTGCTCAAGCATCTTTTCCAGCGGCCCTTGCAAGTTGTACGCTTGTTTTTCTCCGTGCCCTCGATTCTGTACGCACGAGCTGTGAATCATCCCTGCTTGGGGTGATATGTGGCCAGGCTGCGCCCCAGCAACGTGCGGCAAACAAGCCAAGGCCTTGATTTTCTTGATCTTGAGTCAAGATCTTGATTTTCTTATCTGGAGGCAGGCAGGGAGGAGAAACGGGACCCAAGGGGCGGCTTCTAAAGACCACGGGAGGTCTCCTGAGATGCGCTGGGAGAGCGGCTCCTCGGGCTGGCAGGGCGGCCGCTCTCCGGAGCAGCTAAAAACTTGCCTGGTTTCATTTGTGAATTGACAGGCAATTTGGGAAACTGGACTTGGTGCTTTTTGTACTCATTTATGTCACTTACCTGCTTGGAGGATGCCTGATTTAGTCCTTGAGCTCGATGAGGCATAAATCGGTATGGATTAAGCCCTGAAAACAGGGCTGGCCCAAAAAGCAACGCCGAGGCAGGGAGGAAATTTTGCGGATTTGCTTTATTGTCGCAGGCAGACGGCAAAGCCGGCGTGACGGTAGCCGCTGTTTGCACAGCGGGCACTGCAAGGGTTGTGCTCACGGCATGGCAAAAGTGGTTATTCCTGCAACGGAGACAGAAAGGGCCGGGCTGGCGGAGCCTGGTGTGGTCTTCCTGCAGGAAAAGGTGCTCAACAGCCAAAATAAGCACGTGAGACTCGATACGGGTTCGTGCACGTGAGGGATGGTGCCAGTGCCGTGTCTGTGCAGTGGCTGGCGATGCTGAGAGCAAGACGAGGTCTGCAGAGCCAGGAGCTGGTGCGAGGGGACTGATAATTCAGCTACCGATGCTGCAGCAGCAGGGACAGCCCAGCCCTAGGCTGTGCCCTTCAGAGGAGCAAGCAGGGGGTCTTGCCCCAGGAATTAGCTGCCCGGCACAGAGAAAAGCCTCTCTGCTTCCCAGAGGCAGCAGTTCGGGCACCTCGGGAAGCATTTTGGTAAAATAAAAACATCGAACCCTGTTTCAGCGAACACGTGACACAAACTTTTCTGCCAGGGTAAGTGCAAGCCCCGCCGTAGGAGCTGTTTTCATGTGCTTCAGCGGTCAGTTGGCCCATGTCTGGTGTTCCGCTTCTTTGCTGCGGGTTCCTCGAGCAACCTCTCAGCATCGCCTCGGCAGAAGCTGCCCATGTTTTTGTATGAGAGGTTTTTTTTGCTACTTAATACTGAGGTAGCTTTCGGTACCGTGTAAGGTACACACATAGTAAGGCTCCCCAGAACCTTTGGACAAAGGGAAAAGAGGCTTCTTGCTCCAGATTTCTGCATCGGACGCTGCAACCCCAAGACGTACCCACGTAACCATCGAGGCTCCACCACGGTCCTGCTGAACGCACGTGATCCACATATCCATCCCCTGCCTGAAAAACAAACCGTGCGGACGTGTGTCCAGGGAGACAAATCACTTCTCCTGCATCGGAAAAAGTCCAGGGAATCTTTTATGGCATCGAAATGTTGCAGCTCACAGTGTGTTTATGCTCAGCAGCTCTAATCCACTGCTTGTTTGAAAATACTTCCAGGCAATTACAGTAAGAGACAAAACACAGGAGGGAAACTTGGACGGCGAGCTAGTCAGAAGCGTTGGTAGCAGGGCGGAGGGGCGGGAGGAAGGCTTCCCATCCCAGCGGGACAGCTGCCGGAAGGAGTGCCCAGCCGTGCAAAGCTTCCAGGAGGGCATTTGCCTGGCTTGAAAAAGGGAATGACGAAGGGAGGAGGCAGCAGGACAAAGGAAACCATCACGAAATAGCAGGTCAAAGGCTTCCCATCCTTACGGAACAAGCCCTGGGTGCCAGGGGGTTTTGCTCGGGCACCACCTGCCCGCTGGGCTTGTGGGATCGCAGGAGCAAGCCCTGGCAGCGGCAACAAACGAGTTCAGGCTCACGGGGGCCGTTCCACCCGCAGCAGGGGCGAGAGCGCGGCATGGCCCCGCCGAAGCCGGCGCCTGGGCAGGGCTGGGCGCTCTGCTCTCCCTGGGAGGTGTCCTTCCAAGGGTTAATTAACAATTACCGGAGTTTTGGCCCAGTGCGAACAGCCATCGCGAGGACGTCAGATCATCTCGGGGAAGCTCTCGCCCATGAGGTCAGGTTCAAAGCAATCGCGGAGGTCGCGCTGGCTCTCAGGCATGGCAAAGGATTTTTTTCCCCCAAAAACGTCTTTTGCAAGTACACTGGTTTTTTTTTTTTGGAGAGGGGGTTGACTCTTTCTTGCTCACCTAGTGGTTTGGTTCAGCAGTTTGGGTCGTTTTACCCATTTTGAGGCATCTTCCCCCAGTCTTGCTCCTCTCTTACTTCTAATCTAAGTATCACGCTTCCCCCAGAAGTCTTTGCCGACTTCCCCAGCCCAGCCCGCGGGGGATTTTGCAGCCCAGAGTGCGTCGCCTTTGTGCAGTACTGCGAATGTGAGCCTCTGTGTGTGGCCTGCGTCAGCTGAAGCTTTCCAAAACACTTTTCTTTTGTTCTTGTCCCTCTCTAGGTCTTCTGGGGTTGTTATTGTAAGTCTTTATTCCCTCCCAAGCTATTCTGCTCTGTGGAAGCACTATCGTGCTGTTTCCACCTTCTTTTCAAATCTGGCTTCCCCATAAATCACAGCGCTCGTGTGCTCTGGGCAGGGAGGCACTCGATACACCACCTTTATTTTCCAAAATACACCTTTGGGCCTCTGCAAAACCCTCTAGGGTAGCTCTGAGTAGTTTATTGCAGCTGTGCTTATACGGTAAGGACACAGTTTATGACATCCTTTTAAGATCCTACTTCCTCGCAGTTGTAACATCGGTGAACAAAGGGCAGTCGTGTTCTGCTCCTGCTAAGTTTAAGGATCTGCTGATCCAACGGCACGGGTGGAAGAAGTATTATTCTGCTGGTATAAACTTTTCCAGTTCCTGCAATAGCAGAGGCTGTTTTTGCAAAAGACCTGTGCCAGCATAAACGGAGCCATACCAGGATTTGCATCAGCAAAAACTGGATCTCCACTGAAGTTACCTTGTTAGGTAAGCTGAAGAAAGGTACCGCGCAAGGTATTTATAACATCCTCCTTTGTATGGGTGAGGCAAGAGCTGCGAAGCAGAAGCTGAGGGACTGGCTGCCACGCTGGGGCTGGGGCTGACGGGGAAAACATGTATTTTTCTGTGAAAAGACAATAAGTAGGTAGCAAGGCAGCCTAGCATTCCTCCCCAGCTTTCTGAGTGACATTAATAGTTCTTGTCCAAGGCTTAACCCGTCAATCTTATACAAAGCCAAAAAGCACTAAGGTTTCAGTCTTGCAACTGAACTCTCCGTACTGTGAGAAGCATAAGAACCACAGTCATAAAAAGCTGATTTCTTGTTACCTGTTCACCGCTGCTTTCAGGAATCGCACTGATTGGGAAGGTCATTTACTCAAAAAGGGATTTTAGTATTGCCCAAGCTACCGTTCACCGGTATTGGTAAGCAATGCTTGTGCATCCACCCAGAGGTATATTACAGCTGCTTATTTGGAGAGAAGACTGTTAGGTTTGACTTTACAGCGCTTTTAAAACAAGGTATGTTTTCCTCTTTCATGTGGTAAAGGGCAGGTGTAGCATAATATCGCTGTGCTGAAGAAGAACAAACCCCACACATTAGCCCCCGTCCTGTACCTTTGTAAGGCAAGGCAGATGTACCCAGGCGACAAAGAGCCCACTGCCACGTCCTCAAATCCCTTGCAAGACACTAACCCCAACTTCTCGAGGTGGCTTGCTACTCAGCACTCCTCCCCAGAACCAAACCCGGCTGCCAGCAGTGACATAAGCTCCCACGGAGGCGAGAAGAAAAACACTGCGCATTCACCCGTTCACTAATTGCCAAATCATAATGCGTGCTCAACACTAACAAAAGGCATCAAATAGGTTGCTGAGTTATTCAGCCTCTAAAATAATTACTATTTATGGGATGGGACTGTGTTAGGATTGCGGAAATTCAAGTTCAAACAGAGACGAGGAAGACAGGGAAAGCTTTATTAGATTCCAGCTTAACCAGGTGGCAGCTGGGTTACAGGACAGCAGAACTGGTGGTAAAGGTAAGTTACCAGCATGCACAACTGGGTGAGAAACGGCAAGGCTGTATTCAGAGCAGGTACTTGGCTTCAGGTCAGGGCAAGCACACCAAAATGCAAGCTATCGAAGGGGCAAGCGGCCGGCTCAAGATGTGTGTTCCATGCGTTTTGCTGAAGCTGAAAATTTTACCAGAGAGAAGATAAATTCTACGTCAGTAGCATCCCTGCGAGAGAGAACGTTGCCATCAGTACTACACGACCAGAGGCAAAACCCCGCGTGCTTGCTCTGAATACAGCCTTGGGGAGAGTAAAGTCAGGAAAGACACCGTGATATGCAACATGCCTCGGAGAGGGGTAACACGAAGCGCCAGGGGAGGTGACTGCGGCTGGGAAAGCTGCCCTCACCCAGGTGAAGAAGGGGTGGAAGGAAACACTGTCCCTGCAGTCCACGAGTCTAAGGCTCGTGTCCCACAAGAGGAAACCTGCTCTGCATGTACAATCAGTAAAGACAGTGTCAGTCTGCTTCCTTGCTCGCTACGAGCCTTTTGTTTCCTGTGTCTCCTTCTCCAGACTATGGGCCAGAAAGAGCAGCAGCTCTGAGCCCTGAGAGAAGGAGCTCTGAAAGAAAAGATGAGAAAGAGCTTGGCATTTAGGCTACTGCATGGTTAAAGTACTAGTCAAATCCATCTTACCCATTTGTTCGATTTATTTAACTTCAAAGAGGTGCACACTAAAGCATTAAGATTTACTGGTTTGGATTCCTCTCTGTACAAGTTCTTTCAACCAGCTTCAATAACACAAGGCTTTACAGATAGGAGCACTGAAATACAAGATAAACCAAATCTAAATCACTCCAAGAACGAAAACTGTAGGGAAAAAAAAAAAAAGCCAAAAAACGCCCAAAACAAAAAAACTGCAGCAATCCTCAGGGAAGGGACAGACTGCACAAGCAGGAACACAAAGGGATGGAAGGCAAGCTAGTGTAGTCTCTGCCCAACGCTTCTGTGCTGGCGGCTCAGGGGATGGAGTTCAAAAGATCCTTGAGGAAGCTGTCAGGATCATTGATTTCTGATAAGAGCCCTTTAAACAAAAGAAGACAATACAGAATAATTAGATCCACAAAGCGGTTTCTCCTGCCCACATTAGGGATCTGTGCTAGGGCATGTGTAAGTTAGTAACGACAGCTGCAATCTTATTTTAAGTATGGACAAGACAAAGATAAACCCTTGTTGGATGCATGTGCAGAAGGGACCAAAGTGTGTACGTTAAATCCATATGGCACTTGCTCTTGTGCGACAGAGCTACTACAGGGACCCTGCTAGCTGGCTGCCTGGCAGCTGCCTGCCTTCAACAGTGTGAGGCTGGCCTGGGACACTACTAACTCCTAAGGGAAGAAGAGTAGCCTCTTGGCGCATTGATTTTCAGCATCTCCTGTCTCCTGGGGATACCAAAATCCCTACGGCTGGAACTCTCACTGCACTGAACTACTGCCTCTGTCACATCTGTTTATCAGCCTTCAAACCACATGTACCCAAACCCACCCTTAAGTTGTTACGTCAGTATGTATGTTTAACAGGGCAGGGGGAGGACCCGCAGGATCAAGTGAGAGAAATTATCCTGTCTGGGGATGCTCAAGCGTGTCTCCCAACTGTTTTTGAAATAGCTTAGGCAATAGCTGGAGGGCTGAGGTCTTCTCCTCTCACTGCCTCGTACAAACAAGCTGCTGCAGCAGTGTCAGGAATGCTGCTGTCTCAAGCAAGCAGCAGTCACGAGTTGCATAAGACAGCCTATAAAAGGGAAAGCACACACTTACCAGCCACATCCAAAAACTCGGAAAACGTTTCAACTGGCATGAACTCCTCCTGGAAGGTTTTCAGGGCCTTGTCTGCAGCTTCGTGTATTGGCATGTCATTGTGTCGTATGAATTCAGCAAGAGAGTAGGACCAGCCTCCCTCCGTGTTACTGGTAGGCACCTTCTACATATGAGAGGGGAAAATGGGACCAAATCAGGGCAAAACCAACTATTTAGTAGAGTAACTGCAGACCCAGATGACTTCTCCTGTCGCTCTTGGACTTGCGTCCCCTGCCTCTTGTAAGCAAGCCACACGGAAAGTTACCCCATATGTGACTCTAGAACCTTTTTGTACAGAATGCAAACAAGGTCGCAGGCATTTCCTCACCCTAATTATTTAACCCTCTTTGGAAGCTGCAAGTTTCTTTCTGGTGGACGCCCCTACCTCCTTCCTTACCCAACTGCTTCCCTGGCCCAGCTCTGAATGTCCTTGCTTTAGTGAACGATGAACAGAAAAAATAAGCAAATACAGGAGGAGTGCTGCGAACTGGAGAAGTCCCTCAATCCTTCAGACACCAAATTGCAAGGGGTACAGTAAGCACAGGCAGCCTCTCGCGGCCTTTCTGCTCATACAAGGTGGCATTTTATGTTTACAAGGATCTTGGAAAAAGGGGTTTCAAACTCTACCTTTTATTTCAAATGCATGTAGGTGCTCAGGTTTGAAAGCTGATGCAGATGAACTTCCATGTTTTTTCTTACCTTGAACATGTTGTAAATGAGATCTACTAGGGCCCAGAAGAGAAGGCCAGAGCGGTACGTTGCGTATTCCTTCACTGTCTTATCCGCCAGTCTAGGAAGATAATGAAATCAATCTTTGAGTTAATCACTTTACTATGCTTCGGTAACCGATTTGATGAATAGTATGAAAACTGAAGCGGCCAAAAAGCCTATCAATGATGCACAAGGGGAATGGCTCCAAGTAAGCTTTGCTGTGTGCTCTTAGACACAAAACAAGCATTAGGCATCCGTAAGTTCTGTGCAACGATTCCTATGGGTAGGAAGTCGCTTTACCAGCTGCGCCTAGTGTAACCAAAACAGGCAATAAAACCTTATTTCAGCGGAAGAAAACAGGCAGAGAGGGAAGTGTGCTGCTAAGACTATGTAGGAAGACAACAGCAAAGTCGGAAAGAACACCACACAGCCCCCATTCGTATGCTCTCCAGCACATTCCTGAAGGAATAACTAACTCTAGGTTTCAGACACAGTCTGTATCAACGACAGAGAACGTATTTTTGCTTCTAACTCACAAAGTGTTTTTGAAAGACTCTGAGCAAAATATCTTGCCCTTGAAGAAATGGAGGAATTTCTATTTAATATCTTCTTGGTTATCCTATCGCCATGAAAGGACTCATGCTTTGGGAAATTCAGTAACTGGCTGGAGAAATGCTATAAAAGGTGCAGAGCTGTCCTGGGATAGCAGCTCCCGAAGTTTACAGGATTAATCACAAACAGGTTCTGGCAAGGTGGAACCTCCTGCCAGCAACTCTAATGGGTTTGGAATTTTCTTGCACGTGTTTCTCAGGTACATCTGCCTCCATCACATGCCGCTTGCTGCTTAAAGGCTTTTGGGGGAAAAAAATAAAAAAGCCCTTTTTTATTCATCTCAAACTAGCTCAGCTGTCACTGACACAAGTCAGCAAGACAAAAGGATGTCACCTGACCACGGGTCTGACTGCAATCTGCCAAAGTTGGGGGTTTTGCGGGGAAATGAACATTTTGCTGCTCTTATTCTAAAAGGCTATATTTGTGTGT
The DNA here is from genome assembly GCF_949628215.1 of Phalacrocorax aristotelis. NCBI lineage: Eukaryota > Metazoa > Chordata > Aves > Suliformes > Phalacrocoracidae > Phalacrocorax > Phalacrocorax aristotelis. Next base: position 2,209,804 of record NC_134294.1, read on the forward strand.
CTGCCCTTAAAACAGTTGGCTTGGTAGGTGGCAGTTTGCTTGGGCAGCTAGGCTTAATTATTTAAAGGAAAACCAATTAGTAAAGGTGACTAAATTTCCACGGGAAGAACAGCAACTTAGAGCGAGGCTAATTCTAGACTCCCAAATACTGCAAGACAGTTTCCTTTTATGTGAATGGTTTTGATCTAATTGGAGTCTGCTCCTTTAATTGAAAACTAAAAGGCCCTTGTGGGTTAAGTCTGGTAGCTACCTCCTGGAACAGCTACTTCATATAATAGCTGCTGCATTTTCATTAATGTAAGTTGGTTCAGGCTCATCAGCTATGCATGGATTGCCAGCAGAAAGTTAAGGCATTAACACTTTGGGAGCCTGGCTTCTCCCATGAATATTTTAGAAAGGTCAGTCAGGAGCAAAGGGAGGAAAAAAAAAAAAAAATCAAAGGGATATCTTCCTCCCAAACTCCAGATAAAAGCTATACTGCAAAGTGTCTATAGATTTTTTTCAGGCAGAATTCTTGGTTCAGTAATAACAAGCAGGTAATTGGTCACTTGATTCAGTCCTTTAGAATTTTAAAAATATATTTAAAAAAAAAAAAAAGAACAAGAAGCTGGGGCAGGGTCTGGAGCACAAGTGTGCTGGGGGGCGACTGAGGGGGCTGGGGGGGTTTAGCCTGGAGAAGAGGGGGCTGAGGGGAGCCCTTCTCGCTCTCTGCAACTGCCTGAGAGGGGCTGGAGTGAGGGGGGGTCGGTCTCTGCTCCCAAGTCACCAGTGACAGGACGAGAGGGAACGGCCTCAGGCTGCGTCAGGGGAGGTTTAGGTTGGATGTGAGGGAAAATGCCTTCTCTGCCAGAGGGGTCAGGCCCTGGCACAGGCTGCCCTGAGAGGGGGGGAGTCACCGTCCCTGGGGGTGCTCAAACAACATGTAGACGTGGCACTTCAGGACATGGTTTAGGAGGCCTGGGGGTGTTGGGTTGGGGGTTGGCCTTGATGATTTTCCAGCCTTAATAATTCTGTGAACAAACCCAGAACTCCTATCCATCCTGGTAATTTCACCTCTGGGTTTAAATACAAAGCATTTCCGAAACCCAGAAGGTACTGAGTATCCCTCACTTTCGTCTTGTAGACAAACTGCAATAGGGGTAGCTTCTGGTGGAGGAAAAAAAGAAGACATTTTTGGCTAGATTCTCCTCAAATCTGTCTTACACTGACTAATCCAGCTGAGCAGTTGGACAAAACACCTAACCACAGGACAGGGCACAGGCAGTAGTTGTTGCCTTCATTTAAGTATGAGGGAATGCAGAGTATTGCCTGCATCTTCACTAATAAGATTTACAGGCCCTTTTTAGGATCACAAATTGATCCTCGGCCACTTTCAGGTGCACTGTTGGTTCCTATAGCGACATTTTTCCATCTCCCCCAGTAAAGGCTGCAGTGAGTCCTTGTGTCTCTTTAACCTTCAGTCCACACCGCCTTGGTGTACTCTGAACGGTGGTGCTCCCAGCTCACACCCTTGTACTGCCTCCTATGTGGAATGCTAATTTTCATCTTTTGTATGCAGACATATTACTCTGACGTTACAGACGCCAGCTTCCTCTTTGCCTTAGCCTACAGATTCAAGGTGTTGGCACGTATCTGCACAGCATTTCACCATCCATCACCCTCTTCCTGATTTTCCACAAGAGTAAATAAGCACAGACCTTGGAAATAAAAATTGCCATATTTCTATTTGAGAGGTATTATCAGTGGAAGGCTTTGTGCTCTCTTAGTCTGCAGGGATTAAAGAAAGCCCTTGAATAAACCTTGACATAATTCCTGAGAACTATTTCTGAGTGTTTTCCCCTGAAATTCCAGAGATTGGATGGTTTAGCTGGAAGCTTCTTGCTATGTCTGTTTCAATATGCTTTTAGTACATACATGCTTAGAGATAAGTTGGGAAGGGAACAGAATAATTTGCTGAGGGTTTTAAAAAACACCGAACATCCACAGCAAACCCATGCGGGGCTTTGCTTTACCAGTCTCTTTCACAGGCCACACGGAAAGCTGCATGTCCTTGTGTCTGAGAAAGCAGACCTCCACCGTACTATCTCCTGTAACTGCTAAACCTCCTTTCCCAGAACTCAGGCAGGGTGGTGGAAATAGGAGATACAAGCACAGAGCAGGCTGAGCTTGAACAGCAGAAGCTAGCACAGAAATCAATACAGGAGCCCCTTTAAGGGCTCTTGTGCTTTTGATGCCTCTAATAGCATTGATGCATGCTGTGTTGTGTGTTAGTACAATGTAATGACTTTATCAAACACATAATTAATGTCATCAGAATAAGAATGCCCTTTAAGGCGACTTAGAATAATAATGAATTTATTCCTAATTATGACAGCTATTTAAAATCTTCTTTTCAGAAACCGGAATTCTCTTTCCTTCTCTGGAAATGTGTGCTTTTGTCAGGCAGGCACAGCCACTTATTCTTGTACTTCAAGTGCCTGACAGCTGCTATTGATTTTTTTCTTTTTTAAAAGCAAAGGCATTTTATTTCTATTTCTATTTTTCTATTTAAGGAAGCTGGTGCATTCATCAGAAGAGCACAGAAACCGCTTCTTTAGGAAGGCAAGCAGAAGGCATGCTAGCAGCTCTGAAACACCACACAACAGAAGTTTCTACAGTGTTTCACTTGAGGTGGGGGGGGAATAATAAGCATCTCACCATTTTCCTACTTTTAGCTATACCTCTAGGAAAAGCATAATTTCTACTGACCAACTGACTGATCTGCTCCAAAAAACATCCAGAATTGAATGCTCCTGCTCATACCTCTGCAATGCCGAGTACAAAGCGACTCAGAAGGGTTAATATCTGCTGTTCTAAAATATGCACGTGCTCCTTTCCTTAGCTCCCCGTAAGCTGCCGTGTGGCTCTGACTACCGTGACAGTAATGTGAGTAAGCTGGCAGCTGCGGAGCAGCAGCAGGGTCGTGGCTAACCTGCTGGCTCCCCCTGGTGACACCACTCGCGCGTGGGAGGTGATGAGGAGCCTCTTGAGGATTTCCACTCGCATGGCTTTCCACTTCTCGGGGGGCGAGATGTGCAGCGCCAGCACGGTGTAGTAATGGGGCCCGTCCACCTCGTAGGCACTCTCCACCCACTTCTCTTTGGGGTGCTCCAGGAAGCTCTGGAGGTTTTTCTCCTCCCTCGAAGTTGCTCGAGTTCTGAAACACAAGAAAAGCTTCAGCAGCTGCTCTGGCTCTTACACGCTCATTTGCTACATCTCAGCAGCTTTTTATAAAGGAAACACAGGAAAAAGCAGCACTAGCTTTGCACTATCGGGATTTTCCCATATTCCTCCACTGGTTCAGTATCTGCTCCCAGTGACGCATACAAGCCTAGCAAACTCACTCTCTTCCTTGGAGTTGTGTATAGTCTGGAGAGGTTTGCAAGGCAGCTGGTATTGCCCCAATAGGACAATACCACTGTAGAGCTTTTTTTCCTTTTTTTAAAGGAAAAAAACCAGAGCCAGGCCAGCCAGTCCATGTGTTCAGGTTGTTCATGTTGTCAGTCTCCCATCTGACACTAAGCACGCGAGTTCAGCTCCTACAGCCAGACCTTAGCATCAATTTAGGTTAGTCATCTACCACAAAAGCAATCACGGAGAAGATACAGGCCAATTTCAAAACCAAGAAAATAATGTATTTACTGTAAGCTTATATATATAATTTTTTCCTTTCCCCTAGCTCCAGTCTCTTCAGGAGTCCTGACACCCCAGAGCTGACCGTGCAAACTCCGTGTTACAGTAGACCTTGCGAAGATGTTTCACACTTCACCACAGTCTATTGCTCTACTTCATCAGGAAGAGGCTGCCAGCCAGGTAGGTCCCTCGATTTTTAAGTTAGATACGCCCTCCCTATCAGTAAGGTATAAAGTAGTATCCCCAGCAGATAAAGCTGCGCCTGGGTGCCCGTGTTGTGCGACCTTTTAATTTGTTACATGATGCAGCTGGTAGCCAACTAGTAGCTCTTCATTTTCTCCATTTAATATCGCACATGTCTTGAGAAAAAAAATTTATGTCTGGAAACTACATAATGCATTTTTATACAACAGCCGCACAGCGGGTTCTGGGCTCTCTGGTGCCAGTAAGCAGACTAACGAGATGAAAAGAATAGTTTCATTTATTTGTCTCCCAAGGGACTCAGAAAACAATAGCACAGGGATCTGGAGATAGATATTAAAAACAATAGACAAATTGTATTAGGGCCAAAACATTGATTAGTTCCAGGCAGGAAAGTGAGAGAGATTTCATTGCACTCCATTTGGAGTGACCTTGGTTGAAGAGGCGTATCTTTTAACATTGATACCCTCATCTAATTAGCATTACTTTCTAGTATCTAACTACACAAATAAAAGGCGTATCGGCATCACATTTTCACGTGGGGTACTGTATTACCAGAACCAGCTCAGGCATTCCAAAGCATTTAGGTGCCTATAGATTTGTACACTTCGACATAGGGTCAAGCCAAAGCACGCCCTCATCTTATTGTGCTTTGCATAAATACAACCTTACTGAAAGACTTCAGCAGAAGTGTTCCTATGCTGCTGTTTATTGGCAAAATAATAATAATAATAATAACAACAACAACAATTATCATTATTAAATAATAATCTTAAAAATGTCAGGAAGGTCTGATGGACCTGAACACTAAAGGAGAATTCCAGTATGCCAAAACTGGAAACAAAACTGATTGTGATGGTTTAACACCAGATAAAATGATACCAGTGTTAAGTTCTCAACTAACAACAATTCCTTCATCATAGTGTCTCTCTTCTGTCTGCTCCAGAGAAAATTAAGCTGGCAGTGTTTCTTTAATCTAATAACCCTGTTGCTCACCCCAGAGGTAATAATTAAATCTAGAATGGAAAGAGAAGCTAATTCCCAATTGCTTTTACTCAATAGGTTCCCTGTTATCCTGCATGTTCAGGCGGCAGCGCTTTACTCCAAACAACGTAAACCTCTATCAGTCTGCTTAAGATGTGCAATTTCGATCCTCCTGAAACTTTTGTGTCGTTTCCCACCTTTCTTGCCACATATGTGTAACAAAGCCCAGCTGCAGCCCTTATAGACCTTTTGGAGACTTAAGAGCGGAAGGCAGAGGTTCTTGCCCAGAGAAAGGTACTGACGTGTTGAGGACGTAGAGCACCGTGTGGATTATGTAGGGAATGAGGTGTATGTTGCTCTCCCTTCCTCCTCCTCCAGTATCTACACTGAATGATTGCTCCATCGCAAAACGGAGAAATAGCAGTTTAATGTCATGGACATTGAGCTGGTAGGTGGGTTCCCGCTGCCCTGTGCATTCCTGGAGGTACGTGTTGTGTCTGAAAAACAGCAGTAAGTGTTACTTTACTAAAAACATTAATAAAGTTTCTTCTTCCACAGCATAGCTCAGAATCCAAGCAAGTATTTCACATAAAAGATTTAAAGAATGAAGAGGATATAAAAATGCAAGCACTGCTACCTTCGGTTAACCTCCCCAAAGGGAGGCTCTCAGCTTACTCTGGCAAATCTAATTCCATCTGCATACATATATACGCTCATCGATACTATTTTCCTATGTCCAGGGCTTGGGATACAGCCTCCTGGCTGAACTGCATTAAAGATGTTACCACGCCTGATTTCTAACGTGGCCGTACAAACCCAGCACAAGGTGGACCAGAATATTGACAACAGGATGAACCATCTCCACCTGCTCTGGGTTAAGTGGTCAGGCCACCGTAACTCACTGCCATCCAACGGGGGTTTGGAAATCTGCACGAGGGAACCCGCTGCTGTCAGACAGGTTTCTTTTGTAAAGCAGGGGGTCACTGGGCCGCAAACAAATCAAGATAGTTACTGCATACTGCATCTTCAGGACTCACGGGGGGCTACGGAGGTAACGAATTTGTTTATTTATACGAAGCCAAGGAACAAACAGACACCTGCACTTTTTAAGGAGATGTACTCTTGGATGGCAGAATCTGAAATGGCTCGGGTTTACTAAGATTTGGCTGCTATCATCTTTGATTCCATGGTTTGAAACTAGCATGCCTCTGTGATAATGTACTGACTCACCCACCCAAATGCTAAACAGCTTGAGAAGTAACTTCTACTCACCGTGCTAAGCAAGTAGCAAAAGCAGACTCTGGCACATGAGGTCCCCAGACTGGCAGGAGCCCGTTACACTTGGTGTTGGCATTTTGTAGGGCTGCACTTTCCCATTCTTCACGGCCACGAGCAAGCCTGCATTGACAAAACAAGCCGCACCCAGGCAAGTTAGAAGTATGCAAGTTTTTGGCTAAGAAACCATCAAAACCTCATAATTCTGCAGCTTCTTTAAATTACGGACTTCATTTTTCTGCATCCAGGCCTGATCTCTATTTGGGATGTTAAAGCAGGCTACAATGGAAGAGCCTATGCCTGTCTCCAGGCTGCAAAGTGATCAACTCATAAGCAAACCCATCCTGAGTTACACGGCCAAGTGCCACGCTCACAAACCACCTTGGAAAATCAAGTCAGCCACCACTATCCAGCTTGTGATCAGAACGTACCTTACAGCTGCAAGGTGACAGTCGTAGTGGACAATGTTGAAGTGAGAGACCGTGCTGTATCCCTGTTGTTTTCGGGGCTTGTTCTCAAACTCCTCTAGTGCAACGCGTTTGGTGAAAGTATAAATACCTAGGACTTTCGTAGGCTGCAATGACACAACACTGGTGTCAAAGATCATTCACTTCTCTAACAGTTCACACTTTGTAGTATTTTGACACTGCACTGAATTCAATCTCTCCCAGTCCCTACCACAAGCTCACACTGATCAAATCTTTTTCTGGCTTTCACTGAAAACGTCCAGCTTTCACTGGCAACTCACTTCCACTTCCGAACCACCTCTGGAATTACTGATCCCAAGAACCAAACCTGAGATATCCTGATCTCCCAGAGCCAACGCACCAACCCTTGTGCAGCCGGGTACCGCCAAGTCCCCTCAGCTGGTGAAAGGGCTTTGCAAATGTATCTCACTTTACCTGAAACTTGTATCCTTCCCGGCAGATGCAGCAAGTCAGACCTGGTTCTTCTATAAGCTCCTCCATCTGTTTAAGCAGCGCAGTCTTGGTCACTACCTGACCCTTCTCATTCGTCTGAGAGAGAGAACTCAAGCAGGTTAAAAGGACAACGATGACACCACCATCCCCACCACTGTAACAGGAATGCCATTTCCCAGCCTGCTATTAGCAACCGTATTTACTCTCCCAGCAGCACCAGGCAAAGCATGGGCTTGAGCTCTGCAATATTTGTCAGTAAATCATTTTACACAATTCCTTGCGTGGCAGTTCTAGCAAGACAGGAATAAAAGATCACTAGATCGCTAGTCCGCCGTCAGTGCAAACAGCCTTTACCGTCATCCCCAGAGTGCCCAAGGCCTTCTGTCTCATTGCCATGGCCATTCGCTTCTTCTCTGCACGCGTCTCCTTCCGGGCAGCATCAATCTTCTTATTCACCTCCGGATGTTCCCTCAGTGCCTCCAGAAGATTCTCCGCTAACGTCCCGATCCCTTCATCGCTAGACACTTGCTCCAGTTTGTGCAGGTTGGTAATCGAGTCGGTACCTATTAGCACCTAACGGGGATTGAAACACAGAACTTTCTTCAGGAAGAGGGTGCACATGACAGTAACTATCCCCCCTAATCCCACCCACGACAGCTGAGCAGCAGCACTGATCTGGAACAATTTTTGCCAAGTGTGTTTCCTCCTTCTTTGATGCTCCTACCTTATGGACCCTAAAACTGCGTACGAGACTGGGGCAATTTGCCTCTATACTGGCCATTACTAAGAGGTCAGATGTGGATGTTGGATGAAATGCATCCTTAAAACAACAATCAGGCCTGAAAAAGCCTATCAATACTGTATATTTCACAGCCCTAATTTACCTTCTCTCCACACTGGTGTGTAAATCTCACACCACACAGAACGAGAAGATATTTAAGTCAAAATCTCTGCCCTTCAGACTTTTCCACACCAGCAGATGATACTTGAAGCTGGTGTCTCTCTCCAAGCCCAAGAAAAAACAGTGTAGAATCAACTACTATAGAAATAACTGCTTAGCTACAGCCACAAAAAGCAGCGTAAGAAGCCAGCCACGTCCTGCTTGGCTTTCAGGACAGTCTCCTTACCTGCGTAGCAGGGTGCTGTGTGGCAAGTCCACGGAGCAGGCGCAGGATAAAAGGAAGTGCAGGTCGAGCTAAGAATTTCTTCCATATGTCTGCATCCAAACTGCACAGAAAACAAGAGACAGCAGCTGAAGGGCAGTCACCCGTTCCAAAAAGGCACTTGGCGGTCAGCCAGCAGCACAGCTTGCAGAGTGCAGGCTGCAGGCAAGACAAGCACCCTTCCCCCTGTGTCCCTCCTCCGCTAATGAATGAAGTGACATTCACACTCCCACTTCCCACGTTGTGCACGCTGATAGCCATAGTGTCGGCTCTTAGCCTTGGGATTTGCTTTATGTTTGTGAGCTGGCCATCAATGGCAAAAAGCTCCATTGCAGTGCAATGGGTAAGGAACAAGCAGGAAACACAAGCATGGCGATATCCAAGAAATCAGCTCGGATGGGTATCAAATGGGAAGATTACAGGCTTTTTTAGCCCGTCCCTACAGTGGCACTGCCTCACCAGACCCTCTGCATCACAGCCGTACTCAGTCTAAACGCTTCTGAAAGTAGACTTGTTAACGGCTTTCTTGGAAGATTGTTGCTGTGATCAAATGAGAGAAGGATGTTCAGGATTATCACACACAATAAGTAGCAACGCTTACTTCTTTGCACTGGGAATGTGCTTTTTCATGTAGTCAAGGGCATTCTGCGTAATTCCCTTCTGAAGGATGAGGTCTTTCAGCTGATGGCCATTGCTGTTGTTCTTTATTCCCGCTGCTATTTTACAGAAGCAGTCCAGGAAAACTTTATCATCTCCACTGTGCTCCTCATCATACCTGAATGAAGAGAAGAAATGGTAACTTGGAGGCTCTCCAAGAATCTCTGCCTGTAATCCTCATTATGTTATCGCTGAATGCATGTACCTACTTCAGCTCAGAGACTCAGAAAAACTACTCAGACCCTTGTCACCTCAGAATACGCTCTAAAGCCCTGTTTCTCGAGCTACACACTCACATATTTCTTTTAAAAATGGCTTACAAATGAAATAGGAAATTAAGCTTATGCACCAGGAGTCTCTGAAGCTTTGCATTACACTGGAGTAAACATCAATGAGGGGGGAAACAAGGAATGGACTTGTCAGTACAACTGATTTCACGTGCTTTTAGCTGAAATATGACAACATACTTATCGAAGTTACAGTAGGGCTTGAATCGATCAACCAGAATCTGCATTTTCTCCATTTCCCCGAAGGACAGGTATGGGATGATGCGTAATAGGCCCTGCAAGACGCTGAGATTGGAACGGACAAAAGTGCTGTTAATCTGATCAAGCAACATTACCAGCTGATCTTTGTCACCGGTTAGGAGGAGGTTACCCTGCAAAGGAAGAAGAGCATGATTTATGTTCAGGAATAAATCTACAAATTCAAGAAAACCCTCACTCTAGTAGCTGGTAAGACTCCTCCTGTCTTGAAGGAAGAGAGGTCTAGACCCTGACAGCCTGATGAAGAACAAAGCCCAGCCTCATTCCCAAATATCTTACAGAATGGCTGTATCAGCTCATTTAGCGGACACATGACTTTTTCCACCTACTATAAAAGCATTTTCCAGTCAAAAAGGTCTAATAATTCCAACCCAAAGGTTGTCAGACTCTTATACACCAATAGTTTCAAAAGATGAGTGAGAAGCTCTTCTCATTCTCAGTCTAGTTGAGATATAATTTTTATCCTCAGTTAGCCGGAAAATCAATCCTGTTTTCAACATGTACGAAAACAGTAAAAAAAACAGGGCAGTGCTGTGTCTTTTCTTGTCTCTCACTGGCCTGTGGCCCAAAGCAGCAAGGAAGGGATCCAAGCAGTGCCTAACAACCCCTGCCTTGACTGTGCAAGAATCATCCTAAAGAAACCTCACAGTGCTTTTGGTTCAGGGCACTCCTCTTGGCCTACCTCCGAGGCCTGCTAAGACATGCCAGCAAGCGTAACAAGGGTTAGACTCTCATTAAGCACTCCTCTATGGCTCCTGAAGCTCAACATCCCTGTAATATGGTATTTGCAAGCCTTGAATCCCAGTCAACATTTCCATTCGTGCACAGAGCCCCAGGCACTCACCTTGTCCTCACTCAGAGGTTCTGCGTTGGATTCATCCAATATGATCTCCATTATACTAAGCACTTGCTCCGCCACGGCCGCTCCTCCGCTGTCCTTGCTTTCCTGCTCAGCCACCAGAGCCTGGAGAAGATGACAGCAGTTATTTTAACACCAGCAGTAACTGGTTTAACTGACCCACACACTTCCACTCACTAGCAGGTAAGGAATGGCTAACAGATAATTTGCAGTGCCAGTCCAGCAGTATTTAAGATCTCTTGCAGTTGTCATAAGGCAGCATGACAGACAGAGGTAGTTTAAATTCATTGGAGTCCACGGAAAACACTTTATGGAAGTCCTGGTTGTCCTCACCAAGTTAAGAGTTCCCAGCATGACATTCAAAGTGTTCATTTCCGGCTTGACCAACTGCTGACGGTTTATTTTCACCTTCACACAGTAACTGAACAGTTTCAACAGCACCTACAAAATACAGAGAATGCATTCTTTACAGTACCTTCAAAACAAGCAGGAGGATTTTGCTGAAACTAAAAGCACCCAATAATAGAGCTAGTTCCCAGACTTCCTGGGCAAAGTACAAGCCAGATTTTTAGACCAATATTAACCTTATGACAGCTTTGGTTTTTAAGTAAGGCCAAGGCAGAAAACAATCACCCTAGCAAGACAGGATTCAGTCTTACCGACTCCTCAGCTTTTACACGCTTCAAGGTCTTTGTAAAGAATTGTTAACCAAGAGGAACGGGAGAGGGAAAGAAGCAATTTCTCAGATTTTCATAAATTAGTGAATTGAAAGCTCTGCTCCAACCCTTAAACTGCAACACGAGGCAGGCAACTAAACTTCACTAACATTTGTGGCATTTTCCAGCACGTAACTCCTGACCCCAAAGAACAGAGGCTGAGACTCACAGTTAAGAGGTGCCGGCCTTGTTTGAAGTCTTTAATTCCCGTCAGTCTGTTGAGCATGCACTCCAAGCCTCCACACTGGGCCATGACACCCGCCATCTTGTAAACTTCCTCCTCATCCTCCTCTTCATCTACAGGACAGACACAGATTGTGAAAAGAGGAAGCAGTCACAATATGGCAAGCTCGTGCAGGGACAGAACAATGAAGCAAAATAGAGAGTACAGTAGGACACACTTCCCAGCAGTTCAAGTCACTTCAACTGTATCAAATTTGAAAAGAGCTATGAGCAGGAATATGAAGAAGGGCCAGGCAGAAGAGTCCTGTGCCACGCAAGTGTTCATGTTTGAAGTACAGACTTAAAGCGTTAAAATCCTCCTCTGCTCTAGGTGAAGCAGGTAAATGTAGCAAAAGCAACATCAATCAACTTTAAGCTCACTGCTGTAAGGATAATAGTGTCGTTGCTCTGCAGCGAACTGCAGATTTCAGATCTAATCCCAGCTTTCAGGAGACAAGTGCGTTACCAGTAGTGGAGTCGAGAGACTCGATGAATTCCTCAGTTGCATCTCCTAGTAACCCTCGCATGCGGTAAATGATCCTCATCGGCTCCCCCTGCAAGAGAGGAGAGCATTATATTAACTATACCTCTGTGGACACTTGCACACAAGTCTGGTTCTCGTTACAGCGTGTAAGGGACACTCCAGCCTCAGTTCTCCTTTGCCCTGTTTTGACTGCGGACGACAACACAGAAATCTTTCACTCCCTTGTTCTCCCCTTACTGAGATGTATTAAAAACAGCAGTAAAGCCACCACCTGCAAAACCAGCAATAACTCATCTATTGGTCTGTCCACTTTTCCTAGCGTTGCCAATTAGATGGACAGGCGGGTAATGAACAGTCTCTTCCTCCTTATATCTTCTCCAACAGTTTCTTTCAACACCAGTGAAAGATCTAGCCAGGCAAAACATGTTCATCTATAGTGAAGCACCTGCTTTCCACAGCAACCTTTCCCTCCCAGGGTATTGCACTGCATACCTGGGAAACACAGGGATCAGGCACAGCCCAGTAAATGAAGCAGGAGAAGCTAATTGCATGAGTGCTTTCAAACAGATAAAATCTGCAGTGATGGAAAATGGAAGAGGAGGAGTTAAAGGCAATTTAACGAGCTTTCAGTAAGACAGTATATTACTAAAATGATACAGCCAAACCCACTGAAGCACCAGCTGGGCTTTTACCCTGGGAAAGGGCTAGTTTTCCAGATGCGTTTCCAGCTAGAAATACTGACAGCATATCACTAAACTTTCCATTTTAATCCATAGGTCTGAATAAAAAGCAGAAAAGAAAAATCCCAGATTTGGGAGCAGGAGACCTTGCGAGAGAAAACCTGTCAGAGAGCGCACTAAGCCTAATGTGGAATAAGCAGTGCTTAATGTCACAGCAAATACATAAGCGCAGGGAAAGCCCCGGGGGGAAGATCTGCTCAAAGGCCATGCTAGAGACCAGCAATTAACACCACAGGGGCCCTGGTAAAATGGCAGATGAACAAAAAAAAAAGCCAGCGAGAGACAAGGGAAACAAGAAGGGGCCTGAGGTTGCGTTCTTGTGCGCCTGTCTATTTCCTAGGGAACGTGAGCTGCAGCTCCAGAAGCGCTTTGCGGAGGTGCACACAAAGGAAGACAGATGAAGGCTGTTCATCGACAGGAACGCTGAGCAAACTCTGCCTTTCACCGTCAGCACTGCATCCTGGGAGAGCCGCACCCCGGCTACAGCTCGGCATCTCACGGGAACGGCACCTCGCCGCTCCGAGCGGGCGGGCAGGCTGGGACAGAGCAGGCAATGATTTCCCTCGGTAACCTGACAGAGTTCAAATTAGATTTCACAGTTTAAGACCAGCACCGCACTTCCCTATGCAAGTTGGTACCTTGCTAAGAAATTATCACTGTCACCTAGCTTTGGGCTTGACTTCGCAGTACAGAAGGCTTTTTTGCTTAAATAAAGCTTGATGAGTACCATTCCCTGGATCATATTCACTGAAAACAGGCATTTTGTTTGAATCCTTCCCCACAAGCACAGCAAACAATTGGTTTCAGGAAACGGAGGTTTCAGTCAAAGGTGACTGCGACCCAAGAGTAAATGAGGAATGAACAAGAAATACCGGGCACATTAGTCTTGTTTTATGTTCTCAGGAGCTACTAGCAGTGCCTCTAAGGAACATATGACAAGACTGAGTCTGCTGGATTCCTTTTCAGTTGGAGTTTATTTTATTGGCTACAAGAAAAGGAAGGGAAAAGCTTGTTCTGGACCATGTCCACCTCTGGAACAAGCTTACTGTGACATGGTGGAGTAGTCCCTTAAGACTGTTGGGTCCATTTCTTTATCTGAAAAACAGGAAATACCCACTATTAGGAGCAAACTGGGAGGATGAAACCTGTCAACTTCTTGAGATCCCTACATGAGAAGCACAAGAGCAGAAGTGCAAAGTAATCCAGAGAAATGTTGGATGCTCTCTCTGCATAAGTAACTTGGGTTCATCGCTGAAGCGCAGATTGATGGAGCAATCTGGTGTCCCTGTCTGTACCCATGCATTAAACTGTCACGTGCAGATGGAGTGTGAAATGCGCTTTGAGAGGCGCTGTGACACACAGTTCAGCTATTTCCCCCAGAGGAATGTAAGAAAGTTTGTTACTCGCAAAGACAGTTCACGTACCCGATCCGCTGCACAGCCAAGCTCCATACATTCACCCGGGTCAGCATTACGTGCTTTAAATCACTTTACATTGCAGAACTGAGTAACAGTCTGTCCTAGGAGAGCACAAAAACGTGCTGACCCAGAAATTTTATGCCAGAAAATAAATCCTGACTCGTGGGATTTTTTACTTCCCCCACCATTTATTTGTTAATATCATGGACAGGCGCCTTGTGCTGTTAACACACATAAAGATAACACATACCTCATTAGTGGGACACCACACCTTCTTGTAGACCTCAGCCACAGGCAGATCCAAACTGATGATCTTATTGTTCACCAGAAGCTGAAAGGGAGAAATTAAAAAGTCAAGAGCAAGCTCACATTGCATCACCGTTCCAACAATCGTCAGCTGCCTAGATATGGCGTCCCCACGCATCTGCGCAAGAAATCCACCCTTGTGCTTTCTCACCTCCATTCCACTGTCATCCTCCAGCAGAGCCACCAGGTCACAGTCCTGACAGATTTTGTTCTTGATGTCCCTCATGAGCGGCCCAATGCCAGGCTCATTACTGCTGTAGGGATTTCCTGGCATTCTGCCCTGTAAGAAGTCTTCCTGCTGCGGATCTTTCTCCAGAGTTACAAAGAACTCAGTCACTTCATTCTCTTCCTAAAGAACAGCAGCAGAGACAGAGTGAGTAAGTTTTCCCCTAACCATGCTCCCATTCCTGCATTTTTATGGTAGCAAGTGACAGGAGGTCCCTAAACGTCCACTCCTTTCGTCACTGGTGCATCCTGCCGTACACTGCCACACATGGGGCATGCAGGGGATGTCTAGGGTCATTTAGTAAGCAAATTCCTCAGCATGAAACAATACTACTGGTTCTGCTCTTCTGTACAGAGCCTGTCACAGCAGGGAACCTGAATACTGAAACCCCCAAATGGGATACCATAACACTACAGTTCTACGCTGACTAATATTAAATCATTATTGTAAAGAGTATTCTTTTTTGCCAAAATGCAGGCAACTATATCGAATACAGTTCATATATATTACTATATATAACTAATATAGTTCTAATATATAATTCAAATATATAACAACATATAATTCAACAAGAGCAAGTGCAGGGTCCTGCCCCTTTGGGAGGAACAACCCCCCGCACCAGCACAGGCTGGGGGGGACCTGCTGGAGAGCGGCTCTGCTGAGAAGGCCCTGGGGGTGCTGGGGGGCAGCGAGGTGACCCTGAGCCAGCACTGCGCCCTTGGGGCCAAGAAGACCAACGGTGTCCTGGGCTACATTCAAAGCAGTGTGGCCAGCAGGGCGAGGGAGGTTATCCTCTCCCTCTGCTCTGCCCCAGTGAGGCCACAGCTGCAGGGCTGCATCCAGTCCTGGGCCCCCCAGTTCAGGAAGGACAGGGAACTGCTTGAGCAAGTCCAGTGAGAGCTACGGAGATGCTCAGGGGTCTGGAGCATCTCCCTTGTGAGGAAAGGCTGAGACACCTGGGGTTGTTCAGCCTGGACAAGAGAAGACTGAGGGGGATCTTATCAATGCTTATAAATATCTAAAGGGAGGGTGTCAGGATGATGCGACTGGACTCTTTTCAGTGGTGCCCAACGCCAGGCCAAGGGGCCACGGGCACAAGCTGGAACACGGGAAGTTCCACCTGAACATGAGGACAAACCCCTTCCCTGTGCGGGTGCCAGAGCAGGGGCACAGGCTGCCCAGAGAGGCTGTGGGGTCCCTTCCCTGGAGACATTCACCCCCCGCCTGGACGTGGCCATGTGCCCCTGCTCTGGGGGTGCCTGCTCACGCAGGGGGTGGGACAGGGTGAGCTCCAGAGGGCCCTGCCAACCCCCGCCAGTCTGGGATTCTGTGATCTGTTTAAGAAATCTAACTTTCTAAGCGATGCTACAGCCATCTCTGTACTTACAGGATAGATAATACTGCACAGTCTCTCAAAGATGAAGACTGGAGTCCTGTAGTCATCGAGGCTGTAACGTTTTGCAGTCTCTATACACACGGCCATAAATGCTTTGGTTTCAGATTCTGTGCCTGCCAAGAAACAGAAGTATTAAAGACACAGGAGTCCATTTCACAGGTTCTCTTTAACTCAGCATACACAATAAATCTGTCTGCAATAAGCACCATACTTTGGTGCCCTCTTCTTTTGCATATCCACTACTGAAAAGATGAAAGGCTATTTATTGGTATGTTTACTAGGAAAACCCTTTGCATGCTTGGGCTGCAGTAAAGCAATCCCATAAAAAAAGGGGGAGGTTTAAATTCCTGGAACACAAGAGACAACTCCAGGAATGTTATTTACCTTTTCTGTGCCATGAGGAAATATTGGAAGGTCCCAGTCATAAAGAAACCTTTCACTACCCTAGCCTTTTAGAAAGAAGGTCTTTGTGTGGCTGTAACCATCTGCTTTTTCGTTTCGGTTGACCTAGACTCTGGATTTACAGAACTGAGGTGGTTTTACCTGTTGTCATATCTTCCAGCATCTCCAGCAGCATGTCCTGCGTTTCATCGATCAGCTTTGTTCTCTGTACCACTAACTTCCTCAGGCACAGGTAGCCATTCAGGACTGTACCCACCAGGCGGCTTTTGAAGTGCCGTTTGATGGACTCCACCTCCACGAAGGATGAGAGAAGACCTATAAAGCAACGAGATATTTGGGAAGCGGGAGAGGGAGTTTGATTTCTTACCTCTACATTTCACGTGGCCAGCAAATAGGGCACAATATCATAAAAGCAGCACGATGCAATGGCTTGTTACAACTCCCATTGTCAGTCTGTGGTTTAAAGCTCACTTCTATGAACTGAATGGTTGGAGGCAAAACCCCTGGCCTGCAAGAGCTGCCTTATAATTTATACCATATGGGACCATGGTGAGGGAATGAGGAAAGGAGCTTTCCAAGTGCTTGCTACGAAATTCTGCAATTTTTGTTTGACATTTTTCTGTCACAAGACATTTCAAAAGCAGAAGACTGCTCCCCTTCTAATATTTAAGCTAGCGCTGATGATGTGACAGCAAGCGCGGTACGTGACTTATCAGTTCTATCACCAAATTGGCCATTCCTGTAACAAAGAATCAGCTAACACTTGGATTCCTTCCCATGACATATTCATCATCATGCTTTTTCTTGCAAGAAGCCAGGCTTTATCAGCCTACTAACTTTTGAAGAACATGGAAGAAGATATGAAAAAGAGTGACCTAGCTAATGACTGACTTCCATTTCCAACACGTTTTTGAAAAAAGCTGCACTAGAAGATACAAAAACGAAAAGCTACCGTAGAGTAAGTAGGTAGGAAACAACAGGTAGGAATAAATGAGCAGTGTTTACAATGGTCCCGGGAATAAATGTACAATAAACGCAATTAAGAAACGGAGAAGAAAAGTGATGTGACGAAGTTTGTTCATGATACATTACCACAGTTCAGGTAATTAAAACCTAAAACTGACCACAAAAAAATACAGAAAAACCTGTTACGGATTACGGGCTAAATTGATGGCAACAATCCAGTGCTGACAATCATAAAACACTGAATCACATCTCAAATTCTGCTACATGCTACACAGCAGCGATCACCCCATCTCTAATCCTACTACAGGACTTGTGCTGGTGTTACCAGATACCTGTGAGACTCTTCAAGGCATATCCCTGCTGCAAATCAGTGCTGAGTGTTGCTTCCTCCAAGGCAAGTAAACGAGCTATTTCCTGAAAATAATTAACAAGCCCATTAGGACGAGAAACTGCAATGCCAATAATGATTAGCTGGCGAGTGGCTAACACGGGGTGCAAAGGTAAGCAGCGAAGAAACAGAGCCAGCCCCAGAGAAACCAGAACTGCAACGCAGCAGCAGGGAGGGAAGGGGGAGAAGAGAGAAAAACTACCCCACTCATCCTCCTCGTCTTCTCCCTATACCTAGGGGATGCTTTGCTCCAGTTCATGATGGACTCAAGGCCACCATTAATACAGAGTGTGCCATCTGCCTCTTAGGAGCGCACCGGGGATTACCGCAGCAAACCCCTGAGACCTGGCACTCTGAAAACTGCAACTTAAACACAGTGCTTCTCCAACAGGCTGTAATACACACTTGAGGAATGGTAGCACACCTAATCCTCCCTTGTCATTAAGGGCTTTTAGAGTCCAGCCTGGCAGCTACGACAGCTTCCAGCTTGGACCTGGTGCCAAAACAGTGTAGCAATATTTATACCCTTTAGCATAGCTGCCCCCAGAGCAGTTAATTAATATGTACCAGCCCGTTTGTGCTGACGAATGCTACTGCTGGGGCTAAAACCACTGTAACTCTTTCTGTTCAGAGACGACAGCGCAGAAGGGTGAACTTCATAAACCTGCCAAGGGTCAGCAACAGGGCACCGAACAAAAAGATGAAGACTTCAGAGCAAAAAGCCAAACCGACAGGTCAGGGACAAGCCTTCTGTTGCTACCTATTTCCTCCATACGAGTCCATACCTTAGTGATGAGGCTGCCAATATAGGGCAGAACCCCCCTGGCTGCCAGGTAGACTTTCCAGTGGGCCGGTTTGATGAGTTTCTGATACAGTGCCAGGTACTCGGCAGCACACTCACCAGCAATACTCAGCTCATCCAGGTAGCTAGTAAAGAGAAACACAAGCTGACAACGACTTCACAGTAACAAGAGGTGTTCATAGATTAAGGACACCATGGAAAGAATGAAAAAGCCTCCAGAACGCTATCCTCCCTGTTGTCCTCCTAGCTAACAGCATAACTGATACTCATTACTCGGTGGCTGAAGTGGTATTTTGCCCCATAAAAACAGTTCCCCAACTGTGCTACTAGCATCAACCGGAGTAAGTTATGTCACAGGAGCTCACCCTATTATTTCGCTGTCTAAGAGGAAGGAGAAATGTTGTCCCCACAGCTGAACACCATCTGCTTACTTCTGGAAGCAGCACAGACCTGCAATAGCTTATTGCCAGACAGCAAAAAAAAAAAAAAAGAGATCTTCCTAAAACTATACCATCCCAGATAATTAAGTTTTAGAATCTAGCCCAAAAAGACCTACAAACCAGAGGTATACAAGGGAAAGGTGTAAGAAAAGTTGGAAGAAAAGAGAGATTCTCATGGGAATTAAAGAAAAATAATCCCGGAGCTGTCAAGTGTGGCAACACAGAAATACCTTGTCAGGAGATCAAGGACCTGCTGTTTGCGGCTGGGGATGGTGGCCAGAGCTTCCACAATAGTACAGGCAGCCTGCCGTGCAGCTTGAGTGGCAGGTGTAAACAGCACCTAAGGCAAGAGCGTTAAAATAGGGTATCATTTGATGTGGACAGATAAACTAGTGGTATCTTACAAAAAGGCAGAGCATCCAATAGGTCAGTTTGGTGACCTGGTGGCAGTGTTCTCTTGTTCTTCCGAACACTTGGTTCTGTGACAATGCCTACTTCGCTTGCCGCCAAAAGGTTTAAACAGCGCGCTGCGTAGGCGACATACTTATCCACATACACAAGAACAAAAACTTTTGCTCAGGACCTATGAAAATTCAGTAGTCAAAAGAGCAGCTAAGTAGTCAGGTAGGAGGAGCACCGTGACAATAAAAGGTTCAGAGTTTAAGAACATGCAGACTACTGGATAAATGTCTAAATGGAGTATTTTTAAGGGAACAGAGCTGCAAACCTGACCTGGAATTAGATGCAGTCAATTACACTCTCCCCAAATATCACCGCTCATATCATCTGCGAAGTGCACGAAATGCAGCAAACAACCAATAATCTCTGAGTGCCAACCCTGCCCAGTCCGTCCCGCTGGAGCTTTCACCCACGTTTACCTGTCGCAGCCAATTGTTGTGTCCCAGCTTGAGATCCAGAGGGCAAGTTCTCTTCCCACGGCGACTCATAAACTGTTTCCATTTCCAGACATATTTTTCTGACAAGTAGAGCTGGTGAAGCTCAGCTTTGCTGGGAGATTTCCCATTGGCATCTATACCTGCGATATTGAACACAGCTTAAAGGGAACTATCAGCAGCTAATAACTGCACACTGCCATTGTATTTCCTTTGTAGTGGGACACTCCAAACTCCAGCTGAGGGGCTGAGTAGCTTCTCATTTCTTTCTGCTGCCATTTTCACTTCTGTGCGGAGCTATGTTCAACTCCAAGCCAGACGCAATTCCCACAGCCTCTCAGGGAATTCAACCGGCTTTTCAGTTGGCTCGTATAGTTTTATAGTTTTAAATAAGCAACAGGTTTCATTTTGTCACATTTCCTGATTATCCTCAGGCACAGTGCAGCCTAGAAGAGTCAGACCTACAACCTCTAAGGACTACACAGCCAAGTGTAAAGATTCCTAGCAGATGTCATGGGACAGAAGCTAACAGAACTCCACAGAAGTACATTCCTTATTAAACCTGGAGGAACATACATGTTCCTTCACAAAATTGCACAAAGTTAGAAGCACAGGACTACCTCTGGCGGGGAGGCACTTTTTCCAAGCTTCATACGATGCTTTGGGGTCCCTTTTGAGCCACAGCTGAGCTTGTGCATGGATTTCATTGCTGTAAGGCTTCACAGTGGTGAGAGCATCCACAGGCACATCCTAATAAACAAAAAAGCTCTGTGATTCTTCAGAAAGCCACAGCCTGTTCTCTTAAGAGTAACTCCTGTAGGTGGATCACTGATTGTGTGCAGCTCTTGGACAACAGCAGGGTATACAGTTTTTGTTAACGACAAACTAAGAGAGATGCCTCACTCCAGTTACTACTGAAGTATCAGTAAACCCATCTTTGATGTCTGTTTGTGATTATCAGACAGCTAGATCAAAGCAGAAACACACCTTCTCCCTTGCAAATATTATCCTAAATTACAGTCAAGAAGCAGCCAATCAATATAATTTTTATCAGAATTATAGCTACTCTCTGTAGGTACTTAATTTTACCACATTTAGGTACTTGATTCTACAAAACCGTTGAAAGCACAAAAAGCTTCCCAAAAATAATCCAGCCGTAGCTTTGAAGTAGCTCTTTCCCTATGCCTCAATCTGAGCATAAAAAAAGCAAAGCCCTGTTTTGGATAGTAGTGGTCAAAGCCGCCAGAGAACAGTGAAAATAGAAAGCAGTTGCCTGGAATTTGCAGCCTGCAAAGACAAGAGTTGCAGTACTTGCGCTTCCCTAGTAACCGTGACCAGGAAAAGCAAGCCCTGGCTTCCTCACAAAGTTATTAATCACTGAGATCAGTGTGCCAGAGTTTAATCAGCAAATTTTCAGACGCTTTGCTCAGCATCAGTCTAAGGCAGTACCTTGTTTTTCTTGCTAGTTGGAGCAGGTGGCTTGATCAGCTTTTGAAGAATGCGCAGGCACATGAGGGTGATGTTTTCAACCACCACTGGAGTCTTAATGTTCACTGCCATCAGAAAGAGGCTGAGAGCTGAAAGACAGACGTAAGTTTTCATTCCCCTGCCCGATCTGCAGATAGGACACCTCCGCAGCTCTATACAGCACATTAGAAGTGTTCAGAGTTAGGTAAGACCTCATTTCCTCAAGCAAAACGATCACATTCTCATGCAGCCATGGATGGCAAAAAATTATTTTCTATTACAGCAAGAGTGTCTTGCAACCCTTCCCTTCACACCTCCATCTTTCTAGTTCTCAACACTCCTGTTTCAAGCACTACCCCAAGACAAAGCTATCTGGTGCTAACAACATTTTTAACCCATTACATTTAATTTCATTAATTAATTTAATTAAATTTAACCCATTAACACATTTAATTGTGATTACACAAGCTATCTGAGTTGGCATCAGTTCCCTTTCTTAAGATCTTACCATAGTGCATGGAGCTGGGCACAGCACTTTAAAATAAAGCTTTCGCACTAGTCGTTTGAACTCACCACAACGCAGTCGGAGCTCCCAGCAGCTGTCTTCCTTCGAGATGGAATCTGTTAGCAGCAACATTTCATACTGGAGGCTGCTAGCCTGTAACACAGACACAAGTTCAAAGGCTTAAGAAGTCTCGGTGACGCAGCAGTCCTTTTTGTCATCTGATACTTAAAAAACACACAGGTTCAAAACACACCGATCTAAGTAAATTTACTCCCATGCCCATTTGGGATGATGGGCAACCATATTTGAGAGTGCTGCAAGCAACAGCCAAGACAGTCAGAACTGCCTGAGGAAACTTGGGTATAAACTAATCACCTAATTCTGTCCTTTGCTCTAATGTTTATCTTCATTCCTATCAAGACACAAACACCTTCTGTATTACAAGTTGACCCCCAGGAGCTGCAGTGGGGCAGAAAAAGGAAACAGGAAAACACTGGAGTCTCTCACCAGGTCTGGATTTGCCCAGTGTCCCTTCAGAGCTGCAGAAACCTTCCCAATGATTAAGTCATTCATTTGTTGTGTGGCCTCTGGGTTGTCCCTAATTCCAGAAGGAAAAAGAGAACGCTGTTACGCCGCGCTTGTACTAAATACCGAAAGCTCCTGGGATTTCAGCTTAGTTGATAACAAATGTACAAGCAGTTACAGTCTACGGTTTGCTGATGTATCTCCCCTATGAAGCTACTCCCTTCTGATCGTGCATTTACAAGCACGTGGCTTTCCAAAGTTCACTGAAAGTCAGAGGGCTGCAAACACTGAGCCAGACCTAACCTGGTCAGAAGGCACATGAGCTGACGGACCTCCTCCCGCATGGTGGCTGCGCCCCGGCGCAGGTTGTAGTCAAAGAGCTCTCGGATAAGGCCCTGGGACACCAGGATATGCCTGATGGCAGAGTTGGTCGCCAAAGCCCGGAGCAGCGTTATGCAGTGTTCAGTGACGGCCGAGGCACAGCCGTAGCATTTAGTTGATGATGTGTGACCACAGCCTAAAACAGACAAGGCACGGTACTGGCTGGCAGTGAACGTGGGCTGGACGGTGGTTCGCGAGGACTTTGTTGCTGCCTCCCTCTGTTGGAGATCATATTCCAGGAGCTCCTTTCGAGAGGCAAACACTTTCTGGAAACACAGAAAAAGAGAAATGAAAGTTGTGGAATTGTGAGGCAGCACATAATTGCTCATCCCATTCACAGGTTATTTGCACTGTGTATTTTGTGCGGGAACATCTTTAACCATTTATCTCAAAAACTTGAAACCCTCCATGCCAACGGCAGACTTGGGAAATCCATCAGAAGCATCAGTCTAATTCCCAGTTATCGGCCCTGTTTAGAGGCTTGTTGTCTACGTTACATGCCATGTAACACTGGATACGTAACAAATCCAAAGTCTTAATAGTAAACACAGCTTTTAGAAACGATTATTTTGTTATTTCCCAAAAAATATGCAGCTGATCACCTATTGTTAATGATATTAAATGCAGAACAGCAACATATTACTTTATTTCTGGTACGCACCGTATCTGGTGACAGAAGAAAACCCGTAACACAAATGCAAATCAAAGCACATCATACCTGGATGATTTTGGAAAGTTCATCGAAAGAGTTCTTGCAGTCACCACAATACTCCTGTGCTAACTGGAGTATGTATCTATTCACACTAGCTGAGGTAGAACTTATCCCTCCACTACTACCAGATTCGTCCTGGAACAGAGGGGAAAAGAAAAGGGAATCATATACGGAGGCTGCATGCAAAAGTAACAACTGAAGAACAGCATCTGAGGCAAGGACCTTTAGTTGCTCTGGCAGTACAAAGGCCAGTGTCTCACCAGCCTGGGGCTCTGTGCAAGATCCACCTGCCCCTTGTTACCTGTGGCTTTTCAGGAGCTGCCTCATTCACTTTACACAGAAGGTTTTCCAGCTGTGGTCGGTGTCCCATGAGCTGGTGATACACTCGGTCAGCCTTGTCAAGGAGAGTGTTGATGTTTGTTACTGCCTAAGAATAAAAAAAGGAAAGAAAATTTGTAAAATTGTTCAGACACAATTTTTAATTTTACAGAACGACAACCACCAAACTCCACATCTTCTGTCTTTTGCATTTTTCTGGAAAAAAAATAAACAAACTGTGATCCTGCACCCTGCTTCTGCCATGAGTACCACTCTGCTGACACCATCCTCAGCACCCTTATCCTTTGGGACAGCCCATGTACTGCACTGGGCTCTTCATTGATTAGCAGGGTTCCTCAGATGGGATGGTAACACGTACGGTACAACCCAAACTCACCCCCTTTTACAGCAGGACAAAGAGATGCAGTGCTAGACAGCCAGCTTGGAAGTGAAGCACTGAATTATGTCTTTCAAAGAACTACTTACTTGGTGTACAAGACAGTAAATACGGAATGCATTAGTCAGTAAGAAGCTTTGAGAGAGCACTGCTTTTCATGTTACTCCCAAGAGGGATGGGCTTCTGATGTCCCTACACCGCTGACCTGGCCAAGAGATACAGCATTTCGTTAATGAATCTGGTATTAGTCTCACCTTCTTCCGATCCTCTTCATTCTCTATGGGATCCACTGCACAGCAAGGCTTGGCGTACAACATGAAGTCAAAGCGAGCATATTTACAGAACCCACAGGCATTGCAAAGGAAGGGATCTTTCTCGTCATAATTAATAGATCTGAAAGGCAAGCCAGAAAGGTCAAAGAATGCAGCTGAGCTTTACCAACATAACTGAGGCAATGAAGTAAGCTGTGAATGGACTCAGTAGGTAAGAGAGAAGGATGGCCCCTAAAATGTCTAACCTGCCAAACTGCCCTGGGGAAGCTGCAACTGAAATACATGAGGTACGTGAGAATCAAAAGCTACAAATCAGGAAAAACAAAAAAAAAAACCCAAAACCAAACCAAACAAAAAAAAATCCTTTACAGAAGCGGTGCCACATCCTGGCCAGAAAAAGCAGGAACAGATGTGAACTTGTTCCCAACAACTCTGCTTTAACTACAGCAATTCCCAGCAGAATGTCAGACGAGGGCACCGTGCCCTTTACGAGAACACAGATAAAAAGAAACTGTTTTTGTAAGGTCGAGGCTTTCAATAGCTCTCACTCTTTACCCAGTTGCAGCAGGACTAGCTACAGCATACTTATTATCCCATTGCAGACCAGAGTATGACCCGAACTGATTCAGAGCTCCCACAATTCAAGAAGGGATATGGAAACCTTTCAATATACCAGTAATCACCTGATCTAAGGGAAGAATCTGCTAAACACCTTGAATCCCATGAAGATCAGAGAGGAATATGGGACAACAATAAGGGGAGAAGAGCTATCAGATAAGGAGACAAAACTCACAAAAGAGAAGGATTTATAATACCGTAGTGAAAGCTTGAATAGCGCACAGTAAATTACGCCCTGGGCCCTGCTCTGAATGAGGAGAGTACAACAAAAGCTCTGAATAGACAAGCCAGCACTGTCCGTCCTGCACGCTAAGTCAGGGAGCCTGTGGAGAAACCCCCCTGCAATCGTAAAATTGAACTCCAGCCTCACGCCCTTCAACAGGCAGGCCAAAAATAACCTCCTCCTGGGAATTTTCTTTTTTAAACTTCTGAGGGCTTGATGTGAAACTTCTGCTTTCTTTCAGTATTGCCGTATCAGGTTTCCTTTGTTAGCCTGTATTAACATTAAATCCCTGTAAGCCAGTTTTATACTTCTCGACTAATTTGATTGGGCGGTTGTATCAACCAGAATCATGTATTTAAATAACAGGCTATTTTGTTGAACACCCAACACGGGCAACAGCACGAGGGCTCCACAAACCCCCCGGCGCCAGCTCCGTGGGGAGGAACAAGGATGACGCACCTGCACTTGTGGCACTGGTACACGTTTTCGCCGCAGTTCCCGCACACCCCCGGGTTGGCTGGGACGGACGCGCTACACCGGGGGCACTGCAGGGTCTCCGTGGAAGCCTGGTAGTTCTCATAGAAATCTGCAAATTCAATCATCAGATTCGAAGCCACAATGGGCAGCGGCAAATCAATCTTCACCTCCGTCTGGCCTGGGGTCAGCTGGACTTTTTTAGCTTTGTGCCAACGAGCCGGCCTGGGAAAAGGCAAGAAAGCGGCGTGGTTTTTCAGTGGGGAAGCACCCTTCCTGCCCACATACGAAGGGAAGCCAAATGCAACCGTCTCAGCTCCAAATCTACTTTAAAAGGGATGAATGGAGAGCAGTTCTAGGATTCGTTTCCTTAGCTTCTGTATTGACATGATATGTAGCCAGAAATACATTTTAAGCCTTTATCCTCTTCATAGAGAGAGACTGTTTAGGATTAAAGAGCTGTTGATGCCTCATGGAAAAACTTTAATTCTACAGACATTTTCTAGGGATTTTCACCTCCATTTTTTTATTAGTAAGGACATTTGCATGAAAACAGGATATTTATTTCTAAAGATCTCATCTGCTCCCACTGCTTATTCTCAACCTGAAGTCAGAATCCTCTCTTTGTGACATCATAATCCTCTCCACAGCAGCCACTTGTGATGTCACAGAGGATTAAGACTTCAAATAAGCAATAAACGGCAGGCACAGATTAATCCCTAAGCCAAAGAGATCTGATTCTGGTGAGAACATCTCAAGAAGTAAGAAGGGAAAGCATATAAGCAGAACTGGCTCCAGACTGAGCAATGTATTGAAAAGGAGCCATTTTTCATGGGCAGAGCAGCAGCCGAGAGCTAGGCCATCCAACTTCTAATTTTAATTCTACTCTATGGCTTTAAACAAGTAACGTTAATGCTTTCTGCATTTCTGGACACACTGCAAGGTCCAAATCCCTTTCTGAGTGAAACTCTCCAGGAGGTGCTCCTGGTACTAATACTGGTTGCCACACAATTAAGTTAGGTGCTTAACGCCGAGCCTGTACAAAGTTTGCATACACAGATTTTACAGCTGTATTTCAAGCTCTAGGTGGAATTTGGATCTTTTCTTCAGCAACTTATTGTAGGAGATTCAGAACAATCCCACCCGATGTGGGCTGACAGTGACGAGTAATAGTCTACAAAGGAACACCAGCTAAAACAAGAAGCCAGGCACCTCAGTAGGAACTGTGATGTCAAATTCAGAGACTTGCTCACAAAAAATATGGACAAACGTACTTGTTTTTCAGCTCCACTATGGCTTGTACTGTCCTATTGTTGTAATAGAGGTTGATGGTTCGGACCATTTTAGTTCGTTTCAGGTCTCCTATCTTCACTGTCACTTTGCTGATGGTGTGGCTGCCGATTAGTTTCACCACTTGCTGAGTGGTCGTATACCGCGTGTCCACTTTAATGGAGGAAAGCTTGATGTACTGAGAAGACAAAAACCAAGGACACGGTGCATATATAATCACATCCCAAAAACCTCAGAAACACAGCAAATCCTGCTGCAGGAAACGGCTGGGATCCCTATAATAGGGAAGGGTTTCCGAACCACAGTTACTTACACAGAAGGGCACCTCTGGGTTATTGCAGACAAGGCAAGGGTCGCTCTCCAGGTAATAGCCATCAAATTCCACCAGCCCAGACAGCGTGCTGGAATGAGGGGAAGAACACTGACACATGTGATTTGGCATTCACTGTGTTTTAAACATACACCATTCGATCAGAATAGCTTTAGTTTACCTGTAGTCCCCAGTCCCAGATTTAGTAACAGAAACATTACGATATAAAGCACCTTGAAAATTATTGGTTTTCACTAGGCAGCATTTTAGTATAATTATTAACTGCCAAGGTATGACTAAGAACACAACACCTAATTCTGCAAGTCTATATTCCTCCAATTGTTCCTAATATTTTGTAACATTTACTGAAAATGAAAGCAAAAAAGCTGAAGCCAAGCTACTGTTGATAGCGCACAGAATGTCACGTTTTTCAGATGGCAGAAAGGCACCTGCTCCTCTCCCAAGGCCAGCTGCAGCAAGCATGCGATCTCAGTAGGGGTCCTTCCTCCACCACGATTTTATTGGAAGGACTGTGTATTTCCCCGTGGATCGCAGCTCATCTGCTGAAAAGCTCCTTTAGTGAAATGGATCAAAGTCAGAACTCACTCACTTGTAAATGTTGGAGTTCGGGTGGTTGGTAAGAATGTGGTTTTGAGTCCGGAGGATCTCCACAGCCTTTTGGGAGTATTCCTTCAACTGCAATACAATTAGGAAAATATTGTCTTCTCAACATTTTGGTTTTTTATTGCTACAAAGACATAAAGATACCTCATCCTGTGGCGTTGCGGGCCCCCCAGAAGATGCACACACTACACCCACAGGACTTTGTGGTTAAATCGTTACCCAGGAATGTAATAGATCCTAAAATTAGACCTTTACCGCAATAAAAATGCTATTTGTCAGCCTATCACTGCAAATGCCTGCCAAGATTCATAAGGCATTCCCAGCTCTTTAAACATACGCATGCAAGTATCAGTGCGTCTAAATTATTTGCTCTCAAGCCCGCTGGTCCCCATAGAAATCCTACCACTTCCTTTGTTCAAGAGTTGTGGTTACAAAAGATTTCTAGGAGCTGAAATATCAAGTCTAAAAATTAGAGCTAGCAGATAAATGTATTTTCCCACAAAGGTTTCCTGTGGGAAAGAAGTTTTTCTTCTAAATAATGATAGTAATTAAAAAAAACCAACCCCAAAACAATAAAGCAAAAAAACCACACACAACTTTAAGGACCCTGCCATTTTTTAACATTCAAAATTTTGGGAACAAAAAAATTTCCACCAGAAGCTCTTCAGACAGAAAATCTGCCCCAGCTGTATTACAAACAAGCACTAACGTAATTCATAGGAAGCAGCAGGACTTGGGACGCTGCACCTCCTTTTCAGAGCGACACCGTACCTTTTTCTCAGTTTGCTGTGTTTTCAGAGAGAAGTATCCCAGGAGATCTACAAACTGGGCGGCCTTTCTTCCATAGGCTGGAAGTTCCGGCCAGATTGACCACATGAGATCCAGCAATAATTCTTGCTGAGACTTGTTAGAGTTTCTGTTGAATGGATCGTATATTGGTTAGGCTTGTAAAGATCGCTGTATAGAGCGCATAGCACACGATCTTACTCAGGAAAAGACATGCTACAGTTCACCAAACTTGGAAACTATTATCTTGCTGTACATCAGACTTCACAGAGTTAAATCTCATCTCTTGGCACCAGCAGTTTTCCTGCACTCTCTGAAATGAAAACAGCTGTCTTGCAACAACTGAATAGTCCTGAAGGAGTTCAGCACCCTGAAGTGTGCCTTTTCCTACATAACTCCCACCTTTTAAACTGTACGAGTCTGCATCTGCCTCAGAAATTCACCCTCCCACAAGTACCTACTCCCACAGATGCCAGGAGCCAGATTCCGCAGACAGAAATAAAATGCTTCTTGCAGATGACAACTCAAGTTGATCAGTAACAAATAAGTCACAACTTCCACCTCCAGCCCCAACAACTGCAAACCAGCGTGAGCAATTCAAGGGGGTGCAATCATCTGCAAGCTCCAGTGTCCTTCAGGACAGAGGCTCAAACATGAACTCTTACACAAGGACAGAGCTCTCCATAACTGAGCTGAGCGTGGCAACGCAGAGCCAGGTCAGAGGCCCCCTCCCAGCTCACCTGTAGATGTGGAGCGCGAGGCAGTGGGCCTGCCATCTCACAGAGGATGAGTTGGACTCCAGCAAGAAGCAACGCAGGAACTGAATGAGGGTCTCCTTATCAGCAAACTTGTTCAGCTGGTTCACCAGAGCTGTACACAGCTGATCTTCCTGACTGCCCGAACTCTCGCCTAGGGGACACCGGGTGGCACAAGAAAGACTTAAGCAGATGAATGCAGTATCTCACAAGCAGGCCAGCTTCCTATTTTATACATCAGAGCGAGGATAATGGGGACAAATTACTGTGTTTCAGGCAACAAGCAAGTTTAATGTTCCTTTCTTTTTCCAAAAATATAACCTAGTACTCCTGACTAACACAGAAGAAAACTGCTGGAAAACTTGTCAGTAAGGACGTAAGAAATGTGCTACGCATCCTGATAAAAAGAAAAGGATGGACCACGGGGCAGTGAAAGACTTGCAGACGATCATCTGATAGAGAAGGACAAAATGGTTTATTGAAGAAGAGCCAAGAGAGAATTCAGAGAATTTATGCCCATGACTTTTATAGGAAAGCTTAATTACTTTCCCAGGACTTTGGATATCCATTAAGCAGCAGCCCTGGCTCCAACAAAGCTTACAAGTCAGACAGAGGAAACAAGTCTGAACATAATCATTGAGGAGCAGAGCTAACTGGGTGTGCATCTCCAGTACTTGGTTTAATTCCCATGAGCACTTCAACCTCCTACAACCCAGGATAGCCACATTAGGCGGAAGCTACTTGATCACTGGAACAGGCAATTTACATTAGGGAACTTAAAGCCCACTAAATTAATAAATAATCACAGTGCATTTGGGAGATGCTCAACACAATTTCAGCCCCAAGTCTTAGGGCATACTGCTTCATCTTTGCCCCTCTCTAATTTACCTATGATAAAACTGCTTTTCTATCCTAATGATTGCTGAAGTTTGCAAGTCCCCTCTCCATGATCCATGACCCTTTCACAACAGTGGTTTTTACAACAACGAGAAGCAAGCAGTTCTCTCTAAATAGAAATAAGAAAGGCTGAGAGGAGCAGACTTCATCCCTAAAACCACCACAGAACAGGACACAGCTGCAGCTCACCCTCTCGCTCCTTTTCCTTTTCTTCTTTCTTGCTCTTTTTAGTGGAGGATTTGCTCTGTGTTGCTGGCTGCCCAGAGCCAGATGCTGCAGGAGCAGAGGTGGAAGAGGTGCTTGATGATCCAGAGGATGAAGCCACAGACAGCACTTTACTGCCACACAGAGCACAAGACAGCAGCTGCAGAAGAACTGGTGACACTCCTTCATCTACCAGGAAGCTGACTTGAAGGAGGAAATAGAGAACCGCTGCAGAGAGAAAAAGAAAATCTTTGAAGTCTGAATTTAAAAAAAAATTAAAAAAATAAAATCCCCAGCCCAAAACCCTTTGAACATGACAAGGACCATCCCACAACCTCGCAGAACCTTCCTGCCCCTGTGCTACAGAAGCACAACGTTTGGGTACACCAAGGCAGTGTTTCATCCCAAATTACACACTGGCACAATGGCAGCACAAGCAAGAGAACACAGATCTAGTCCCGTTCCAAGTTATCCATTATACCATATTCTGTTCTTTAGCTGAGGAACAGATGGAATTAGAGCACTGTGGTAATCGGTCCTGGAAACAGTTCAGTCCCACTCAAAACTCAGCTGTGTCCCCCCTTCTCCTCTGCTGAGCTGCTCCATCTAAGAAGTCCTGATTCAAAGCAAGACACGTAACGCATCCCCGCTGCTCCCCAAATAGTCTCAGAGAAAGAACTCACAGTCATCTTTAATGCAGAATTTCTGCCAGTTTACAGTTCTCTGTGTGGCAATCTCTGCACAAGCCTTTAAGTGTTCCATCTGAAAGGCACAACGGGACAGGATTAGACACCATGTCAGCATCTCTACTACTGCCATCTTACAGAAGGGCAGCACACATTGTTTTCCCAGGACAGCGGCACACTTCTCCTTACCAAGCTGATCAATGTATCGTACTGCAGGGCAGAGCCTGAACTGGCTGTGACCACACTGGCGCGGAGGAAGATGCCTTGCTCTTCTAGGAGCTTTTTGATTCCACGAACGTGAGAGTCCAAGGTGTGAAGGTCTCTGAGCTGGCGGTATTTATCCTTTGATCCGCAGATAAAGAGCAAAAGCTTGCGGACTTGGCGGCGCACGAACGGAGTCTGCTGGATCATCAGGTACTAGACAAAGAAAAGCCTACAACATCAGCACGGTGAACTCACCAGAAGGCAACCTGTGCCATCAAAAATACAATGTGTTTTCTTACGAAAAGAAAAGATATGGGAGATGCTTTTGTGAGTCTGCCAGCCTTAAGGTCCTGTAAAAGCAAGTCACAGGCAGAAGAAACATGGCACAGCGACACTGCAGCATGCCAAGATAATGAAACTGCTCTGAAAACCATTCTTTGTCACTTATCACCTCAAATAAAAAGCTAATTAAGCCTAATTAAGAAATCTTTCCCCAAACTTGTGCAAATATAAGGTAACTTTTTATCTTAAGTAGGAAGCTAGACAACAACAAAGGAACTGAAAAGATACACTCCAAATATCTTGCCGATTTCTTTTTTAAGGACTAAGATAAATACCAACAGCCGAGCATGGTGTTACATTGTACCATCTCAGAGAAAGTTTTCTGTTCCAGTTTTCTGGCAGCAAACACTGAGGTATAGAAAGCAAATAGCAATCTTATTTTTCACATATGCTTTCCTATAGATTCCTGTTCAGCAGAAGTAAAACAAAGCTGAGAGTTCACCTTCTTTCAAGGAGGAGAAAAACCAAAATGAGACGGGTTTGAGATCAGACCTACAAAAGCTCATCTCTCCCATGAAAGGTAACATCACTAGAAGTTTTTGTTAAAACCTGTAGGTATATCACGTTCTCACCTCAGACAAAAAGTAAAACCAGGAGTGATCAAAGATGGGAGGTGGGATGCGGGAGTTCGTGTCTGCAATCTTCTTGATCTGATAGGGCAGCCGCAGTACCATCTCTGTCAGGAGCTGGGTGTAGGCCTCAAACACATCTGCAGCATGACCCTGAAAGCAAGAGCAATCGATCAGGCTCTGGCACTGACCACTCCCAGCGTGGCGTCATGACAAGCTGCAGGGTACATTTATTGATTTTCTGAAACAAAACCCGTCTGCACCTGTGCAGCCAGAAGAACGGCTCCCAGCTGATAAATAAAAATAAGCCAAAACGCCTGCATGAGGATTTAGCTAGATGGCAACTATTAGGAAGCAGTAGCTAGTCTGTAGTAATAAGGCATTTTAATATAGGAACTTTCAACTTAGGAGACATTCTTATATTTAACTAGGCCTTTTTCACTGCACCTGTACGTATATCAAAGCCTCCCCACCCGCAGCGGCACCTTGGCCTAAAGGCATCATGGTGGGTGAACAAGCCTAGGATTTACTGTGGAAATCCTCATCAGTGCTAGGCTTCCTTGCCACAATAAGTAGCAGCGGTTCAGAAATTCTGCCTGCCAAGCAAAAGGAGCCACACGACGGAGTAGCTTCCCTTCAGCAAGATTAACACTTCAGCCAGAAACAGGACAGCAGCTCCACAGAACTGCCTGGTTTAGGAGCGCATCGGTGGATAGAGCAGGCTGGGCTGCTCTGTCAGAGAACTCTGAGCAATCCTAGTCGTAACTACACGCTAAGGGAACGGATTTTAATTGTGCTACTAAGTGAAAACCAGTTCTGCAAAGATGCTTCTCCTTGCTTCTGTGCAGCAGCCTTTTAATATGGGTCATGTAATGCTAACAGCATAGGGTAGGACTCACCTTCACATACTGGCGGAGAAAAAAAGGGCTCATGTCAGGTGGAGAAGTAGTGGTGTGGGGTTTCAGGAGCTGGCTGGTGGCTACCGGCTCCTCGTCGTTCTGCTGGCTTTTCCAGTACTCCAGCAAAGACTTCAGCACATGCAGACAGTAGTCAACAGCACCAGAGCTCAACAACGCAGCAGCAGTGGCACTAGAGATGAGGGAGGAAGACTGAAACGAAGGGGAGCTGGATTACTAGAGCACCTGAGAACCACCGTGTCGGAAAAGCAGGGGAAGCTGTGAGAATCAGACAGCAGTTGCTGACGGTATGGATAAGAGAGCAGGTTCTTATGAAACTTTACAGGCAGCTTTTAAGTTTGGGGTTTGTTTGAGGTTGGGTTTTTGGTTTTTTGTGTTTATGAAAAGCAACTCAAATATTTACAGAGACTCTTTTGAACAAGCGCTTAGTAAAGGAAAACAAATAAAATCTCCTCTTAAGTCTAATCTCCCCTCGACACATGTGCCAGAGGCCACTCTGCCATGGATTAGACGACTAGGGCTTTTTTTTTTTCCTTCTTTTTTCTTCCCCCCCCTTTTTTTTTTTAAGTTGGGATTTCTATTTGTTTATCTGGGATTTGGCCAGCTGGGGGTGAATTCTGGTAGAGAAAGAGTCCCTGTTGCAGATGCCGCTCAGAGGCTCTGCTCCACCCAGGTATTGCTCCACCTGCATTCTGCAAGACGATGAGCTTTGATTTCTGTGGGAAGCTAAAGTGAATAACAAAGGCTGGAGAAAAAGCTACTGTAAATAAAACTATTAAAGCAGCCCTGTAAATCCAAACAAACCCCACAGCTCATAAGCTCATTAAAATTTGATGCAGTTCAGACTAAATTTTTTAACCTCTATGCTTTTTTATTAATCTCCTTCCCACCACACATACTGCTTTTTATGCCTTATTACTGTACCTTTTAGCAACAAATATCTAAGGAATCCTCTTAGCGACTTTTACGTTGACACAGCAGCATATTGCTTTCCAATAATCACATTACAAATCCTCTTTAACCCCTTCAGCACCAGTAAGATGCAAGGAAAAAATCTGCTAGATGATTTTAAACATCATTAATGTGCTGCCCTTAGCTCAGTCAGAAACCACACACAAAACAAGTGAATCCAGTTGTCTTTAAATGTTGGCTTCCTCCATTCTGAGTTTCAGCAAAGATCTTTTTTCAGAAGTGTCAAGTAATGTTACACATTCCTCATAAATTTTTCCAAAGCACTTCTAACTGTTTTTCCGGTTTAGACCAACTATTTCAGTTAGCAGCTTTTAGACCATCTTTGATGAACAAAAGCCCCCCAACCACATCATCCCCCTGACAAAGCAATTTGAAGAATGTACCTCACAAATGGAAGACTTGGATCCCGACTTAGTTCTGGACATGAACACGCTAAGCAGCCTCATTACCACCAAGTGCACTTCATTCACAGGAGAGCGTTCGTTTTTCTTAGACACATCCTGCAAGGAGAGAGCTTGCTTGCTTAATTACAGTGCTGAGCACAATGTCCTAAATATCTACATCTCAGTGCTCTGATCCTCAGGAAGCATTTCTAATTTAAGCTCAAACAGTAATACCAAAAAAGCAGCACAAATTCGTCAGTAGAAGGGTAGACAGTGGCCTGGATGCCAGTGAAAAGCATTACACAAATGAAAAGGTATATATGTCAATTATGCATCACTGACCATGCCTGTTTTAAGAGCTGAATTTAGGCAGAACGAGTTTTCATGCTCACTTGTGGATGCCGGAACCAGGAAACTGCGAGAGTTACACTCATGTCATTTTCCTACCTTACGTGAAGTGAGCCAAGAGAAATAAACTGCCTGAACACATCCATACAGCAATGTGTTTCTGTGACTCCTATGCATATAACAACTCTGTTGGAAGAAGCCCTGCCCAAAAGGAGCAAACCAAAGAGTGCGTGCTCATACCAGAGCTTACCTTTTTGTCCATGCACAGTTCCGCAATCAGCTGGGACAGAAGGTTATCTAAAGCTCCCTTGTCTTTCTCATCATCTCCATCGAGGTCTGTTGTGAGCATCAGAATAACCTGGAACAGAAGTCAGGGAATTAAAAGAAGGCACGTTCCATGTTTTTAAAATAAATACAGATTCTCTTTCACAAAACCCCCGCAGATTTTATCTTGATTCATTTATGTTCTTTCCCAAATTCTGCCTGCACCATCACACCCTAACATGAACATTCAGCATAAACCCAGAAGACCCTCCCAAACACATCGGGATTCAGGGGTTTTAGTCCTTAGGCTCAGCCGCCAACTAACGCCACACTGAGAAAGGGTACACATCTGGCAAAAATCTATGAGCGAGGAATGCCGCGCAACTGATCAAGCACTTCAGAGCTGGACTCACACACTGTGACTGGGCAGGAAAGAGAAAGGGAAAAGCACGTGCAAAGAGAAACCTGGCAGTAGTAGTAGTAGTGATTAGCTGTTTTATCAAGGCTTAACTCTTGAGCCCTCCTCAGTTACCTGCATGTAGGGAATGGCCCGGACCCCTCCAACATTCCTCAGCTGAGGTAAGTTTTGCAGCAGCCTCTCCAGCAACATCAGTCGGACCATATGCAGCCTGGGGAATCAGAAGCCAGCAATTAAAAAGGGCTTCAGACACATCACAAGGAATATTAGACCCAGTAGGATTATCAGAGCACTGGAATTTACCACATAAACTCAGAGCACGAAGAAATCCTGAAGTCAAACCAGCACAGACAGGAGTGGACTCCCTCAGACTTTACAGTCAAGCGATGCCAAAGATGCAGAGCAACTCTGACAATGGACTTAGTTCTTCGCTTCGGAACTACACTGCCTAGCACGACTACCTGCATATTCAGCTGTCCAGAAACAGATACTACAAATCCGTTCCAAACAGCACTGCAAAAATGATGGAGCATCTGCTCCCACAGAAAGAAAAACTGCAGATTTCCCAATCTTTCCCAAAGTGCTTAGCACTTACTTGTCGCACATACTTCTTTCCCAACACTGAATTTCACAAGCTCACAAGCTGTAGATTTCAGTGATTCCTCTTTAATAGACTTTAATAGACTTTAAATTCCTTTAATAGACTCAGGCAGGATTTTTTCATCACTTTGTACGGGCAGCAGTTTTGTGGGACGCACCTAAAGTATGTGTAACGTCACACGATGAATGCAGCGGTCAATGGCACCGTTTGCTTTATTCTGTATTTCTGGCTTTCAATTTGTACTATCCCACAGTTACAAATCATACTCAGAATTTCAGCACCCACAGGCCACTCCTCTATAAACAATGACGCTGCAGACCAGATGTGCTGTTCTGGAAGAAGAAAATCAAGGCCCTTGCCTGTTGCTGGTGTGGACGTCTCCCTCTGCCTCCCCTTCCCCTTCTGACCCGTCTCCCTCTTGCTGGCCTGTGGTAGTGCTGATAGCGCCTGTGCTTGAGCTGATGCTGCCTGGTCCAGCAGGGTGGCCCTCAGCTGTTGTGTCCCCATATGCGCTACTACGGCCAGACACTGAAAAAGAAAAAGGGGAAAGACAACATCAGCACAACTGAACGTGTCTCTTGCCTGTTTCATAGCAACTAACGCAGCTCAACTATCTGTTGGGATGACAGTTCTAAGGAGATGGTGTCTTTGGTTACTTTGTAAAGCTAGAAAAGACTCACTTCTATGGATGTAAATTAACACCCCCAACATTCTTTTGTTAGCCAGTCTCACCTTGGTGGCCCAAAGTGAACTGGTTCCACAGCAGTAATTTAAACTGAGTCAGAAGAGGTGTGTTATACACAGGATGGGCAGCATGGGCAAAAGTTTTTTTAGAAAAGTCTGTGATTAGTTTTACTCGGGTATCAGTCGAAGCAAAAAGGACAGAAATTAATTCTATCCAATCCAAACTCATCCAGCAGTACAGTGAATTCTTTCAGTCCTGCTCTAGGCTACTGCATTCTGTCATTACAGGCCACCAAACCTACTGCAGCTTCTGCACTTCCAGGAAACTACAGAAAGTGAGCAAATACTCAGTCCATACGGTACTTTGGCAGTAACCATAAAATGATGCACAGCATCACCTATTTGGAACTGAGGTTCCTTCTTTGCCAGGGATTACCCAGGCCCTCTCGCTCTGGCAAAGTCCTAATGCAGTAGAGAAGAGATACAGACGCCGACGCAGCAGGAAACACTTACCGCTGTGCTCACCAGCTACGGAGTCCACCGCGCTGCCACCGCTCTCGGAGCCCACGCTCCCACCATGGTCCGCAGGTGAAGTCCGAAGGGTTGAGCCATCTGTTGCAGCCGTGCTGCCTTCGTCATCAGACGCTGGAGCTAAAAGAATAAAGAGAGCTGTTACAAGTAAAAACACTGTCTTGATAGAATTTCAGAAGAAGCACATGCTACGAAAGAAAAGCTACGAATATCAACAAAGACAAATATCTTTGGGTTTTGTGTTAATTTTCAATTACAAAACTACAAATCAAAAGGGAACTTAGAAGTGTCCATCTGTACATTTAAGTCCGCTAAAAGCAGTGGAGGGGAGATACCCTGAGAAGGAAACCTTCTCATCAAATAGACAATTATACAAGTTCCTTGAAGAATGATCTCTGGTTGTTTATAAATGCAAAGGAAACACAGTATATGGTTTGTTTTGTCTGCTTTATTTTAAGAAGAGGAAACAACTTCCTTCCTCAGAGGCCTATAACGAAAGTCCATCAAAGCAGGAAAAGGTCATAAATATGCTATCAAAAATACCTGAAGCCAATAGTAACAACTGGCTTCAAAATTGGTTTAATTTGGTTCTTTGAAACTGTATTTACAAACAAGTTTTAAGTCATTGTTTAGGTCAAAATCAAAA
Organism: Phalacrocorax aristotelis; assembly: GCF_949628215.1. NCBI lineage: Eukaryota > Metazoa > Chordata > Aves > Suliformes > Phalacrocoracidae > Phalacrocorax > Phalacrocorax aristotelis. Next base: position 2,247,802 of record NC_134294.1, read on the forward strand.
AAGCTTGATTCCTCACAGTGAACAGTTACCTGATGCTGTTGTATCTGAGAGCGTTCCGGCATCAAGAGAAGAAGAGCTGGGTGCTTGACCAGACAGTCCTAAGCTCTGAAGCCCAAGCGCACTACTGCTGCTCCCTGCAAGAAGAGAACAAATTTTAAGTATCTCTCTATGAGAGAATTATGTTAACCCTTCTCTGTACATTTCATAGTCCTACTATCTTTGCTTTGTTGGTGGTGGCACCAACAGCTTCAGCTGTTTCCTTCCCAGTTTCCTCATATTCTATTTACCTTTTTAATGGCCAATAATGCCACACATTTTTACCTTGCTGATCTTGTTGGAGGCTCAGGGCAATAGCCAATTCCACCATTGTTTCATCATCTGCATCTGGAGGAATATCCAGCATAGGAGGGAATCCCTCTGCTCCAGCCAGAAGAGCCTCAAGGGGAGAAGGGTTCCCATTATTCACATTTTCAGAAGTCTCCAGAACCATAGATTCAGACTATGGAGAGAAAACAGTGAGAGCTTTCATCAAACCACCACCAGCTAATGGAGCACTACAGACTGATGCATCATAACTAAATTAAACTCAAGTGCCTAACATACTTAAAAAGCTCCAAAGGGAAGCACTCTGGACTTACCACCATCTCGAAGTCCCCGTGATCAACTTCGCTTTGCTCCTGGCTTTCTTGTCGGATATGCTCGCCATTTGCTATCCCAGAACTCTGCAGCTTGTCTTCTGCGTCGTCATCGTCGTCATCATCCTTATCTCCTGAGTTGCAAAGGATTCATTCACAAATGTGCTCTTTCCTCACATCATCATGAACAAGGTAATTAATGTTGGAGAAAACCCTAAGCTGTCCTCAGTTCACCCCTGGTCGCTAATAGATTCCATGACAACTACAATTCATGTCAATGCTAAAAAAGTATCACTTGGACAGAGATCCAATACCCTCATTTTGGTCTGCACACGTCTGTATAACGGATTTACAAAGGCTTGAAAATATGCACAGAAATACTAGGACAGTCTGGATTACTGCCCCCTAGATAAAATAGTCAGATTTCCCTAACACTGAAATGGGAATGCCTCAGAGGGATCCCCTCTTTGAACCCAAGAACATCAAAGAAGAGGTGAATGTTTAAAAAAAAAAAAAAAAAAAGGGTTTTTAGGGGCAAGAAAAGAAAGGAAAAAGACTGGGTTTTGTCCCATTTAAAAGACTATTTTATTTTCTTGTCTTTTCTGACAAATAAAGTAGGTTGTGCTCATTTAAAGGCAAAGATGAATGGATCTTGCATACCCATAGGAGTATTGCTCCGAGGGGAGGATGGCAAGGTGACATGCCTCCGCTTGTTCCTTGGCCTCAGCACTCTGATCAAAGCTTGCTTGCAGGAAAAGCTCACTGCAGGATCCTGAAGGGTTAATAGTTAAACATTAAACTTCTTAAGCTTTAAGTGCTTATTCACATTATTTGGAAAGATAGCTCATAGTACACTTATGACCCTCTGTTGGTCATGATTCACGTATGACATGTCACTGCCCAACTGCCCAGATTCCCCCAGCAATAAAGCAATACTTCTCGTTCCACATGTGGCGCATCACAAATGTTACTAAAATACAAGGAGAGAAATTTCTCCTTCATTCACTTCTGGCTCTGTTTTTGGCTGCACACCTCTATTTTGTATCCGTACTAAGTTTCAGCATTCCACCTGTATTTAATTCTCTTCATATTACCAGTGTTATAGGCTGATGCACAGCAGAGCAAGGCTACATACCGGGCAAAGTAGCATCTGCATGTAGATCTTGGATGCTGTATGGATACAATCCAGTTCACATGTGCAGTATCCATGGATAATATCTACTAAAGCATTGACTGTGGCTTCAACATGAGTGAGACCTGAGGAGGAACAAAAGTAGGACCGTAATCATCTTTCCATTTCAGCACATAGAGCGAGACAGTGCAGGAAACAGCTTCTGGTTGTAGACTTCAAGGCGCAGTATTAACACCACAGATATATTGAAGTTTTAATCCAAAATGAGCTTACACACCAGTCTTGTCTGCCTAATGGAATACTGTGCACGGCATACACCGGCACCACTGAATGTCCTCTAACAGCATCCACGAAGTTAATGTGACTACATCAATCACCAGTCCCTTTGCACTAGCACAACACACACACCTTAGAAAGCATTCATTCCTTCATTAACGCCTTAAGAGTAATACGGAATAAGTAATTTTTTGTTTACAAACTTAAAATAGGCTCCTTCAAAATACACAAGCTTTAAAATAGCAAAAGAAGAGCTGGCACACCTGGCAAACAGGCAGGGGCAAGGAAGGCATTTTTGGGTTTTGATGCATGTAGCTTCCAGAAGTGGTTGACCAGCTGGGTAATAAATGTGCAGCCATCTCCTTCGGTGTGTTTCTGGGCCTCCTGCCCTTCTTCATTCTCTGTACAGATTTAAAAACAGTTGTCAGATATGTGCGGGGGAAAATGTTAACAAGCAGGGTAACACCAAGTTTCCTTGAAATGGCTTTTGTTAGAGGCTCTGATGCCCTCATTACAAGGCCTATTACATGCCTAATAACAAATGTGTGACAAACAGTCCCTGTCACACCGAACCAGGCACCCCAATACGCATTCAGTTATCACAAGAAAACACTGAAGAAAAAAATCCAGACTTCCTCTACCTGTTTCCAACTGTGGCAGCTTTGACTCCGTATAATGGACCAGATTGTTGGGTCTCATAATAGCAATGGAGCGAGCAGTGATGACCAACCTCTGAAACACTTCAGGATCAAGGTCCTTTCCTTCTTTGGTTGAGGAACTCAAATACTGAATGGCTTTACTTAACAATGCTTGATCCTGTAAAGTGAAAGACACCATAGGCAAAGAAAAACGACAGACAGCAGCACAAGACGACTGAAATACAATTGCAGGATAGATCCTGGGGAATGCTGGCACTTCCTGCTTTAACTCCTGGCCAATGTCATTTCAGAGGGACAACTAATATTAAAAAAATCATCCTGTAACAGAATAAATCTAGCTTGAGAATGAATTTTCACATTTTCTTCCCCTCAGGCTTAAATGCGGATGGAAAGACCAGTGTATAAACATAACCACTGAAGCGGTTAGCGAACATGCAGGCACCTGGGCATTTACTGCAATTATGTTCGCCTATAGCCTAACCACTACTTACCCTAGAATTTTCCTATCACCCTAAGCCAGATGCCTGTGCAAACGAAAACCAGAGCTATGCAGTTTGCAAACAAACTTCATGTGTTCACAGATCCTGATTTCTCTAGATTATTTCCTGTCAGAATCTTCAAAAAGCAGTTTAAGTAGCAAAGTTCTAATGAAACACAAAAGCAAGCAAGGCAGGCAGCAGGAGGCTAAAGTAAAATCAGCCAGCAGGTTTACTCTACATGGAGGAAGGGCATTCTGGGTGGGGACGGGACGTGCTGCACCTCAACCATAAACTTGCAAGTTACAGGGGACATAGAAACCCCTGCACCGCGTTACCTTGTGGTTATGGTATGCTGAGCGACTGGTGTGCAAGCTAGCCAAGAGGCTCTTGGTCTGCTGCTGGACGCTGGAAGGAGCTGGCATGGACAGCAGCATAGTAGCCAGCTCCTGAGCTGCCACCTTATTCTTCTCCTGCTCCCAAAAAACAGACAAAATACATTCTTCAGTACTTTTACCATTAAGGTGATGCATGAGTCCGATTTCTCAGTGTACCTGCAGCTCCCTCCCCTCCTCGCACTGTGCGTACAAGTTTCTGCCTTCCTTCAATACAGTTTTGATAGCCTCATCAATTTATTCCTTGACATTGAAGGAACACTTCACATATCTACCCAAGAAAAACCCTTTTGAGATTTATGGGCTTCTACTCTGATGTTTTTGTAAACGAGGTCACTCTACAGCACAACAATCCCACCAGCACTAAATGCAAATGCCAATTGTCATTCTAAACTAGTTTCAAATGCTTTTCGCTAAGTCAACTTTCAGATCAGTGCTCTGAGCAAAACGGATGCAGCTCTCTTTTCGTATCAGGCCCCCAGGGCTGCAGGAGGTGCTGCTGATCTTGCCCCTCCTCCCCCATCTCTGAAAGCTCAAGAATGTATTCAGAAAGTTACTTGCCTTCTCGTTGACTGGTCCTACAGCAAAGCAGCTTTCCAGCGCTTCTAAAGAACTCACTACTAGCCTGAAGGGAGAAAGGAAAGCAGGCTTGAGTACAGCAACTCTTCTCTCTCCTTAGCACTTTGCTTTATGCGGGCTACAGTCATGAGTAGCTCAGAGACAGCTAACGAATGCCAAGTACAAAATCAAAGCATGATAAAACCTGCCACAGGCACCATGCATATCATTTCATTGTGTTACAGACCAGAGTTAAACCTGGCTCACGCTCACAGACAAACTTAGGACTGCTTTAATAATCCACAGCTGAAAGACAGGGGCTTTTCTCTACCAAAGAGGATAAAACATTTCCTTACACAGCCTGCAGCAGGGATAACTTGGATTGTCTTGACAGTACCAATTCACCATGGCCCACAGACGTACATATGACTGCAGATCAAGGGTTGGTATGACACATGGGAAAAAGCGTAACCGACTTTTCTAAGGGAGCAAGATTCTACTCGCTTGCTATTTTCACACAGGTTGCTCCTTCCAATTTGGAGTTTCAGCGCAAAATATTCCAGAGGAAAATTAACTTGGAGCACTGGGTGTGACCCAAGCGAGAGATGCCAAAGTCCAAACTTTTGACAGGGGTAAGGCAGGCTAGTAAAACACTCGCCCCAAGGGGAAAACCTTATTTACAACTTGCGGCGAAGTGCTGAATCTGCCTTGCAGCACCACTTCGCGCCCCGTGGTAGAACTACCTGAAACGCCATCTGACACACCAGAAGGAGCAGTGGAAGAATACAGGAAAAAGGAGGGAAGAGATAGCATTAAGGGGAGAAATAACAGTGTAGGATTGGCTATGAGGTAGAAGGAACAATTGTCTGGTCTGGTGGCGATAAATAACATTACGTTCCCCTACCCGCAGCCACCCTCCACAAAGCTAGTAAGGGAATATAAGTGGGACAAAAAGACGCAAGGAGGGGAGAAAAAAGGGAAAAGAGGAGTCTGTCAAATAAGCAACAGTTACGCTGCATACAGCAAAAATCCGCAAACCACCTCATCTTTACATTTCGCTAAACCATCTGCCATGCAATGACCAGAATGTAAAGAAGCAAATGTCACTTGGAAAACAAACAAAAAAAAAAAACAGTCAACAAAAGCCACATCATGTGTTCTGTCTCTCTGACACACACCCATTCGTGCAGAGAAAAGGATGGCATACTAACCGGTCCAGGGTGGTTAGGGACTCAGTTTCAGAACTTTGGGGGAGCAAAGAAAAAGGAAAAAAAAAAGTGTAAAGCTCACAGAAAAACTCCCTAGAACACATTCTAAGCAAAAAGCAAATTAAATGGGGGAATCAGGAAGCCGGGAGAGCGCTATATACAGTAAATCTAAGCAGGGTTCTCTCTATCTGGGCAGCAGACACTTGCCTAATAGCAAAACAAATGAAGGAGACCCAGGCCACCTAGCACAGAGAAACCAAGCACATTACTTAAAGCACTACGGAAGGTTAAATTTGAAGTACAGGCACCAAACTTCTGATAGGAAAGCTGCCTCTTGCCTGTTGTTCCTACTCAAGAGGACATTTATAAAGTAACCATGCTGCATTCTGTAACATCTAAGTAAAAATAAAAAGAGTAATTTTTTGATTCTGAGTTTTTGGAATATAATCCCACTGCTCTGGAAAACCAGAAAGCATGTCTGTGCAGAGAGGGACATCTTGTGGAGATGTCACAGCATAGGAGGGAAGAAAAGAGAAATTAAGCACAGGAAAAAAAATTCCATGAACTGTTAGACAAAATATTAAAGGATGGCCAAAATATTAAAGGACATAACTGCCACTTCAAGCCCTGAACCTCCACCTGAGAATTTCAGTAAGACAAAATTAACCACCATTTGCTCAGTCAAGCAGCGCATCCCTGAAAATGCTCGTTTTTTCAGCAGTGCCAGCTCCTCTCTGATCTGTTTCCCTCCTATCCTTGCTAGCTTGCCAGGCTTTCTACAACCCTTATGGCACAGGCTGTATGAGCTCAGGGAAAGAAAATGGGGTAGATATAAAAAAAAAAGTTCTCTTTCTTCTGTTAAACTGCAAGGGTGAGCTGGACATATGTGACTCTCAGTAGGGATACTGGGGGCGATGTGGACCTGAGACTTTCTCCACCACAGCAGTTAAACCCGAGACATGCAGGCTGCAAGGTAAGTTGGTGGGAATTACTCGCCTAAAGCAAGGTCACGCACAAAGTCCTCCTCAAAACGGAACTTAACTTCAGAGAGGCCTAACCTTTGTGAGCTCTAGGGAATGAAAAAGGGCCAGCTTGAAATGAGAAAAATGTACCAAGAAGGCAGAAATCTTTTAGCTCTTCAAGACTGCTGTAACAAATGAACTTAGCAACGTGAAGCATGCACACAGATCTATCCATCAACTCCACCAGATAAATGATGAGTGAGCACAAAGCCCTCCTTGGAAGATAATCATTGACTTTTCAGTTGTTGCTTTGTGTAGCCCTGAGAGCGAATCATTAACTGCTGTGAGTTCTCCCAGTTAAGAAAGGCGCACAGCGTACCTAGGTCCCCTCTAGAGCAACTACCCATCCTTACGGAGAGATGGAAGAAAGCCTGCAGAAATACCTCTCCAGGACAGTCCCACTGGCAGCAGCAGGGGTGGCCGACTCCGTGTCTCCAGTGCCATTCCCTTGATTCAGGTTCGGGGGACAAACGTTGCTCACTGAAGCAGATGGGAAATCCTCGGGAGGCTCATCAGGCCATCCAAACTGCTCTTTGGTTTTGCCATAAATTTTTATGGAATCCATCATTGTGACTCCAGCAGGATCCACAGAAGCCCCAACTGCAGCGATGAAAGAAATTTTTTAAAAATTATCAAAACAATCTTGTCTGAATACAAACAAGCGTAGCCTCTAAAAGGTCAGGATAGCCATTACACTGCATCATTAATACACAGCAACTCTGACTGCTTCATCTCCTTTCCAAGGCCACTTTCCTCCTCTATAACCTCAACACAACACTACTGAGCTGAACTGAGCTATTGCACATTCATCCACTGCAGCAAGAAACTGGGCCATAAATAAAATTATTACAGGTTCAGGATCCACCCCTCGAACTCTTTTGTAGTCAGGTCAAACGAACAGCTTGTGGAAACCCTCCCTGCTGTGAGGTGAAGCCAGTAGCTTCAACCCACCCAAGCAAAACCAACAGTTAGTCAAAGCAAACAATTAACAAAGACTTACTGAAGATGGTTAGTTTTTTGTCAGCCTGCAAGGCTTCCTCACGGGTGAAAGGGAAGTCAAACCAACGAGCCCTGGTCATGTTCAGCTGCATGGTGCGGCCAAAGATCTCCAGGTATGAGGGCGCTCTCTCTATCGCTTGTGTGCCAATCTGGATCCGCATGCCTGTCATTACCATCGTGCTGTTATTGTTCGTCACTTCAATGGTGAAACCCCCAGGCTGCAGAAGACAAATCACAGCTCAGAAAGGTGAAGTCAAAAATTCACTCCTAAGCTAAGAATCTGAAGTCTGTACCCAGGTGCCTCCACTGTTTATCTAACAGTGTCATGGGATTTGTGCAGGGTCATTTGAACAACGACCTTTGAAGGAAATGACCTTCGAAGAAAAGTTCAGACAATAAAATCACCAAGAAGCCCAAGAGGATCCCCAAATTGCCCCATTTACCTTTGTGTTGGCCACATACATGCCAGTGGAATTGAGCCGGTGCTTTATCTGCTGAGCATTGTAAACCTGCAGCAGGTCATTGCCTCCAAACTCTACATCTGTGAGCTGCTGGTTGTGTTCGAAGAAGTCAATAGGGAAGTTCACTTGGCTGGATGTGCGAGTTGCTAAAAGGGAAGAGGTGCGTTTTTGACAAAATGCATTCTAAACGGGCAAAGCTATGGTAAGAAATCTGCAGAATGAGCTTGCCTCCTTTGTAAATGCCCATGCGAGCCACATAACTACAATTTTTTACATATATCTATAGAAACATTTTACCCGGACTTAGCCAGTACTTAGCCTTGAGGTTAACCGGTAATTGTAAAAGCCTTAAGTATCTATATGATGCTGATCAATCTTTGCATCTACTTTTGGCACTGCTACCTTGCACAAGGTACGTATAAGAAGTCCCTTACTAATAGCAGCTGCCTTGCGCTTGCGAACTGGCTTCATGATGCTGATGACGCTGCTGGGCTGGAGAGAGGGCTGAAGCCAGTAGGAGGTATTCTCTACATTGGCCATGTAGATCCTCAGGCTGCCGTCTTCACACAGGAGGATCATAGTGGTCCTCTGCTGCTCATTGCAGGCTGTGTGACGGATGGCCACCATGTCCTGAATCTGCAAAGGCAAGCAACGCAGGTCAAGGAGAGGACCTGGCCAACTGCTCCTTAAAGAAACAAACTCTTTGCATTAGAACAGCTGCAAAGACTAGCGTTGTTGTTGATGGAACAACAAGAAACCACATTTGTAGGGCCAAAAATGCAGGGAACTATGACTAACCTTTGCTTTGGCTGGCAAGGTTTTAATCTCCTGGATGAGAAAGGTGTCCGGCTTCACCATCACCACCAGCGGGACACCTGTGGTTTGTTGAACACAGCACACCAAGCCAGGATGGTTCATCACCTCAGACCATTGACACAGTGCCGGTGAAGTCTTACTCCCACCGTTCGAACTGCAAGAAATGAAGGACAGGATGACATTAATTTAAGAAGCAACAACAGTGAAAACACAGAAAATCCATCACCATTCAAATGTGTTAAAGCTTTGTCCTCAGCAGGAATTCAAAGCACTGCATTAATGAACAGCCAGGAATATCAGGGCTCAGTTTATAGGTGAGAAACCCGAGACAGTCACTTCAGTGGGCAGAAGGCACCATCATCCCAATCCACAGTCCTTATCTCGACCCTGAGAACTCAAGGAAAGACACTTTGTAACATTTTATGCCTGGAACTAAGGAAGTAATTTTAAAATGGCTTTCAGCTATCTTTCTATCTGAACAGATGCACAGTTCCATGTTTCAACACACCCAGTGGCACTAAGCAAAGGCCAATGCAGGAGGATCTGTGTGACTCTGCTCGCTGGAAAAAAATAAAACCACACAAAGACCAAGCCAAACTCAAGCGGGGCTAGCGAGCTCTTGGAACCTGACCCTTCTACAGAGCCTACTCACGACGGTGGCTTTGTGCCAGGCTAGTGAAGAGCCTGTGGCCTAAATGCCCAGCTCTGGTTGTCAGAACAGATGACAGAATAGCTTTTTTCTTGTCACATTCATAGCATAAGAGAGCAATTTGCCTCAAGGGAGCCTGAAAATAAGCCTTAATATGCACAATACACAAGGTCCACTGCACTACAGGAAACAAAGGCTTCCTGCTCTGCAGCCTCCACGAGGGTGGGTAATCCCATCGGTTCCAGCTGCTGCACCAGTAGCAGCTCCGCACTGTGCAGCAAGGCCGCTCTGAAGCCACCTTTTTGTTGTGAAATCCTAATGGGAAGGAAAAAACGCATCGGTGCCCCACTGCCGAAACAGCCAGCTTTGGTTTCAAATCATTCTGCCAGTAGGGCAGGAGCAACGTGATCAAGCAAGAAATCATCAGTCAAAAAGGGGATCTTCGCCACAAGCTTTGGCCATTCAGAGCTGGGGTGTTAAGAATAACTAGTAATATTTGTTAATAATAAACAGAAATTAAAACTTCAGGGAGCCTTCCACATAAGCCTCACCTCTTTATGTTAATCGGGAATAGCCGCTGCACTTCCAGATTGGCCCGGCTGATGGTGGCTGCAAAGGATTTGCCTTGACAGTAACTGAAGAACACCATCTGTAGCACATGAGAGTAATACACTGACACACCGCCTCCTGCTACCTGGCCGTTACTGTCCTGTAGGATCAGAGAGAAGCAACGACATTTAAGATAAACACACATGCTCTGAAACACTCTGCCAGGCTTTTAAATTTCTCATGACAGAATTATTCCAAAAGCCTCTCTCCCGCCCCGTCCCCACCAGTGAGAGAACGCAGCCCTAAATGACAATTTTCTAAGCTCAGCTCCTTGGTGAACTCATCCATCAGATACTTCAAAGGCTTTTGAAGGGGATACTGAGACTGCATAGCCAGAGGCTGTAGGCAGCGCCCTCAGCTACTGCATCTGTGTGCTTGACTGCTGTATGACAATCTCACGTGCAGCACTCCCCATGTTCCCAGCCCATAAAAGCGCTTTCCTGAGGGCCGCCTTCTCATCTATTCCTGTTTTGGAGCAGGCTGGGGTAAAAACACTGAGTGAAACGCAGACAGGTTTTAAAAGTGGCCCCCAAGACTAAAAAACTGCTAGTGACCAGAAGCAAATGCTCGCTCCACCTCTGCAGCCCCAGCAATGGTCAGTATGTAGCTACCACACCTTTGGGGTGCCTCGCTCTGAGAACAGCACTGCTCTGAAGCCATCTCCCTGCTGAGAAATCCTGCTGGGCATGACTTCAGAGCCAACATGGAAAACATGCTCCATTTTCTAGATGAAAGGATCAAGGGGTTTAATTTTCAACCCCAACCCCTTTTCACTGCAAGGATATTTCTCTCTTTAGAGGAATGGCATTGATCTAGATCACGGGGCTTAAAAGGGAAAAAAAGAAAAAGGAAACTTCTGCCTTCAAATGTAAGGCACAAACAGAAGAGGGAAAACCACTGCAGTCCACACCACAAGAAAGGGAAGTCACCGGTACCTTTAGGTCCTCATGATTGACTTCCAGCACATTGGTGACATAGAATGGTCCATGCTGGGCACTGCTCGCCTCTTCCATGAGCTGCGTATAGATGTACCCAGCGGAGGACATGATCACTATTATGTTCTTCCCCTCCTCATTGAAAAGGAAAGTGACATCCCTGATTTTGGAACTCGGTAGGAGGAAATAGAAGGTTGGACTCAAGGCATCTACAGAGAGATCATAAATCTGTGGGAAGAATCAAGAAAATAGTTAACTACTACAATACAAAACAGTGCAAATGGACAAGAGTTGAGACATGGGAATGTCTATTAGATGTTATGATAGAGCTTATAAATAGATATTTATATATAGATATTTATAGATTATAATCTCTATAGACAGAGATTGTAAAATAAAGCTTTTTTTGCTCTTTGGGTTCTTTGGTTTTGCTTTTTCTTATGGCAACAGTAGCCAAACACCACGAATTTCTATTTCCAATTTATTCCTAACTTAAGAATATTATCACATCCTTCTGCGCGCAACTCCACAAAGATCTAGACTCTAACGCCTGAAAGAAGGTGACCACACATCAATAGCTTATGATCAAACATACCTTCACAAAGTCTGCAGTCACAATAGCAAGCTCTGTTTGAGATCCTGGCAGCCACACAGCTTTAATGATGAAATTTCCCGTGGCTAGTTGGGGATGAAGTACCAAATGGTCAGAGACTGACCCAGAGCTGCTGAATGTTAACACGTGGCAGTCCTGGAGTAACAAAAAAGATTGGTCAAGCATTAGGACAAAATGTTTATAAACATTTCAAGCCAAGAACGGAGTTAAAAACTAGCATTTCTCTTACTGTCAATAATGATTCACAGAGTAGGAATTGAAAATTCCTGCGTTTAAGATGAATGACATGAAGTTTGTGAAGAAAAACACACAGACAAAAAACCAAAACCCCAAACCAAAACCACACAGGGTCCAGCTGTTTCTTAGCTAAATAATAGACTTGCGGATTCTGTACTGTGAAAGCTGAATCTAAATTTGGGAGAATCCACAGAAAAGGAGTCATTGCTACAAAACTAGTTGTTATAGACTAGTTCTAACACACTAAGTTTCACATGACTAAACCTTACCTCCTGTCTTAAAGCATTATTTTGAGGCACTGCCTCATTTATTATATTATTCATACAAGTATTGCTTCTTTTACTTCATATATCTAGTAGGAAAGCGATTGATGAGCTAAAATTAGTTAGCTCTTCGCTAGCTCCTCAGAGGAGAGAAATACATCTGATTTTGAGCTGGTGTTTGCAACTGCCTAGAAAAAGGTTTGTCAGGCACTTACTTTCAGCCCGCACACAGCGAGGTAGTCCTCCTTGCAGGGATTTCCAGTTAGGCTCAGCACAGTAAATGGAACGGGTGCAGACGCAAGGCGAGTAAGGGTCAGTTTTCTTTTGCTGGAGTCTGCTTGTTTGAGCAACGCTGAGAGCTGAAGGACTGTAATCTGCAGAACAAAATGAACTTAGCTGCCCAACTTTACAACTAAGCAGAAAAAGGCATTTCAATTTCAGCTCTATGATTGTGTCCCCACAGTCTTCACCGTTTCTGCTGCAAGAACTCTTTTCTCTGAAGAATGAGGCTTTTCTAAGCTATGCAATACTATACAGTAGATCTAGATCTCAGGATAGGCAGAACAAATCATATTCTGCTTGTTGTTCAGTGCTTTAAGGCTGTTTCATTTTCCTTTACATTCCAACATCCCCCACAGTATCAGGGAACCCACCTTGCCCTTTTCATGACTGACAGCCAGGTGCTGCCGACGTCCGTGCGGGGACGACAGCACACACATTGCCACCCGCCTCAGCACGTGGGCGCTGATCAGCTGCCGGATCGTCTGGCCCTGGTCACCACTGTAGTTCATGCGGACGTTCTCAAAAGCACCTTCTTGAGAGCCAAGAGTTGGAACCTGAGTCAGTAGTGAAAGCATACAGAAGTACATCACTGAAGTTTTTCTGTTTAAAAGCGATCCCACCTATCCATAATCTAATTACTCCTGTAGAACGTACCATCAACTGATCTGTCATCTCTACTGACTTGTCCAAAGTATGTAGCTCATTGAGAGCTTGCTGTGCACGACTGCTGCTCCCCATGGCTGAAGCTTGCTGAAAGTTTATCTGAATGGCATCCATTAGGAAATTCAGCATCTCCAGCACCAAAGGTGCAAAGGAGAAGTTGGCCTACAAGAAACAGATAAGGAAAGTGAGGCATGAGGTGCTCCTGCTGGGAGTCTTCACAAGAGTTGCATGTCAGTTGGTTTTTAAAGCCTGACACCACTTTTATGAACCCTCTTCTCATAAAGAATAGCACAAAATTCAAGCAACTTGGCTGATAACCAACACAGTCTGCCTAAGATCCTCACTATAACCTAGCTTCTTTTAACAGCTTGCTGATGATTATACCTGGGACTGCAATTCCTCTCGACAGCCCTCAACATTTCTACACAGGCTGCTCTTCTTGGGTTTTTCTTCGTCAGGGCCCTTCCCCTCACTGATGGTGACCTTGGCTTTCTCTGCAGGAGAGGTGCTTGCATGTCGAATGACACTCTCGGGCACTCGGGGCTCACTCTGGAAGGCAGATTCTTTCATGGTAGAGCTCATACCACTGCTGGGAGTTCTCTTCACCAAAGCCTGGGAATGACACAGCAATGCTGAAAGCCCAAACCAGCCTCAATTTTACCACTGTCGAAATGAATATACATTGTAATAGCAGCGAGATTAATGTAATTTTAAAGAAAAAACACAACAGCATCCTGCATGCCACTCTCCACTGGCTATTAGAAAACCTTTTGTGTTTACAATAAAGTTACTTCGTTTGCTTCCAGTGGAAAACATGGGAAAAGGTGGTATCTGACTGCTGCGTAGCTTAAGCTACCTTGCAAGTTCTGTAAAGGTAGGTGGAATCCCAATAGTCACTAGGGCAGAGATTTGCCAATGCATTTATTTGGTGTAAAAAAAATAAATTGCCAGGCAAGCTGTGAATTAAGAGGGTTCACTATAAAGCCAAGGCCTTCAAGTCTTCAGGCTCTTATACACTCATATCATGATGTAACTTATTGCAGAACAGAAACCTCTGCAAAAGCCCTTAAAAACTCAAGAGATCACAGCTTGTATGTTGACATGAAGACACTTTACCAGGCAACTGCCATCTTCCTTGGCTCCACAGTCACAGAAGAACGATCCGTATTTGGCATAAGAAATCTCGTGGTCCTTGTGACAAACTTTAGCACAAACCGTGCAAACACCAACCCCATCAACCATCTTGCAAGTGTGACAGTGATACCTGCACAAAATAAGCCATACGAGTTATAAAATGCAGTCCCTCAGGAAGGCTCCACAGACTGCAGTCCACAGGCTGTTTCCTTCTCAATGGCCAGAAGTATCAGTCTGAAATTCTGAACACAAGTTTGAGATCCTTACCAATGTTGATTCATGAATTCTTTCTGTGTGATAGTGAAGGTACAGAGTTTGTTACAAAGAGAATCTTCATCCTGTCAAGAAGACAGTTGTTTTAGAAAGGTGTTAGAACTGCAGCTACAGTAAAGGCACATGGCACAGGGCACGTTCCTCAGACACTAAACGCGCATGTTAAGAACAGCAAGTTTTAGCACCACCTAGCTAAAAGAAGGCAGCTGGTATCAGCTGCCACCACGTGGAAAGAGGATATGGAAACATTTTATAGCAACTTGAAAAAGTGAATCAAGAAAACAGTAACAAAAATAATATATTGGGAAGACAAATTTTAAAGAATGCATTAGTAACAGCTTTTTTTTTTTTCCCACCCAACAGCACTTAAAAGCCTAACCTAAGGTGCTTGTTGGTATAAAAGCTCATAACCAGCAAACAAACTGGTAGGAACAAACCCATCTTACTCAATTTCTTCCTTAAAAAGCAGCTTTTAACTTTTGTTGACTTCACAAAGCCAACAGGTCTGAGCACAAATGACAGATATTCTCTTCCAGATCTGACAACTGGAGTTCTTCACTCAGTCTCACATTAGGAATAAACAACAACAAAAATCTTAATTTATAACCTGAGTAATTCTGATTTGGAAGCCGCAAAATGAATCTTCATCTCATTTGCACCATTAGCTGTAACTATTGCCTACCGAATCTTCAGCTTGAGAGTCCTCCTCCTCCACTGCCAACTCCTCCACCCAGTCTGAATCCACCTCAATCGCCCGTTCCTCTCCATCAACAGAAAGGTGACTTGGTCCTTGGCCACTGGTCTGGCTCAGTGCATTAGTGACGTCAGCCAGGTAAGAGACAATATGGCACGTACACTCCAGGATAGTCACATGCTATAGAGATGAATGAAAATGAGAGGCAACTTAGATCCCATAATAGCTGCGATAAGGCAATGAAATATAACAGCCCCCGACCAAGTGGCTTTAAAACTCCCACTCCGTAACCAAACCAGGACAGCTGATATGGCTCATGCTTGGGATTTATTCCTGCAAGTTAAGCAGTAGTCCCGTGCCTTACCTTCCCTTGCATGACGTTTGCATTCATTTTTTCTACCACATTCTTCTGAGACAGGTATTTCTTGCTGTAATGCAGAACAGCAGAGAAGATCATTACAACTGACAGTCTTTGGGAAGTATAGACTCAGTTCTCACCACTAGCTTCAAGCATTCAGTTTGCTTTAGATTAGCAACAGGAAACATAAATGCAGTAATTAAACCATCAAGAGTAGAAAAGACACAGAAACCTCATGATTGTTCTTAATGGGGGGACACAGATCAGCCTCTCTTAGACATGAGCTTCCGTCCCCATTTACCAGGGAGGGGAAAAAAACAACCAAACCAGTCTAAGGGACACAAACGGACACTCTTACCATCTGCCTAGCCAATCAACAGCAGCACCGTGGAGCTGGAGGTGTCCCGCACCTTGTCCTGCACTAGCCAAAGTTGCCATCACGACCATCAGTTCAGGAAAGCCTGTGCCATCACCATTGGCCAGCATCTCTGTTGCCATCGGTATTAGAGTACTCAGCAGAACAGTGCACACGCCTTCTCCCACTTGGCTAATCAAAAAGAAGAAAGTTTTAGACACGGTACGTCACCTGCTGAAATACAGCTAAGCCCCACTCCGCGAGAGCACTGACACAGCAATGCTTCCCGGGCAAACAGCCAGGCCTGGCAAACAGAAAGCTGACAGCAAGAAGCCAGTCAGCAACTCGCAAGTAGTTTGCGCATCCAGAGAACAAAAGAAACGAACAGCACGTGAAAGAAATGACAAAGGCTGTACTTCACCTGTTTTCCCGAACAATGTAAGTTGTCAAGAGTTGCAGCAGTTGCCTGTTCTCTTGCACAACATCCAGTTGATCTGAATCTTTGGGCGGGGACATGGTCATCCTGGTTAACCAGGCCTGGAGGCGTACAGGCTCCACACAAGCCAGCTGAGCCAAGGAGCCACAAAGTCGCAACAGGCTGGGGTTGGGACTCTTCTCAGCTAGTGGAGAAAATTACTAGTGAGTGACAGATGCTACAACGACCATGTTTGAAGATGGTTTTCCATTAAAAGCACGAAGCTGTCGCTCTACTTTCTTTTACAGCTTTTTTTTTTTTTTCAGGCATCTTCATATTGCAGTCTAATACAAGACCAGCGTAAGGTGGAGAAAGGCAGGACAGAAAAGATTCCACAATCACTTACTTAGCTGGAAGAGCTTGGTGAAGAATTTCAGCACCCTGTTACAGAACTTCGCTGAGAGGTTTTCATTGGCCGTCGCCATCATGATCTGGACCAGTTCTCCACTATATATATGGAGGGGGAAATTGAGACAGCTTTGTAAAAGACAACGCATTCCTTTTTTTCATTTGCACTTAGTTATATCTGCCCTCACATTTAAGATAGTAATAGTTTGTATAACATTGCTCAGCACAGCAGCCAAGCCACAGAAATTGCTTTCAGACAAAAAGCAAACTCTTATCTTGGACTAAAACCTGTAAATCTCGTGAGCTCCTGCGTAGCAGATCAGTGCTCTCCATATACCAAGTCACAAAATGGCCTGTATTGGTTTCCAAACCAAAATGCAAGATTTTCTTGCCTATTTTACCTTTCCATGTTAACAAAGTGCAACAGTCAGCCACCAGACTGCTTCAATTTTGAACTGAACAAGTAGAGAGCAAAACCAGACAATGGCTGGCTTTCTAATAGAGAAAAGCTTTCCTCCAGTTCACCCACATCCCTTCAGAGCATTGCTGTTGTGCTGTGCTGTCTCCATCACAATTTGTCTTCACAGTTCTAAGTCAGGCCAACACCCTGCCTCCACCCTCAAAATTATCAACCTGTTGCCCCAGGGAAGCACTGAGAGAATTTGGGATTTTGCAACTGCCTTATAGACCAGCATCTCCCAAAAACCTCCTTGCCACAATCATCTTGCAAGATTCCCCACTGATGATCGCTATGAGAACTCGCTGAATATTTTATTTGGAGCGACAACTATCTAGGTCCTCTCCCACACAGAAAATCTTTTCACACTCTACTGCGCTGCTTCAAGACTATCCTCTCCTTACAGGCTTCTCTCTCTTTCTGTGCAATGGCATTAACATCACTTAGGTGTCAACAGTGACAAGCTAAGAGAAAACAGAAAAGGAAGAGAAATAAAGTCCTTGGGCTACCTTTCCGAAAAAAATTCCTCCATGGCTTTTCGGGCCTGGCTGCTCTCCAGCTGTTTCTCCAGATGCTGCAAGCATTCCTCCAAGATGGACTCATCCAGGCCACTGAGGATCAGAAGATGCGTATTAAATACGAACATATAGGAGCAATTTCAACAGTTCTGAGAGCCAAGAAGTGATCACTTTTGCTAATACAATTCTAATAAACTTTCCACCAGCTGAAAGCAGCTCTCCTTCCAAGAGACAGGAGGAAAATAATTGATGAACAAACATACATAACCACCAACAAATCCACCAGATGTTCAGAAAAAAAAAACCGACACATGATGCTGTAGGCAAGTTACACAGTCAGAAACCTAGAATAATCTAGACCTTTCAGACTCCTCGTGTTACAAACTCTAAATGGCTGCTCTTTTTATACTTTAAGTCTCTCTCAGTGTTACTCCTCCCCATTCTCTCCTGTGCTCATCCCCACTCCACAACACACCCTGCAAGTAAAATCCAATTACATTTACATTCTCTACCAGACGACGCAGTAGATCTCCCGCTGAATACCTTCCATCCAGAGAGGATCAGTGTTAAAAAGAGGCAACATCATCGTGTCTAATGGTTTTATGTTTCAGATGGGTAGAATCAACATCTGCACATCAAGCTTATTCCCTCTATACACACAGAGAAAGGGGTGGGAAGCCCAAATCTGGCTAGTTCGCTACGATAAAGCACGGATTAGCCATCCTTATAAACAGCAAGAACAGAGACAAAGGAATATAAAGCAAGTTAGGTTGGCATCTTCAGCTTTGATTTCGTGCTTGTCTTTACATAGCTTTCTATTTGCTTCAATAAAAACCTATGCAAATATATACACACTCCATTCAGAGTTACAAGAGATGATTAAAACCCAAACTGCCTGAACGGCAGTGCTGAAAATTCTGGTACTGTGAACCAAATATCTTGTATTTTTAGTCTGCACCTATAGAAGTCTTCAACAGATAAAAATGAGCTGATTTTTCGCCTTTCTGTTGTGCTGTTCAAGAACTGACACTGCTGTTTAAACATACTGTAGCGATTCTTTGTGGGCGGCTTTCTTGGAAGAGACCTACAAGCCACGCAGCCCATTACCTGTTCGGATCAGAGTGGTGGGCCAGTATGTTATAGCATCCTGTGATCAGTTTCTCATAAACACGCGCCAGGAATTCATCTGATTCTGCAGGGCCCAATATCCTTTCTAGGGAGCTGCTGCTTATCTCTGCCACACTCTCTGTGCTGGTCTCCAAAAGGAGGGGCAATAGGGAATGGATCACCTGTGGCGGGTTCAAATCATCCGACCAGCTTGAAAAGAAAAGAAAACAAGTTAATTCTCTGTATGGTGTATCAGAGAACATCCTTATTGGGTAAATCAGACGTCACACAAGTAAGGCACAAGTGTGGATGGAAGTCTGTGATGAAAACCCTTCTTGAACAGCCAGGATAAATACAGGGACCTGGCCATTTTTCCTCTTGGAAAAGTTGTTCTCTTTTGGAAAACTCCACACATTACTTTTGCATATGTACAGCTACAGCGTTTTCCTAGACAGCCACGCTATCTGGCAGTATGGCTTTTGGACTTGTCTGCAGCGTCAACAACTATTTTTTTGTTTCAGAACATCTTAGAGTAAGTCCCTGGGAAAAAAATAATTCTTTCATTTCACTTATGCTTTGAAAACATCACACAAGTGAATGATAACAAAACAGAAATTAACTAGACGCACATTGCCTCAGTTTCTGTCTCAGTTTCTTCAAGCCCCTGTTTAACAAAAAGGACTAAAGGTTTCTCCCAAGGAGTCTGACTTTTAGAGATACCAGATCAAGACAGAAAGGCTATTTTTCATTCATTTAGAATTGTACACTGCAAGTGTACTTTTACTAGATTTAGTAATACTAAAAACTAGAATTACACAGGGAAGTAACTCCATTAAAGGCTTTAGTTCAAAATACAGATCCAGTTCAGTAAGTGTTGCACCTGAACAGTCTGATGAAGACAGACATTCAGAAGAGCAGGCAGACCTAGCGAGAATGTAATATAAAAACCATCACTTACGCAATGAGATCCCCAGTGAGTCTGACCAGGGAGAGAAGGGTGTGTTTTAGGGAAGCTGCAAGAGGTAGACTTTGGCTGCAGAGAGTACCGAGGTGGGCGGCCTGCACTGCACCGATGTAGCTTTCTGCAGGGATCGTGTCATTCGCAAAGGCATTCCGCTACGGATTGAGACACACGCACAAGAATCAGAACCGTTTATCTTTAACGGAAAGACACAGCGCCTGCCATTCCCAGCAGTTTATGGAGTTAAGATCAGACCAGATCAATCTGCGACACTAGACTCACCCATGAGCCAATGTTTGGAAACTCATTTGTATGGATGTTGTTCCATGATTCACATAAAGCCTGCACAGCTGACGGCAAGTTCTGAACAAGCGTTGGACCTGCGATTAACACGGAATCATAAGTCAGAGTAATTTCATGGGTCCTACTGAAAACCAGAATGCTTCTACAATACAGTTTAAAACTAGATCATTTGATTAAGCCACAACTGTATCGAAGTTGAGCTGTAATTCTAATAAGGGCTAGTTTCATGCTTTTCTACAAGTCAAAATTAACCCTAAAGTTTTCAAGAGCTTCCCAGCTTCTTTCACTTTATTAAAACAACAGGAAACATGGCAGAAATACTAATTCACAGCAGTCTTCAACGTATCAACGTGCCGTAATTCCCCTTACTATGCCATGCCACCAGAGCACCAATGTGGTTATAAAGCATTTCATTAAGCCAGATAAACCCACAAGATAGCTACTCTTTCACGGTTTGCCCAAGTGTTTCAGTTGTTAGGATACTATAAGGAAAAGACTTCCCAGTCTGCTGCTGACAGGATAATGCACTCATTTGAACAAAGTGGTTGAGAACACATTAGCCAGCACAGAGCTTTGGAGCTGAACATTGGCAGCATTGTAGAGAGCTTCACCTACAGAGAGACCAAAATCTGAACTATCCAGTACCCTCACCTAGAGTATTAGACTTGCAACGGCTGGATCCAATGGCCAGGACAGCAGCATAACCTTGGAGCTTCTCTTCAGAGGGTTGTTTCTCAGTGGAGCCCTCTTCAGAGAGGCTCCGTAGCAAGTAAGATCTGCATTCAAGATGAAAAGGATTTATTTCAGGAAACAGCTCTGCATTTCAGAACAAAGTGTGTCAATATAGTGACAGATAAGAAAGCAAACTTCTGAAGTTCTGCCCGGTACTTTGTGTTATACCACTAAGGGAGTTCTGGGCTTTTATCTCCTCTTAAGCTACTTACCAGGAAAAGTGCCCACTCAAAAGAAAAAGCTGATTTACTCTTGCTTTCTTCTACATGGGTTCTAACGAGAGTTTAGAAGACTTCAGACTCTTAATGTAAGAATTAAACCCCCTTCTCCTTCTTGGTGGTCTGACAGTCTCGATATTATCTCAGTTAAATAACCTTAAGTAGCTCTATCCTAGAGAGTGTGAAGGGGAGGTTTCGTCTTTGGAGGAAAAGCTGGTTTTGCAAGCTTGCTAGAAAGTCTTGAACAATCAGACAAGCAGGCTACTTAGGAACAACAACTTCACATACATGGCTTGAGAAGCTACTTTTTATTATTCTTCTAAAACAGTTGACACTCTAGAGGACAAAAGTTAAAGTAATTATATTGGACTATAAAAAGAAAGCACCTACCTCTAAGAGAACAACAAACAAAATGCAAAGGAAGTCCTATGCAGAGAAAATTGTATTCCTCCCAGCGACCGTAAGGACTGTACCTGGTAAATGTAGCGTAAGTGTCAATAAGCTGTAGCGTAGCAGGCAGGAGGTTCTTGGTTATCTCTGAAGACTTGTGTGGATCAGTTTCTGCAGCTAGCTTGGAAAAGTGCTCATCTAGAGAAACCTGGATCTTGGAAATTGCAGCATCAAGGGTGTAAATGGACTGTAAACTAGGAACTTCGTGCAGTTGGAGAATAGTTGTGCAATCAACGCCACAGAAAGAAGATATCTTAAAATACAAAGGGAATGAACAGTAAGTGTAAATCATTCCTCAAAAACAGAAGTTCCATACGCACAATTGCGTTCATGCCACCTTACCTGTCGAGCAAAGTATTCCTCTGCTATTTCCACATCATACTTCACCGAGCTGCACTTGCTGGAGGCCAATTCAATGAGGGAAGCAGCATGGTCAGCTTTCATGCCCTGCTTTATAAGGTGATCCTACAGAGGCCAAAAAAAGGACCAGTCATACTGTAAAAGTGCTCTATAATAAACCACTCTGACAATTACCAGCTTGACCACTTTAGAAAACATGGACAGAAGGTCCTATTCCTCACCACCATGCCCACATAACAAATCCCACATGCAGTCAGCACGGAGGACCAAGAGGCTGACATTCTTACCATCAACAACATCACCAAACACCCCTATAAAGATGAGGCTGTACCTTGATCCACGTGACATAAGAAGTGATGCGCAGACGGGAAGACCAGCGCAATGTGTGTAAAATATCACATTCACTCATCTCTGGTGTGTTTGTGGCCAATTGATTCATGTAGTTTTTGGATGGAGGCAAAATCCCCAGTATCCGCCACAGTATCAAAAAGTAGTACTGAAGTGCACAGGCTTCCTAAATAAATTAGTAAAGAAAGATTGCAGTTTCAATTGTTGCAGCTACTGAAATTGTCTCATTAGACACTCTAGGCTCCTGCAGCTGTGCCAAATCAGATGACCACATACTGAGAACTGAGTTTCTGTCACACTATACAACAAATTATGCAACAAAGAAGAGTGAGAACAGAAAAAGGAAAGATTACACACAATTCTTCTGCCCCATCATATTCTAGCCAGACCTCCTGGAGTTACCAGAGACATACACCAAGTCTAAAACATGTTATGAATTAAAAACTCACATGAGCTGTACCTGCACCATAAGAACTACCATTAGCTAAGGGATTTTTAAGTTCCCCGTTACTCCAACCACTGCCCGAAATACTTTGCTTGAAAATACCAAGTCTGAAAACTTGTTAGTCCTCAGTACAGACAACATTACAGCTACAGTCTTACCAGTGCAGTGACATTTTTGTTCTCTTTCCTCCTGAGTGTATCAAACTGTGACCCAGCTGCAAGTAATGAAGTCAGGGCTGTGTAAAGCTCATCATACTTCATAGTCCTAGAGAAAAGAACCTCACAAACCTGCAAGAGATGACAAGTCAGGACTGTTGCTTTGCAAATTGCGCAGCTCTGCGTTTACATACAGTCAAGCTCTTAAGTATTCAGAACACCCACAGACCAGAACTATGCAAAACAGAACTTCAGGAAGTTAGTTCTGTCAGGCATTTCTCTCCCCAGTCGGAGTAGCAACGAACAGGTTATAAGGGAGCGTGCGTGGAGCAAGCCCATAGCCTTCATGACAACAAGTTTACCGAGGAAACAAAACCCAGGAAGAATATGGAGCAAAATGATGAGAAAGCAACTCTAACACCACCTGTCTTTGTCTCAGATGTTTTGGCAGCGCTGAAAAGTAAGCATGAGTATGATAGGGCGCTCTGTCACAGCACACATATTGGAGTCGCGAGCATTACCACAAGTAGCCCAACACATCTTCGCCGGTTTTGCATACTGACCTCCCTGGCATGTAACTGGGCACAAAAAGGCATCCTGTATTATCCGATTCAGCCACTACTCTTATCTCCACCCAGTGAAATATTCCTGCTCTAGCTGCTTCAAGTCTTTCCTTCTTGTCTATTTTCCCATGCGCTTGTCAAATCAACGCGGCCCTCGAGGCTTACGGAAAGGTCTTTAAAACAGAAATCCCAGTACCGTGCTATCTAGACGGTTCAGATCATCTTCAGAAGCTTCTAGGGAAAGGATGCAGTAGAACCGGGGCTGTGGAACTGTGTCTGGAATGTGAGGACAGAGAATAACATTCAAAGTGACAGTTATAATTAGGCAGTATTGTGTTATCTTCTCCCCTCCTCCCCACAACCTTTCACATTTTAAGACTAATATCAGATTCTACTAAGCTAGCTCCGTGGCACATTATAGGAGCTTTTAACCTATGGTACACGTGGCCAAGCTTTTCTTACTCATATAGTCCTGGCACAATAAATACATACTTATTTTCAATTACTTGTAGCATACTCCTAGACAACTATTTTGTTTAGTAAAACTTTTCTTGCATTATTACATGCATTTTTATCTATTGTAACTATGCCCATTAGAAGGGGGAAAAGCTACCCACACCAGGGCACAGGAAGGGCTCTCATTTACTTGTAAAAGCAAATCTTGGAATAAAAAATTCCTTACATTTTCTTTCTTACCTGATGAACAGTGTTTGGTCCAGTTTTCTTCTACTTCTTTAAACCCATGATAAAGTGGGACAGGCGTTCGTCTGCTGCTTTCCTGGGATCCACTCACCCAGCCAATGGGCGGAGTCAGCAAATTATATTGCACCTAAGTTAAAAAAACAAAAAACAGACAAAAAACGACCCATGGCATCCTTGTCATTAAGGGGTAGGGGGGAAAACACCACCACCAACAGAAAAACAGCCATAAAATACAGACAACCCTGTTGCTAAAATAAATCATTCCCAGCTTCTGAGGGAAGCCCTAGACACTATATGAGAATTTTTATTCTGGAGTGAGCAGTTTAAATCAATGGTCAAGCTTCCAACAGCTGGAACGGCCACACGGAAACTCCTAGCATCCCTTTAATGAGAGCAGTGCCAAAAACCTCAACAGTGAAAGGCTAAAGCAAGGACACAGTGTACAAGGTATTTGTGAAATGGTGCCTAAATGCCCAAATACTCAAGATTTTGAAAGACAAGGCATTTATTCTGTCCTTAACATGATTTATTAGGACAGTAGTTACACAAGGAATTTATACTCAAACTGAACCTGCTGCTAGGAATCAGCAGCTGCAGTTAATCACGCATTATAACTCCAGAGGCCGGTAACAATATCAAAACCAATTTACTCCCAAAGGCCACGAAGACACGAGAACACACCGAACAATTGCCTGGTACAGATTTCTGCTGGGTAACCAACTAAATATCCAGAACACGATGTGAAAATCTTACCTGTTCAAACAGGTACATGGGGGCCTTGGAATACTGATGGAGCAGGTAGTCAAATACCAAGAGTAGACGTGCCACGATAAGTGGCACAGAGCATTGCTGGGTGTCCATGTTCACTGTCAGCTCCACAATTGTCTGGATACAGAGCATCATGATAGATCTGCGGCCCCTCTCAGAAAAATTGTGAAAAATAAGCAGCAGCAGCTGGAGATGTTCAACATTCAGATCTTCTGTGTCGCTGGGAAGGGTCCCCTGCAAGGCATTTTGCTTCAATGTGCCCACAAACCTGACAATGAGAGAGGAAGTTTAAAAAGTTTACTTTTCTCCTTGCTTAATCCCTCTTTTAAACTCTAGTTAAAGAGATTTTTGAGAAACATTTTCATAATCATATTTTTCTGTTTATTCTTCTAATACCAACAATTTCACAAATTTTTCACTACATGATGTATTGGAATGAGACTATGCAAACAGTAAAACCTACAAAAGCTCAATTAGCAGCAAATACATTTGATGGAAAATATGAACAATCATGCAAAGGGAGAAAAAGAGATGCGAACTTGCTCCCCCAGGAAAGGCTGTCCACCATAGCTTTAAGTCAGCTAGAACAGACTTCCGCATTCAGATAATGGCGTAGAGAACTCTTGGCACCTTCATAACAAAACCCACCCGAAACCTGAAGTAAGACATTTGCCTTCCCTTTTTAAATCCAGCACAGTTGTAAGTAATTCAGCCTCCACCCACTTAAATTCCAATTCTAGATTTCATTTCCTATGCTTTAGGTGAAGGACTCCAGCAATGCAGAAGACAGACCCCCTGCTCCTCCAGGTGTCTCATACCGTCACCGCTCAGAGAACACACACACTTGTTACGGTGGTCCCAGAGAATTTTCACTTGACAGAAAATGAGAGAGGTAAGAGATGACTTTCTGCTTCACATAAAATTATCTCACCTTTCCCAAACTTTAAGGCATTCTGGAACATCCGGATCTCCCTGGGCAGTGGCTTTATGCTGCCAAATCAGGAGAAGTCGCGAGAGCACCGACAGACTTTGAGGATGGATGTAGAGAGGCCACGGACCTTCAGAAAAAGGGGCAACTCCCAGCTGCTGAAGGAGTGTGTTCTGGAACGAAACAGAGACTTGTTGAGGAAAGGCAAGTCCTGCCTGATGCTTTAATTAAAAGCATGATCTGAACATGCAGATGGCAATAAACAGCAGGGCTCTCAGGGCTCGTAAGGGTTCACACAACAGTATCCCTCCTATCTCAAATATATGGCATGGTGACTGAGGGACACTTACGCTGTCACTTTGCCACTTAAAACACAACAGACTTTCACCTTCAGTGCCAATGCAGTAAAAATGGCATTAGTGAGCTCTACTCATTTACTGCAGTATCGCAGCAGGAGACATTATGCTGCTGTGTATCTAAGAATTTGGAAGACC
This sequence comes from Phalacrocorax aristotelis, assembly GCF_949628215.1. NCBI lineage: Eukaryota > Metazoa > Chordata > Aves > Suliformes > Phalacrocoracidae > Phalacrocorax > Phalacrocorax aristotelis. Next base: position 2,273,836 of record NC_134294.1, read on the forward strand.
ACCTCTTTGACCGATCACAGTAATGCTTGCTTCTTTTCAAATATAGTAAAATGGCAGATTTCTGAACAGTCCAACTTTTTAAAAAATAACAAAACACAAAACAGTGTTTTAAATACAGGAGAAAACAGACAACAAAAAGTATAGGGATTGAACTGACTGGTTGGTAAGCAGATTTATAACCTCCCCTTACAGTGTTAAGTCGGGTCAGCCTACGACCTAGCAGAGAAACCTAGAGGCTACAAAGTCAGTACATGAAAGCAGAAGGATTAATTTGATTCTCTCCTGAGAGAATTCCGGAACGAGACTGATTCCAATTTTGGCATCAGCCCGGACAGCAAGGCAAATCTGCAGAAATGCCTCTTGATAAATGCATGGATAGAGGCAACTCTCCAAAACAAAGTATACAAACTCATTTCCTTTCCAGCTTTCACCACCTTCAAAGCTCAGTGGATTAATCTGAACTCTAGATGTTAAGTTTACACTCTGCGGGATGTTTGGTATTGGATGACTGCAAAGGTCATTCCACTTGTTGGATCCAAAATACTCCAACTTCTGTTTGCAAAAAAATATACTCTAAGGCCAAATGGAATCACCAACACACTACTCTAGGTGCAGAGAGTCCGTGTAGACGCATTAATGGACACCAACGCTTCTTCATTTTATTTATACATTCAACCAGACTTACCTGCAAGGCAGGGGACTGAAGATCCGAGGTCACCAAGGAATGGTTGAAGTGATACAGTGCAGCAGCAAACTCCTCGTCTGACGTGCCTGCAATAGACAGGGATCAAGCCATTTACTACCGTTGAGTTCCTACGCTTAAAATTTCCACGTGAAACTAAGGAAGCATACACCTATAAATCCTACAGTCTGTTTCTCTAACAGAGAAGTCCTGCTCACCCACCCTTAAGACCGTCCTTATCCACTTCTTTGATGATGCTAGCCAGTGTAGCCATGTGCTGCTCCGACAGAGAGACGCTCAGGTAGTTGCGAATAAAGTTATTCCTGGAGTTCAGCATAGAAGAAGTGATAAAGTTCAAAATGTTTGAAGCTAGGCTCAAAAACTGAAAAGAAGAGAGAGAAACACACTATAGAAGCAACAAAAGCAGAGGGACTGTAAGACGAGATTAAACAAAAACTAAAGCACCAGCAAAACAAATCAAGCCCCCAACTCCAGCCCTGGCAGCGGAGTACGGGTTTACTCATCACAATCCAGCTCGCTGCACTCTGCGTTCTATATCGGGACCAATTTTAGAATTCTCTGAAAGGGCTGCACGTCTCTAACTTCCCGACCGCAGTATTGATTTTTGTCTTTACCCAACGGAGTTGGAGCTAAAAGCATTCTATCAGCAAGACATTTCACTTATAGTTCTGCTCTCATTTTCCCTCTCCCTCTGTAACCCAAAGAGATATTATCCTCAGGCTTTGCTTCCCTGGCAGTAACAAATACGAAGATATTCCACCTGAGGGAGGAGTAGAGAAAAGGTCTTTCTTCAAAGCCAAGACAGTCACTGATTCTCCATCAGCCATATATTTAAAATACCTGACATTTATCGTGTTGTCTGTCACAGTAGCTAGCCACTGACAAGGGAACAACACTACAGCACATCAGTTATTTCATTAAGCCTGAAGACCTTCCCATACCAATTCTGGATCTTTGCGGCTGGCCAGGATGTTCCCATTCTCTCCAGCAGTCTGTTTGTTAGGGCTTTTCACCCTAGGCGAGCTCTCCAAAGGGGGTGGTGGCGGGGGTGGCGGCGGGGCCACTTTCTCTTTGCTTGGAGAGATTGTCTCTTCAAACCATTGCCCGAGGATTGGCTCGCTGTCGTCATCTAACGCAGGGGGGCAGGAAAAAAAAAAAAGGCAAAATATTATAAACAACTACCTTATGCAAACTATGCAGCTTAGAAAAGGCCTGAAAGAGTTTCAGTGAGCACAGTTAAGACGGCTGCTACCTTCATTTTTCCTTTCCAAATCACAAGGCTAAGCACTTCTGCAGCACTCCAGCAGGAATTTACAAGAAGAAATTATTTCCACTCTCCTTGTAAGCAAACGCTGCCAAATCCCAGCCACTCTGGCTTTAGTTTACATAAAAGAGTACAGTCAGCATTACTTCTGCCAAATCGACCTTATAAACTGTTTCATATTTTCAGCATTACATGGCATTCCAGTCCAAGAAGGCATAAGACCAGTAGCCAGGTTTCCACTAAATCTGAAAGACAGCGTAAAATCCTGACTTAAGTTGCTTGCTGCAAACTGCATTACCTTGGCTGCTGTCCTCCTCAGTGCTGCTAAAATCATCCTCATAGTAAGTATTAGAATCGGTGGAGGCACTTGCGTCACTGCTCATGGAGCCCTTCCTCTGACGCTGCAAGACACAAGCCTTAGAAGAACAGCAGAACGAGTTAAGCTTTAGGATTATGAAAGATAAGAATTTGAAAACAAGAGTAACTTCCCAATGCATTTTAATTTCCTTCTAGCAAATTTGACTCAACTAATTTATTAACAGTTTTTCAAAGCTTCTCCCCCTTTGGTTGTATTAAAAATTATGCAGGATGGTTGAAAACAAGTAATCGAAGCGAAGCTTGTAAGCAACACTTCAAGTAACAGCTCTAACAAAGGCATCTGTTTTGAATACAGCCTTTCAGTCTTCTCACTAAACTCACAAATACCACTGAGCTTACAGAAAAATTTTCTTAGAACAAGCTGGTCAAGTTAATAGTCTCTTCTGAGAAGAGGAAAGAGAAAGGCCCCAGTTGACAACTTCCAAAAGAAGAATCCTAAATTCTTCCTAGCATAGGCACAGTTTGTAAAGTGAGAATTTTCCACGCAGATGACACTTAGTAGGAGCGGTTCAGCTACAGAAGTTCTCTAGCTGTATGCCAGTTCCTACCTTTCTGTAGGAAGTAGATAGCAAAGTCAGCAGTAAATTAGTGAGTGGTACAGAATCTATCAGCCGCTGAATTCTCTGGATGGATGTGCTTTGAGCCATGATATCCAGCGCTGCTGGCGGACCATCGCTCTCCCAGCCCTGGAGGACGGCATTGAAAAGGGAATTTAAAGTGTGTTTCAGTGGAGAAAGCAACATGTTTCATGGGAACATACGTGCTACCTACACACCTTGTGCAATGCCTCCACTTGCAGATCTTGAAAAAGTGATGAGAGCAATTTGATGGCATGATTTGCTAGCACCACTGACAGAACACCAAACCCTTGATGCCTACAGAAACATAAAGGATATGATGTAATTTCAGGGGGAAAATATATATATGTGTGTGTGTGTATATATATATATATATTAAGTTGAGTGAAGTGACTGCTTTGCTAAACTGAAGACTACCATCTTTTCAAGAATCAAGACTTGAATTACAAATGCAGATAAGATGACAAGACCCCAGAGTAGTTGCTTGCTGGGCATGGTTAGATACATTGACAATGATTACTTCAATGGGCTATTTACATACCCTTTCCCGGGTCCTAGTTTGGGAGACCCAACGCCCTCCTTGGTACGAGCAATAATGTCTCTGACGCGAAGAGCAGCCAATGGATCTTTCTCCTTTCCCTTATCAGCCAAGGCCGTGGGGCTGAGGTTCAAGATGAGGAAGAGGCTGTTTAGCAAACACCAAGCCCCAAGCAGCTGGAAGTTCTGATAATGCTATCATCCCAAAAGTGAAGGGGGTGGGGAGGGGGGGAAAACACCAAAAAGACAAAATAGTATTAATCCAAATGCCAAAATACATCAGCACAAAAACAGCGAAAAAGGCTTGTCGAGGTGGAAATCTTACCTCACCCCCTGCACGGCGTGAATTGCTGATGGCTTGTCCGATCATTTCGTAGATTTCAAGCTGCAAATAAATCCCAAACCACGGTAATGTTTAAGCGCTCCACTGGGCAATAATAAACCACCACACACGCTTTTAAAACTCCAATTACAATTGCATTTTGCGCTCTACAATTAGCCTCCCCATTACGTCCTTTATCAGCAAGTTTAATGCCTAGAAATAACAGATATGTATTGCAATCCAAATAAATTCTACCCACTTCACTTCCCGAGAATGAAAACAACAAACGCTCTCTCATCGACTTACACATTTCTGTACAATAGTAGCAGCATCATTTTCATAATCTTCTTCTTTGGAACTTGTTGACCCGGTGCGTACCTGTTGAGTGCTACCCACATGTAGGATGGCCATGCAAGTTGCCACACTCACACCTGATTGAAAACAAGTGGAGGTAACATTCTTATTAAGAGCCAGCATCAGGACTCCATGTTCCTCTTAGCACATTAAAACATGCCCAGAAACCTGGCAGAGCTGGGAATACCCAATATTACAGCTGAGAGATAAAAAAAAAAATAAGTATCTTTCTGAAGGACCCCCCCTAAAGAGCCAAGTTTTCTCTTACAGAAACGCATGAGAACAATTAAAGGAGGAAATATTTTTACCATGTAATTCAATACCATTTTTAGGGCAATATTCATATTTGACTACCACATCTCTAAAATCTTACCCATACCAATTAAACACTCAGGATTCTGGTGTATTTAAACCACTCCTAGGAAACGAGGTTGATTTGGGGCATAACCAATTAAGCTGAAGTCATTAAAAAAAAGAGCAGAAATTACAGGCTATTAAGGTGTTGAGTCACTTGGTCTTTCTTTAAGTTACTGACAAGAACATCTGCAGAATATATCAGACTTTGTAACAATTTTCGTATTAACCCAGTCACCAGACAGACTACTCAGTATGCTGCACAGCTTTCATATTCGTGAGAATCAAGGTTACTTGTGAGCTGAGCCTCAAATGTGCCGGTAACAAAGCAGAGCAAAAGCAAGAGCGCCTTAAAGCTCCAAAGAAAATATAGGAAATCCATTCACCTGCATAGAGACAGCTGAGAGCAAGAACAGTCACATCCTGGAGACGTGTGGGTGTCAGGGGCTCCAACACAGGCAGAGACAGAGTATCCAGTGCCATGGTCACATCTATTACCAGCGAATGAAATCTACAGTAACGACACACGTCAAGGTTCAGTGATACAATGAACACATCAGACAGCTCACAGGAGCAGCACAATAACTGATACTGCAGAGCTAGCACAGTTATTTTCTCTCATGCAGAGTACCCAGCATCTACCAGAGAAGAGTGACGGCAGACTCTCACCCATTGCGAACGGCAGTGGCGTCTGCCACAGTGGCTGGCATAATGAAAAACGAGTTGGCTGACACCGCATCCTGAAATCGATTTATGTATCGCAAAAAGTACGGGAGGTTCAGGCACACTCTCAGCAGTTTTTCAGAGCCACCTACCAAACAAAAATAGCAGTGTTATTTTTACCGTTCCATTGGAGAGCTTCCAAGCAGAACAGATCTAACAGTCATCAACAATTGGCTTAATTATTATTTGCGGTGAGAAAATACCATCACAGATGAGGCAACAGGGTGAAGACTAGCTTACAACACACAAAGCAGATGGGAAGTTTTCAGCCAGTACTTGTAACGGGTGTCACACAACTCCGTGTGCATGTTACGTGGCACACCAGGGATAACTCATACCTGCTCAGTAATCCATCCCATAGGCTATTTTGTATCATCCACCTGTTTTTCACCCCAAAAACAAAGCTACTGCATACAAATATAATGAGCTTATCTCCTCTGCAATGAGGAAAACTACATTACAGTCGGAACCTCCCTTGGTAACATCAGCATGCAACTGGGTGAGTCCTAAAGAACAAACGCCTGAGGTCAGGAAGTTTATTCCCATTCAGAGCTCTAACGTGTAACACTGGAGAGTCATTTGCTCTAGTGTTTTTTTTTCCCCCAGCTCTAAAAAAGGTGATTCTCACCGAGTTCTTGCAGGCTAGCTACATTCTGAGCGATGAATATGCTTTTTGTCTTTGCCGCAGAGGTTTGATCTGTGGAAGCTTGATCCTCGCTCTCTCCCTCCACCTAAAAGCAAGCACGTACTAAATATATCATGGAAGCATTAAAAATACAGGGTATTGCAGTAAGTCTCTACACAGGAGCAAGGCTCATCAGCAGCAGAACTCGAGAGCTATGAATATCACTGAACATCAGCTTCCATGAGGCAACAAAACTACCACTGCCAATACAACGCAAACAGTATTTGCTCATTTGCTGTTCATCAACACCCAAGTAGGATTCACATACTTAAGAAAGGTTTTCTTTACACGTGTGTATTAAAAAACTACCAATTAATGCCCTCTATCATTGCCTGCACCAACGATATTAACGCTAAAATTCAGGCTGCTTCTATTCTAGGGCTGTTTGTTTACCTGCGTCTCTGGCGTGATAGATGGTGATGAGGAGGCTCTGGGATTAAAGACTGATGTCAACTGATTGAGGAAGTTCATCTGCACTTCTTTCTGTCTTAGTTCTGGGCTCACCGGGGAGGCCAGCTCCTTCTGGTCCTCTACTGCAGGGGAAACAGCAAGACATCATTTCGTACATCAAACCCAGAGTATATTCTATGCCCTAACTCAAGTGCCGCAGGGATATAACTGTAAATTAAAACACCTACCATCAGAGAGGGTTTTGACAGTCTGAGGCAGCTTGGCTGATTTCATCATTGCTGTGAAGGTAATAATTTCAGTTCGATCTAGGCGGCTGCAGCCTGTGCACAGCCCCTTTATCAGTAGAATGAGATGTTTCTACAAAGAAAAAGACATCAAGTACAACCTACACTCTCTTGACTCCCATCATTCCTCAATAGCGTTTATTCTAAGAAGCTGCATTAAGAGTACTGCAACTTCAGCTAGTAAGGCTACTGCAACATCTCAAATCCACTCCGAGCTCATACCTAAGGCCGTGACAGTTACTAATTGCAGGTATTTCGGGTCACTAACACTGTCCCACGTGCTTGTTAAGGAAAAGCTCTCTCTCCTATGACACACCAAGCTTTAAAGCCAGCCCTATCAGAAGCCACATTATGTGAACACTTCTCACATGCCTTTCCCCTCTGAAACAGGTTTAAGCTTTCCCAGAAGACTAAAATACAACTGGGGAAGAATCCGTCTTTAAAAACTCAAACAGTTTTGATCCAGGTTGTTCTACAAAACCAAATAAGACTGTAGGAAATTATAACAGAATCAACCGAGGCTTCAGGTCACCTTTACTTCAGCTTGTTCACAAGCAGAAATTCTGAGTAAAGAACGCAGAGAAGATTCAGCAGGTATCAGTCTCTACCAAACTGGTACACCTTAACTATTATGAACTTAATTAATTTTGCTTTATGCAACATTAGAGCAAATATTTCCGAATTAGAGGCGAAAGTCCATTTTCGCACTCAGCCTTGCCCACATGGTCAAAATCTGTGCTCACCTGTGAAACAGCACACGCTTCATCTGGGTTCTCAAGACGCAGCAGTGAGAATTCAATCAGGACTTTACAAGCAGCTGCCACTGATTGCAGTTGGTTTCTTGGTACTGAAAAAAGCAGATGCTTGCATCACTCAGTACAAGTTTTTACGTAATTCAGTGTAAGATGTTCTTCGTGATTTCAGTAAAACTGAACAGTACGCAATTTATCATGCCTAACACACAGATGCAACATAAATTCAGTCTCATTAAAATGTAACACAAGAAATGTCAGTAAAGCAAGGATTACTCCTTCTACCCAACAAGGTAATTTCGATAGATACAATGGCTTCCCCAGCAACATTATTTAATGCTGAGAGAAGCACTGAGGAACATGAAACAAGTTGACCAAAACCATTTTTTTGCTGAACTTGCCAAATTCTGTCAGCCAAATAACATACAATATTTTGAGTCACAATGTTTGGATTGTTAATTCCAACATAGTAACATAACTGCTAAAGAATAATCTAGGAATCCTGAAACGAGATTTAAATGCTTCATTTGACCAAAAATTCTTTTCCATAAATGTAGTCAGGCCAACAAATAAGCAACCAAAAAGGCAATGCCATCCAGTACTTGGTGGCCAATCACTCCTATCGGCAAGTTGCCTTTTCCACCTGAAACCATGTTTTGCCAGTATAAAAGCTACCAACGCTGGCCTGGCACGCTGTCACATCACAAGTCTGATTCAGAAAGTGGGCTTGAGACAAACACCAAAAGGACCCCAGTTCTAGCTTACTTGTGCTCTGTTCTAGTTCACTTTTACTATATCCTAACCATAACACAAGAGCAATAGAAGCAAAGTATGGGGAACACTTACTTAGACCGCACACAGTAGTGATGTAATGTGTAGAAAGTGCAACGAAGGAAGAGTAAAAAGGCTCATATTGTTTGTCATGGTGCAGGATTTCAGATTCACTGCAACAGGAGAACAGGAGATACGTCAGTTGTGTTCAGCATGACAGGGCACCACATAACACTCGGAATGCATTACTCTATTCACAGATGTAAGAGAAGACCATTAAAATCACGTGCTCTTCCCAAATCAAAGTTTTGAGAACAGAATTCTCTCCCTTGTGTCCCATCTCTCGTGTCCTCCGGACCGAGTCCTCCAGCAGCAGAGAGATCAGGGCACCAGCATCGCTATCCACATATGACATGTAAGGAACCAGTTCCAGTACTGCAAATGTTTCTCCTTTATACCACCAGCAGGTCAGCCTCTTTAAAAATTGCTCTCCCAGCTGGAGATTCATTAACCTTTAAGTTATTCTAAACTCAGCTGCCCATAAAGTTTGGACTGTGTGTTCTGCTAATGCTACGCAGGGTTTGCCAGGAGCAGAGCACAGGCGTTCCCTTTCTGTCAAGGCACAGAGTCAACTGGAGTTTATTCAGTCCTGCAAAACAGAAGGATTCAAACAGGCAACTGCATAGTAACAACAAATACACAAGGGCAGCGCCTGCAATGAGATGGGGAGTAAAGGCTTTTGGCAGGTAATGCACAGCGGGGAAAGAGGCATCCACTGTAACCAGCCTCATGGGTAGAGACTTGCCACTTAGGAGATCTGCATCATTTTGCCCCGCACACAAATCAGCACAGCTCAGAGCGAGGGAAGATGTAATGCCGACTCAAACTAACAGCAAAAACTGAAAAGCCAAATACGCATCAACACACTGAAAGTCAAGCCTCTAAGGTTTCTCAGCGAGGCTCGCTGGCCACGGAGAACACCTATTTATGCACAGGAATGGCACATTAAAGGCTGCCACAGTAACGTGTCACACCACACCCCATTTGCGCAGAAACCTGAAGGCAACCACCTTGAGAACAGAAACACAGCTCTGCCTCCACACTTAGTTCTGCCCTTGGTTTTTCCTGCGACAAAACTAAGGTACGTGGATAGGTGTCTATGAAACGCTTTAATTAGTTTCTTTCACATTTTCAGATGATAGAAACTTTTATTCCACAAAGCAAATGAGCAAGTTGGAAGGATGGATTATATGACTGAACTTCACTAGCCCCTTTTCATCTCAAGACACAGACTTCTCCACCTCTGGCAACAGCCTATTTCCGGAGGGTAGGCGAGGAGCAGAGGGGAGCAGCTATCGCAGCATGCTATACCCAACTACAACCATGATGTCTCAAGTTCAGCAATGGCTAGTGCTGCTGCAGAGTACGGCAAAAGGAACCCATGCATCCCCTTCGCCCACCTGCACACAACTTTGGCAAGTGGGAGGAGGAAGGGGACACACCACTCCCTGCTGGCGTGAACGGCGCCCGATTTACACCCAGTCACCTTCCCTTTGCCTATCCTAAGTCATCATTTCCAGTCATAGTGGGAGATGCGGCTGAAACAGAAGACACTGTAAAACATACCATTTCTTCTGGAAAAACGAACCGAAAGGAATACTCAGCAGCTTTGTAGCTTTGATTTCCTAGTTCTGAGATTGTTTTTTTCCATTTAGTCTACCCCAAATGCCAAAACAACACAGTCGCTGTTATGAAGCGAGAAGCTGTACTTGAAGATATTCAGCAGCGTAACACGACTGAGTTTCAACATCTCACTCACCAGGCTTCACCTCACCATCTCCTACCAGAAATGCACCGACAGGTAGCGAGCCCAGAGACTGAACGTCCAAAAAAGTTCATGTTCTCTTATGCTTAGAAACTAGTTTTGCTCACCTACCTCCTTATGCCCAGCTATAAATTAGTAGCAGTAGGTGTATGCAACGCATTTCAAGAGAACAAGTGAGAACAATTTGGGAATACCAGAGTACAGGAGAGACTGGCAGCTCCTCAATTATCATTCTGTTGTATAGGTCAAGCTGTACAAGACACAATACCCACGAGGTATAAGAACACAAAAAGCAAGATAGGGAATTTCATCTGGATTGGACAATAAGAGGCTTGAGTTTCGTTTAAACAAGTCATGGACTTGTTATGGTAGTGAAAAGTGGAAGGCGTCTGTCAACTAATCATCAGGTCCCTGCAGATAAACATAAAAAAAAATAACAGCTTAATCTGTGATGTGCTAGAGTTATGTTTTGCACATACTGTGAGATTTCATGAGAACTTTCAGCTATCGTATTGTCATTTATTCCTTAAATAACATTTGCTTCCCAAGGAAAACCATCACTCACGCTAAGCAAGAAGCCTCCGTGTCAGTATCAGATATAACATGTCAGCAACAAATACCACCTCCTTCCTCAGCTCTGCTTCCAAACCTTAAACGGGCCCGAAATAGACCCTTTATGTAAGGCAGCAGGCACAAAAGCAGCCTCCTCCTTGAAAAGGCACAGCAGCAGGTGCAGGAGTTCTCCTCCTATTGAAAACTCTTCCCTGAAAACCTTTTCCTCATTTGCCCGTCACAGACTTCGCAAAACCATGTTCCACTTCGGTTGCATCTTTCCAAGTCAGCTTTGCCATAACTTATGCCAAATAAGAGGCCAAAGCCTATCAGTTCTTGAACATACGTGCTAACAGGGGATTTCCAGTAACTTGGTGATGTTTAAACTTAAAAAATGAGACATACGAGTTGTCAGGAAAGGGAGTTTATTGATTTATTTTGAAAAGAACAATGTTAGCGATTTTGCTGTCACTGGACCACGTTTAGTTAAGGGGAAATCCAGCCACTTTGCAGACAATGTCAAACAGCAGCATCACCACAAGAGCTAACAATCATCATCTAAAAATAAATTGAACAGATGAAATATTTTAGATTAGAAATGTGAAGCTAGATTTTTTGTTCAGAAGAGAAGAGCACGGCTCCAAACACGAACAAGATAGACTTATTCCTCCATGAGTTGCCAAATGTCATACATATATCAAGGCGTGAAATAAAAGATACCCTCCCACAAGACTCCACAAGCCTCGTGTTCGCATTAAATCCTGCTGGGTCTGAAATGCAGTCAGCATCAGGCACACAGCTCAAACCTTGGGGCAGCGCAACTTCAAGGCAACAAACTGCTGTCTCAAGGGGGAAACGGAGCCTCGTTCTCACTAATGGAGAAAAGGGACCTCTCCCAAAAATCAACTGCGCCCACTTAAGTGATTATGTGATATTCTTCTGCCAAAACACTCCAATAACAAACCATAGGAACAGCGACAGCGGAGCACCGCAAGGAAAAGCAAAGCCAAAACAGTCCCTAAAAGAAAGATTAGCCTAAGAACAGCCCAAATCACAAATATTGAGTATATGCAGCCTTCCAGGTGAACCACTGCTGTGTGTATTTAAGCACAGAATGTTAATTTGAAGCATCTGCTGTTTGTACACTTGGCCATTCTATATTAAGCAAAATACCACAAGGCTTTATTTTATCATCTTCCTTAGCACAGTGTTTGTTTTTTGTTCCCTAGTGACTTATTGTGGTCAGGCTTATATCTTTGTAACTGAGCATAATGTTGTAGTGTTTTACATCATAAAATAAGCTTTACGTTAAATTAAATAGCTCCAGTGCAGGCTCTCATGCTCTGAGTCTAACCCTTCTGGTTAAGAAAAGGTAGACTTGATTTGCTTCACCTTCATGCCTCATTTTTCACTGTACTTCAGCAGTGCTGTGTCCAGTTCTGGGCCACCCAATTCAAGAAAGACAGGGAACTGCTCAAGCAAGTCCAGTGAGAGCTACGGAAATGATCAGGGGGATAGAGCATCTCCCTTGTGAGGAAAGGCTGAGACACCTGGGGTTGTTCAGCCTGGACAAGAGAAGACTGAGGAGGAATCTCATCAATGCTTATAAATTTCTGAAGGGTGGGTGTCAAGAGGATGCGACTGGACTCTTTTCAGCGGTGCCCAACGCCAGGCCAAGGGGCAACGGGCACAAGCTGGAACACGGGAAGTTCCCCCTGAACATGAGGACAAACCCCTTCCCTGTGCGGGTGCCAGAGCAGGGGCACAGGCTGCCCAGAGAGGCTGTGGGGTCCCTTCCCTGGAGACATTCACAGCCCACCTGGACGCGGTCCTGTGCCCCTGCTCTGGGGGTGCCTGCTCAAGCAGCGGGGTTCCAGATCTCTGGAGGTGATCTCCAGAGGTCCCTTCCAGCCCCCACCATTCTGTGACTTCTCCTTAAAACACAAATATTTCACTGGTAGAAGCCTAAAGAGTAGCCAATGCCATACAGTGACCCCCTGCCACGAGTTTGTCACCAGAGGAGACAGGCCAGGTGAGGCAACGCTTTTCACCGCACAGCCTGCGAAAGCATAACGCGCTTGAACAAAAGCAAAACCGCAGGAACCGTCCCGAAGCCTCTCCGCGGGATAACTGTCAGAGGTGCCGGAGCTGTGGCCGAGCGGCAGCCAACGCCAGCAGCCGGGGCGTGCAGACTCATCCCCGCTTATTAGGTCCCGAGGGCACCACCCCGAGAGCCTCCCCGTCCCCAGCAGAGCGGGAGGAGGTTGGCCGTGAGGAACCCGCCGGGCGCTGCTTTTCCCAAGGCAGCCCCAGCGGGCGCTGGACACCGGCTCCGCCGCCGCCCCCTGCCCACCCCCGAGCCCCTCACCCGCAGCCCGCCCGCCCAGCGCTTACCCCGAGGGTTTCCATGGCGCCGGGCGCCCGCCCTGAGAGAACGGCGCTGAGGGGAGGCAGGGCCCGGACCGCAATCCCCCCGCCCCCCCCCGGTACCCCGGCCCACTCCGGTGAGCCCTCACCTCTCGATAACCGAGGCGAGCAGCTGCGGGAGCTCCTTCATCTCGAAGGCTGAGTAGGAGGCGGAAAGCAGCGGCCGGACGGCCACCTCCCAACCGGGCTCCGCCGCGGCCCCCACGCCGCCGCCCGCCGCCATCTTGCCGCTCCGCTGGGCCCGGGGGTAGGGGCGGCGGTGGCGGCGGCAGCGGGCCGGAAGTGATACACTGCCCACGCGCGCTCCGTGCCTCCCGATTGGAAGAAGAGGGTCAGGCCCAAGCGCCTGCGCAGTAGATGAGTCAGCAACTTTGCCGGCGGCGCACGCGCTGTGAGGGGCCCGGCGGCTGCGGGCGGCGCGCATGCGCATTGGTGGGGCGCTACCCCGGTCTCCAAATAACCCGAAAAAGGCAAAAAAAAGAAAAAAGGCACTGCTCCTGGGCACAGGGATTTTATTGGGGCGGTCTGCACCGCGGGGAGGCGGCTGGTAGGACACGGCCTCGCCCCGGGGCCGGGACGTGCTGCGAAACTGGGTTATGACAAGTTAAATCCACATAGGAAGAATAACGGCGTTGTTGGTCCGGAGGGGAAACGGCATGAGGGCTTCGCTCCTGAGCCATGCCACACACCAAAGGCGGGAGAGGTTTAAAAACCAACGTTATCATCATCATAAATAAATAAATAAGATGGAGAGACTTGACAAATTCCTCCAGCAGCTGTGTGATTATGCGATGCGACGAGGCCGTGTCCCGCCAACATCCACACAATTTCTAACCTTCTTCCTAACGACATGACCCAACATCTCCTCCTCTTCTCAGGCCCCACATACAGCAGCTCACGCATTACCAAGCCTAGCCTTCACCTCTCCATCCTCGCACCGAGACGTGAGGAAGAGGCAAGGATCAATTGGACATGCGTCCTTAGTATTCTTTGCTAACATGTTGGAGATGATACGACGGCAGGTTTTAGGGCTTTAACAGAGGCTTAGGAGATGTCTGTCTTAGTCATAACATGCCTCTTTTCCATCTCTTTTCCATTTCTTCTCACTAGGAGAGGTGTAGACAGCGTATGGTCATGTTGCGCTAGCAGCCTTTCGTCCCAAGTATCTTCCAGCCAAAATATAATACAGATGTTTGCATCCATCAGTCACACAAGCTGGAATTTCTAACTGAACCCAGCAGCAATGCAGTGGGTGGCAGACCTTCATCCAGTCCGAATCTCAGATCCCTTCTCCAGCCTCCGCCTTGCCTCTCCCCGCAGCCTTACCGCCAGGCACGGTTCAGCAGCTTCACCTGAGCGAGTCTCTTTGTGATCATGGTAGCAAAAACCAAGCCGAAGAGGACGCTGCTTATCAGCACATAGTCATAGTCGTCCTTCAGGACATCAAACTGCTTCGACGGGTACACTCGGGTCTGGTAGATGTCCAGGCCATATGCAACAACCTAAAGAGATTAAATCATGAGCCAGTAACGCAGCTTCCAGCAGAAAAGCAGATACGTGAAAAATCATTGACTCGGGTCTATAGTTCTGATCAAAATATTTAAGCGGTGAGCAGCAGCATGACTGGAAGTTACAGATCTCCCTGCCACAGGCTGCGATATCGCACTGCTCTACCCACAAACTCCACAGCCCTATGCTGAAACCTCCACCCTGTACTCACCAAACACGTAGACTCGAGGCCAGAGGGGGCTGTATAAATCCCTCTCATACAGGATATGGTTTGATTGTAGTTTATAAACCTCTCGGCATGGATCTGCACATCAGGGGAGTATGGAATCAGATTCTCTTCTCTGAAAGGCATTTAAAGAGAAATCAAAATGCAATCAAACAGCACACAAAGGACATTGTCTGCACTTCCCACTCTGCTCATCACAAGCTGACCTAAACCAGCAAATTTTCCCAGCACAGATTCATTTTTGCTTCAAGATGAAAAATAAATGCACCAGCTGGGTCAGACTACACTGCCGCACCCTCCTTTTAGGCTTCTAAAGTTTTAAAAATAAGTGTCATTCTAAAACCTTCAGACAGTTACTCTGACTGCTGCTGCTCAGAATGCAGACAACAGGCTGGTTTGCCAACAGTAAGACCTGCTGCATTACAGAGAAATGCATTCCATCGTCACAGACTGGCAACAAAGCAACCTCGCTTAATTTCATGCATGAATTGCCCTGAATCTGTCCAGGACAAGTTGTTCTATTTCACACACTACCATAATAAACACAAAATGCATCACTCTTCCAAGCTGCCCAGGAGCAGCAGTTACGGTGCTTTCCTTACCTGCTCTGTTCTGTAGGGATCTCTGGGCGGCGAGGATCCAGCAGAGCCTTTGGAAGGGAGAGGATGGCCCCGGAGGGAAGCCCAACTGTGCAGTAAAAGAAATCCATCTTAAAAACAGCCATTTCTGACAGCATTTTCTAACAGCAAATATAAACGCTCTCTTGGTGTTTATCCTTGCACTTGCCAGGAGTCCAGGGCAACCCACAGGCAGGATTTTTGGCAGAAAACTGCATTTTGCTTGGTTTTCAGTGCGACACCTGGCTCGTGCAGGTAGCATAAATGCATTCAGAACAGAGCAGCATGCACTTACTGAGCAAGTGGCGGCTGGTGATGCCTCTCTCGGTGATGGTGGCCTCCATGGCACTGATAGCAGACGGGAAGATATAAGATTGCTGGAGAACCTGAGGTAAAATCGGACGGTCAAGGGAGCTGAAGGCCGTGGCATTGTATTGCTCCGTCCCCTCATACAGCTCCAGCACAGTGAACTCGTTCCGACGCGCCTTCGTGTTCCAGTACTGGTACTGAAACAAGAGAAGATTTTTAGGAATATGGGGCAAGCAGGCTCTGTAATAGAGAGGTAGTAGGAAATCACAGAGAATAATCAAAAAGTCTCCTCCATACAGGTTCAGCCACCACCCCTGCCTCCCAAACATAACAAATGAGAGGGTGAGAATAACTTCTTACCACCACCCAGTTCTCTGAATGAACAATGTGGACAGGTCCCTTTGCTTTCTTCTGCACCGATGAGTGGATGATCCTGCCTGTGACTCCGTCAATCAGATATATTCCAATGAAAGTGCGCTCGTGATGTGTATCCGTGCTCTCCGTCACCACAGCAAGCAGGTTGGGGTTCAGGGACTAGAGAGAAAGAAAAAACAACCGAGCCCCCCAGTTCAGTGCCACAGGCACCGTGTTTATCTGTATTTCATTTGGGACTAGGCATATAACAAAGTATCTTATTAGCACAGATCACCTGAAGATATCAAGTAGCTATTTTCCCATCATCAGATGTTTGACTGACCTAATTGCTGTGTGAAAACATTTTATAAAAGAAGTGTCCACCAAAATTAGCGGCTTCTGCAGAGGGGTGTGGACGCTGATGCATATGTAGAAACAATGGCACCACAGGGCAGTTAATCTCAGCGTAGCACCTAGAAACGGTGCTGAGATCTTCCCATCAGATAATGCTTCAACAAAAAGCCAACGAAAAGTTCCAACGGCACCTTATAGAGAACACTGCGGTCTCCCATCACGCGGCCCTGCGAGTGCACGTGCTCATTGGACCTCTTCCCTTTCACAGTCACTATCCTCTGTACTTCGGAGGGTATGATCACCTCCCAGCTCGCCTCTGTGGTCAGGTCCTGTGAGAAAACAAACACGGCGTAGGAGGTTTTGTCCTGTCCTCAGAAGACACCATCTCCATGAATAAGATGCAGGGAGCTTTCTCTGCTTTTGAATTTTAAAAGTTTCTTAGGCACATTTTGAGGCTGAACTGTTTCTATTCTGAGCTCTGTATTCTATTCTGAACATTCTATTCTATTCTCTGTAAGCCAAATGAAGAGATCCACCATTTAGAAGACGTTTAGGGAAACAATGTCACTTAGACTGTAATGAGTCTTCCATACCTTTTTCAGCCTGAATCCAGAGAGTTTTCCCTGCTCAGCATCAACTAGATAAAAAAAGATAGAATGGGCTATTTCTTCTAACTGGCGAAGGACATTTTTAGTTGCTGGGAAAGCTGTAACCTGGAAAAGAATTGAAATACAGGTTAAAAACCAACTTACACACAAAAGACAAAAAAAACCAACACAGACAGATGACTTTGAACACATTTACCAGGATGAGGTCTGTCTTACCAGAATAACCTCATAGTTTGTGTGAAATGGGACTCAATGGCTTTTTAAAAAAAAAATCTTGCTCCAAAAGAGAGAGGAATAATTAAACAGAACATGAAGAAAATTGCCTCCAGGCAAAGCAATTTACCTTGTACTCATCATCGATCAAGAGTAGTACTTTGGCGTAGTCTTGATCTATAATAGGCAGAAGCAAAGTCTGAAGAATTGGACGCTTCAAAACAGGGGGAGCTACTTGGCTTCTTTTCCCAAAGATGGGGTTAAAGACGTACAGAAAGCTCATTTTGGTTTCCTAAAAAACAAACAAGAGACAAAACTTTTTCTAAGGGGGACAAAAGAGTTGTTTTTCTACCTGTTACCTGCTGGTGTCAACTATTCATATCCTGGATTCAGCTATTCCATCCTCAAAATATTCTTTTTGGACACATACATACTCTCCATCCCACGTTTTGCTACCAAAACCATACCGTGGCGTAACAAGGTGTTTGCGGCTTTAACTAAATCCTACCCGCCACCTGCTGAAGCAGTCTCAACACATACTAGTGTCTCCTCCTCCCTCAGGTACGGAGTACAGAACATCCTGCAGCTAGCTAAAGGACAGCCGTTGCTGCTTAGCTGATGGAGGCCCCACATGACTTGTCTCACACGACCGAAGAAACTGCATGAAATGATTTGTTTCGATAAAAGGCTTCAACATGACCATCCTTAAATTCTTTAGGACTGCATGTCTGCTTCACTCCAGCTCTCACTCTCCTCCTGTCCCCGCATCAGTGATAAACAGACAATACTCAAAAGGGTATTTTGTTCAGCCCGTTGAAAGGGCAGATTTCCATGCTAAGGCAGTTCAACGGAGGGATAGAGGATAGGGACTCACCTTGTCCTTAACAAGCAAGGTACATTGCGGAGGGTGTGGGAAATGGGCTGTTGTTCTTTGGACCATCAGCTTAAAGGAGGAGCCCAGTCTCACATTCCTGAGATACTGCTTCCACAGGATGGTGCCAGAACTGCTTTCAATACCAAAAAGCTGAGCAGAGAGACACAGTAAAGCCAAAGTTTAGAACAACACCCCCTTCCCATTCAAGAGCTGCATCTTTCTTCGGGATATGACAAGGACAGAAGAGTCTTAGTCCCTCTCCAAATCTACCACAAAACATTCTGCACATCTTCTCACAGAACTCTGCCCAAAGCCTGGCTAAAAATGGGAGTGGGAATGAATTCAGAGCTGAGACTCTTTGCTACAGTCTAGAAACAGATTCCTACCCTGCCTTCCTCACCTTTCCCGAAGCAGTGACCATCACCATCATTTTCTGGAGGTTGAATTCATCTCTGGCCAAATTGTCAATGTTAATCTCATTTTTAATCTGGCTCCGGGGTTTCCTGGCATCGTAGAACATCTTCCAAAGATGGGCGGTCCAGGCTTGCAGCAGGATAAGCTGGGAGGACAGCCGCTTCAGAAACATCCCCAGCAAGCCATCTGCAAATAGATCAACAGTGATAACGAGGGCAAAAACATTACATCCCACTCCACAACTGGAATTATGGTCTCAGCCAGTAGAAGAAATGCTGCCATGCACAAGCCCATGATAATTCTTTGCCTCTGCCTCCCACTCCAGAATAGCAGAGTCAGTTATCATTTCTGTGACAGACTCTGGCATTTACCAACCTCTTCCCACCTCACAGTGCTACAGCTCATCCCTAAAGATGCTCTCATCAACTAAAAGCAAACCTCCTGCAGAGTACATAACCTCTTCCTTCGCATTCCTCCTTTCTCACTGGTACGCTCACAGCAAGTGCCCACCTAAAGCTCACCCACCCACAAGGTCTATATCTCCCTCTGCACTCATTACTCAGAGCTACAGAAGCCCTTGAAGTAAAAAAATACTTAATTCTGCCCAATCAGGGTTTATATTTAGCTTCTTGAAAGGAGTGAAATATCAGGCTTCAGCTATATCTCACCACTGAGGAAAGCAAGCAGGCAGGAGATCAAGTTCCACTAGGAAGCATTAGTCAGAAGTGTTACAAAACACTGCATGCAGTCGGGGTTACCTTGAATGGCTGCATCCAGGACAGCAAAAAAAAAAAACAAAAAACAAAGCAAAAACAAAAGCTATTGCAAGTGAGTCTTCCAGAAAGAGTCAAAGGGAAACAGTTAGGAGACATGGCCAAAATCCCTCCTACTGCTGCTGACTGTTTAGTGAATATAACAATGTAATGCGCTCATGCCATCTGCATTTGGCATCGGACTTCAAAAGTTTAGATGGGAATCAGTTTATTTCTGCTCATTAGTAGAAATGTCAATCTTAACTCTCAGCTCAGAGGAAAAAGAAAACAATACATACATTCGCTCAGGAAGAAAAACAAACTCACAAAGGTAATTCCATTAAATCTACGGCTTACCTGCTTTCTTTCCAAATTCTCCCTCCAACTCGGCCTGTGCACCTGTCAGAGGTAGATCCACCATCTCCAAGCTTACCACTTCTGCCAGTGACTCCTCTCTACTCCACACAACTTTTCCTGGAAAGAAATATGAGCAGAATATGGGAAAATTTATGTTGCCAAGATGGACTTTCAACCCTTTCTGCAAATTAACATTTTTGCCATCAGGGTCTTTTCTGAGGGAACTTTGAGGACTTAGACCCAATTCCTGCAAAGAGAGTTTTGAAATCTGCAGAAAACCCGTGAAATTCAAAGGCCCTGCCCACACAAAGGACACTGCAGAACTGTCTTCTCAGATCCAATGTCTCGTGAGGGTGAAAGAGTCACCAGTGTCTTTCATGGGACTTAGGACAGTTAAAATGCATTTTGCCAGATTCCAGATAAAGCATTGATAAAAACATAATCAGTTGAGACTTGGAGTCTTCCTCTCATCCTACAGCGACAAGGTGTGCGCTGCTAAAAATGGAGTAGGTTAGCTGTTAGCCAGTTACCTGGCTGCTGGAGGAACATCAGCACGTGGTCTTCTGTTTGCACCAAGGCTCGATAGCCCACAGAGTCATCCTTCTTCAGAAAAACTTGGATATATAGCTGGAAAAAACAGCAAACAAAACACCGAGGTTAATGATCACATAACCTCCTTGGAGAAAACAGAGCTTTCAGGTGAAAGAAGAGCAGACAGTGTGATTGCAGGCAGTAATCTGGGGCGTCTGCAGAATGCTTTTCACCTTGCCTGAAGGGTCAGACAAATCTTGCCAAATCAGGGAGGGGAGGGCATTGCAAGTCTGATAAACCACAGGACTGAAATAATCTCTCGCCACTCACCTGCTGTGGCTTGGCACCGCTCTGCTCCAGGTTAAAGGTAATTGTGGTATCCAACAGTCTTTGTCCAGTTTCAACCAGGTAGAGATTAATATTGTAGGTTTGGTTGGAACAGGTTAAGGGCTCCTGTAACAAGAGGCAGAAAACAGCTGAGTTAAACATACATGCCGCACCAAATTCTGCAGGAGGATTTCTTGTTGAGCAAGAACTGTGGCTTCAAGATATTTTTAGATTATTTATATGGAGTTGCTGCAAAACAACAGTCACCAAAAACACGGTGTAACACCGTTTTCATTCTGTTCCCATGTGCAGAAGAAGAAAACAGACTGTCAGGAACTTCTGCTGTTCTTGGGAACAAGTGCGCTTTATACCTGCTTCTGGAAATCCTCCAGAGTACTTCCAGCATGAAGGTCATCAGAGCTCGTAGGTTTCTGAAATGAGGATGAGAAGAGATAATATGGTTTCAGACCCCAGTAAGAGTATAAAAAAGATAGCGTTTTGAGTGCCTGACAAGCCTCAGCTTGACTCTGAAAACAGGCAGGAAACAGTTCTGTTCTATTCTATTCCTAATCAAAATGAAGCCTTGCTAAGTTCGGTATCCCTACGAACTGAAGTCTTCTATAGATCAGCAGAGCCGATTCCCAGGTTACATGCCCGCCTTACAGAAGGCTGAAACAGGCTGCATGCAGGACAGCATGCTGCACGAAGCCAGAGATAGCCTGAGCTGGATGTAGTCAAGATCTGCCTGCATTACGATTGTCTTCATACGTCTGAGAGCTAATAAAATCCTCCTCTTCCTCAAGTTACTACCCATCCCTGGGCCCGTGAAGGTGAACACCTGTGGAGCCCACCCCCAGTGCAGATCCGTGCTGGAGCTGTGCTGGTGACACAGTCCAGGCAAATGGTACTAACCAGTTCACTCCTGCAGGTCAGGACAGCAGCCACAGTTTTCTCCCCAGTTGTTGCAAAACTCACCAGAGCTGCCTGAAAAGGAAAAAATAGAAGGAAATCATAAGACAAAGAAGGAAATTCCCAAACCCCACCAAAAAAATACCTGTGCAGCAAGTTAAGCCATACTGGAATTAAAACCAGACAATCTTTCACAGCCGAATTCTAGATTTTTTGTTTCACCAAGTAAAAAACAAACTATTTGTTACAAGACTAAAAATACTTCTCAAAAACGAAAACAGTTGACCTGCCACAGGCTTTTGAACCATTATGTCCAGCATTACTGAGCTTTTTAAAGCTTGCTTGCTTTTCAAAACCTCTCGGCTGGCCTAATAAAAGTAGTGCTGCACCACTGGCCACTTAGACACGTGTGTCTCTGTCCACCTCAGAATAAGGAAAGTACCCAACGCTGACAGCTCTCAGCAACAAAGCATACCTATACTGACGTCTGGAAGTATTTCAGTAGCTAGTATAAATTAAATCAAATGGGTTTCTAGTGTTGCAGCCAAGAGCACAACTGAAACGAGCAGCTCAGCAGTTTGTTCAGGATGTTTAGTACAAGGATATTTCTTTATTTTAAAGAATTTTGAGCTGAAGTTGGCCCTCTTGCTTGTGTCCATTTAGCTTGGTTACCTGCTGGAAGTCCCGCAGGTGGCTGAGCAGCCCATGTTTGTACTGCAGCAAAGAGAACTGGCTCGGAGACAGCTGCAGGAAGAACTGAGTCCGCGAAGCGCTGATCACGTTGGGTTGAGTGGCCAATACCCTGGGCTGGAAGCCATCAGCAAACTCCAGGTCAAGTGACTGTGAAAGGGAGACAAGCATATATGTTCATAAGAACTTTTTCTTCACTGAAACTAGTACCTTCCTTTTATTAGCAGAAATACAAGCTTTATGAAAAGGTTCCCCATGTCAGGACAAACATACGGGAGAAGCTGTATGAGATGTAGGACCTAGGAGACACAGGATGGAGGATAACTAGGCTCCCATTGGAGCAAACTCTGGGGACATGAGTCCAGAAGGAATGATTAGCCAGACACAATATATCGTTTTCTCTCCCTTCCCTCAATTTATGGATGATGTTCCACCCCACACCTCTTCCATCACTCTGTAGTTTACCAACAGGAGAACCCCCTGCGCTGCCAGGCTCAGTCAGGCACCAAACCAGTCAGACAATGAATTACGTACAGCGCTCTTTCAGCACTTCTCACCTGCAGCGGGATCTGCTTCATCTCCTGCTCCGTCTCCAAGGAGCAAACATAGAGCGAATGCGTGTCCATGTCCATGCACACCAGCACTGCCTCCCCCACCACGCCGCACACACCGTTTAAGCTCTTCAGCCAAGGGGCTGCTACTCTGATCTGCCAAGCGAGACAGAAGCAGACAGATGAAGGTCTCGACAGAACAAAACCTTCAAAGAACCAACTTGGACACAATTTAAGTCAGAATTATTTTTCCCATGACCCTGGGAGAAACCACCTATTGGCCTGAGATTTCCAGGATTGTCCTCACTAACAGCTGTAAGCCTGTTAAGACTAAGTTTTGCTTTCAGGGCAAACGGCAGTGAAATCCATTTATTGGCCTTTAGACAATGCCACAGTGAAAGGGAAGCTTATCTGCGCTACAATAGCGATTAATTACCTTGCACACCACACCACACCACAGCCCGTCTAGTTGAAAGTACATTTGTTAACATCAAAATCAGTATTCTAGATCCAGAATCGAGCACTACCTGTTTCGTAATTTCTCCATCTTCTACACTGAACGTTAAAACATTCAAGTGGCTCTGGGGAACGATTCCGAGCACGTGGATCACTCCAGTCCCCCGGGAATACAACAACTGGTACTGAGTACTCTCACTGCAAGAGAGGCAGCAACCATGAAGCATCATCTTCTCACGTTACTGTTTCCAGATGTTTTCAAAAGCGTAAGGCGAGTACAAGTTCCTTCCCTCTCTAAGGCAACAGGCTCCATGTCAGAAGCTTACAATTCTTCTTAAAACACGTTCTCACCTTTCTGGTAACTGTTCCACCCATTTCTGGTGCCCGTTGGAAAGGTAATGAAGAGAGATGGCGGCCTTCTTTAGGACTGCCACATACTTCACCGTGTCCTGTAGCCCCACCAAACAAGCTACCTGGAAGCTAAGCCCAGGTCAGAGACAAGAAGTCAGAAAATTATTTTCTTTTAGGGGGAGGGAAAAAAAAAAATCATTCTAAAGACCTTCTTCAAACATTTAACATCAATTTTGAAGCACAATTTACAGCCCACTTTATCTATCCTTGCTTACCTCAACAGAGGCCATTAGGCTGGAATCCAAACACCCCAAATAAGATGCAGGTTTGACATATTGTATATTTAAAGAGGAAATGCACCCGTGAAAAAATTTGTATCTCTTCCTCTCACTGGTTTTCTAAGAAACAGCATTAGATTTAACTGCAAGATTCAGGCATTCCTTAGCAATTCAGCTAAGTGTTGTTTCACAAACCTTCCCTCTACCTAATTTTCCCCTATAATACAAGTCCAAACAATATAACAACCCCTTTCCTCCTTCCTAGACCAGTGTTACAAACGGAAAGAGACAGTGCAAACAGAAAAGCCCACCTGCCAGTGTCCAGGGACATCTCCCAGTTCAACCCCCCAATGTTGGTCTCCCAGGAACGCAGAATGCGCCCAGCATTGGACACAGTGATGGCATCTGCCCGGGAAATAAAGACAAGGAGGTGAACACAGAAGTTGTGTCCCACCACAGATCAACAAGGCAATGAGTTCTAGCAAGCTCAACTTGTGGCCTAACACGTGGCCAAGATCAAGGTACAGGGACAACTGCTAGCCCCAGCACACCGTCTGCATGTTCTCCTCACCTTGCCCGTGGATCAGCATCGCATCTATCGCTCCTTCAGGGGTGCCCTTGTCCACATGGCGCCACACTGAAAGAAACAGAGTTAAGTGAGAACAAGATTTGTTCCCCCGAAGGCATTTGTTTGTTATTATTTTGAAACCTAGATTCATTATGGCAATAAGCTTATACAGAGAACACTGCCTGCCCTAAGCAATGGCTTTTGAACTAACTGCTGGCTGAATCCTCAGTCTGACAAATCAATACCACCAGCATTAATTTACCAGTACGAAAACACAGCACAACGAGATTGACGTGTTAGCCCCAGCGCCACAGGCACACTCCCCACAGCAAAACCCCACTTCGCTTACGGATTTCGCCGCTCCTGGAGTTCAGGGCAGCCACGACATTCTTCTCGGTGGCCACGATGAGCTTCTTGGAACCCTGTGAGGCCTCCAAGGAGGCGAACTTGAGCTTCCCCACGTACTGCTGCCTCCTGAGGGAGCAAACGCGAGCGGGGGTGAGAGGGGGAACGAGGGGGTGAGAGGGGGAACGAGGGGGTGAGAGGGGCGAGAAGGCCCGGCGGGCAGCCGCAGCACGACGGGCCCGGGGCCTGCTTACAGAAGGAGGGCCCTGGCGTTCCCCCAGCACTCACCAGTCGAACTTCCCCACTTGATCCTCATAGACAGCGGCAGCCAGCGGCGGCAACAGCAGCAACAACCACAGCACGACAGCCATGACAGCGCCCGCCCTCTGGAGAGGGTCGGGGGAGAGGGGTCCTAAACGCCTCGGGGCCGCCCACTCCATCGCCTGCGCGAAAAACACGCGTCAACACGTTGGGGTGGAGGCAGGCAGCGCGCAGGGCAGCCCGAGGGAGGTCCCAGCAGACCCCGCGCGGCGCCGGAGGGGACCTCGAAGCACGGCGGCGCCATGCCGAAGTCCAAGCGAGACCGCAAGGGTGAGTGCCTCGAGCCCTGCCGCCATTCTCACCGCCCCCCACCCTGGCCTCGGTCCCGCATTAACGCGGCCTCTCTCTCCGCTCCCCGCAGTGTCCCTGACGCGGACGCCCAGAAAGGGTTTGGAGGCCAAGCAGGCGCTGATCGCCGAGGTGAGTGCGGCGCGGTGCCGTGCCCCGCTCCGCTCGGTGCCCCGCTCCGCTCGGTGCCCCGCTCCGCTCGGTGCCCCGCTCCGCTCGGTGCCCCGCTCCGCTCGGTGCCCCGCTCCGCTCGGTGCCCCGCTCCGCTCGGTGCCCCGCTCCGCTCGGTGCCCCGCTCCGCTCGGTGCCCCGCTCCGCTCGGTGCCCCGCTTACCTATCCCGCTTCCCCCCAGCTGCGGCGATGCGTGGACACATACAAGTACATTTTCGTCTTCTCCGTCGCCAACATGAGGAACAACAAGCTGAAGGATGTCCGGAACGCCTGGAAGCACAGCAGGTGAGGCCGAGTTGGGCTGGAAAGTGCCCGGTGGAGAAGGCCCTGGGGGTGCTGGCTGACCAGCCCCCGGGCTTGTGTCAGCACTGGTGTGGCCAGCAGGAGCAGGGCAGGGATGGGGCCCCTGTGCTCGGCCCTGGGGAGGCCCCACCTCGAGTGCTGGGCTCAGGTTTGGGCCCCTCGGGACAAGAAGGCCCTTGAGGGGCTGGAGCGTGTCCAGAGAAGGGCAGCGGGGCTGGGGCAGGGTCTGGAGCACAAGTGTGCTGGGGGGTGGCTGAGGGAGCTGGGGGGGTTTAGCCTGGAGAAGAGGGGGCTGAGGGGAGCCCTTCTCGCTCTCTGCAGCTGCCTGAGAGGGGCTGGAGTGAGGGGGGGGCTGGTCTCTGCTCCCAAGTCACCAGTGACAGGACGAGAGGAACCGGCCTCAAGCTGCGTCAGGGGAGGTTTAGGTTCAATATCAGCGAAAAAAGTCTTCACTGTAAGAGCAATCAGGCCGTGGCACAGGCTGCCCAGAGAGGTGGGGGAGTCACCATCCCTGGGGGGGTTCAAACAATGTGTAGACGTGGCACTTGGGGAGATGGTTTAGGAGGCCTGGGGGTGTTGGGTTGGGGGTTGGACTTGATCCTAGAGGTCTTTTCCAACTGTAATGATTCCATGATTCTATGCTGCCACCTGAGGGGCAAGTGCGGCCTGGGCGCTGACGGCCTCCTCTTCCTCCTCCTCCTACCACCCCAGGATCTTCTTTGGGAAGAACAAAGTCATGATGGTGGCACTGGGACGTGAGCCGAGCAGCGAGTACAAGGAGAACCTACACAAGGTAGGGGCTGGGGTTTCTTCACACTTCCCCTCACCTGTGGCAGCCGGAACAAACATCAGGGGACGATGAAGCTTCCTTGGGTTGTCTCTCCACAGGTGTTTTGTTTGAATCCATCCCTATCGTGACACAAAAGCTCTGTTGTTAGCAGAGCTTTTGTGGACTGAGCCCTGGAAGAGGTTAGTCCCTGGGTGCTGCCCGAGTCCCAGGACAGCCTCTTTCTTTCAGGTCAGCAAACACCTGAGAGGCGAAGTCGGTCTCCTCTTCACTAACCGCACCAGGGACGAGGTGGACGAGTGAGTATGCGTGTCTCGGCCGTGGTTTCGAAATGCTGAGCAGTCTGTTTTCCACTCAACTACTTTGCCCACTGATGTTTCCCTTAAAGCAATTAGCTTTTCTGCTCCTCTTTCTGCGCCATCCCCGCAACAGCGGGGAAGACGTTACGGCAGGCTACGCCGTAATCCCGTCTCGGCCCAAGGGACGTTTTTCCCACAGCTAAAGCTCTTGGTACCTGTCTCTGTCTCAGGTGGTTCTCCAAATTCAGAGAGGTGGACTTTGCCCGTGCAGGGAACAAGGCGACGTACGCGGTGAGCCTGGACACGGGGCCCTTGGAGCAGTTCCCCCACTCCATGGAGCCTCAGTTACGGCAGTTGGGACTGCCGACGGCGTTAAAGAAAGGTAGGTGAAGCGGCCGCGAAGGTAAGCTTTGTTTTTCATCTGATAAAACATTGTAAGAAGAACATTAAATAACCAAGTAGAACTTAGTTTTGAGAAAATCTGATGGACAGCTTTCTCCTTGTTGGGCTGGTGCTAGAACTCATTATTCTTGCACCATTCTTCCCAAATGGATGTCAAAGGATGAATGAAACAGCCAACTTTCTACAACACACAATCCTTTTCCAGTGGACACAGCTAGGCCTAGCCTAACCCAGCACATTGGCATCCCAAGCAGAAACCAGACCTGGGCTTTTTTTCTTCTTTAGAGTTGATCTCACCCAGCCTCTTCGGGTGTAGGGGTATTTGCCCAGGAAGGTGTCAGCTCCGAAGGGCAGTGCCTGAGGGCGCCTTAGCTCTGTACTCCACACCTTGGTGGGCTTAGGCAGTATTTGGGAGCCTATTTTCATGAGCTTTTGTTCTGGCAGGAGTGGTGACGCTACTTTCAGATTACGAAGTCTGCAAAGAAGGGGACGTTCTTACCCCCGAACAAGCCCGCGTCCTGGTGAGTAACATAATGCAGCATCTGCAAGAGCCCGTTTCCGCCTCCCCCCCACCCCCGATAACAGCCTTACACACTCCTCGTATGAGCACAAAAACTCTGCAGCAATTATTTTGCCTCCGGCTTTGCTGCAGTTCCCATCCGGAAGCGTTATGTCCTGTTAGTGTTTTTGTTTGGCTGTCCAGAGACAGGAATGACTGATTTGTGTCCTTTCCTAGAAACTCTTTGGCTACGAGATGGCAGAGTTTAAAGTCACCATCAAATTTGTGTGGAATTCTGAGACGGGAGACTTCCAGAAGCTTGTGGGAGACACAGCGGAGGGGGAGGAAGAGGAGGATGACGATGATGAAGACAGCAATGAGGACTAGTTGCGGTCCTTGGCTTGGACTCTAGACGGTTCTACTCTATTTTAGAGACAAGAGGAGGAGGATGTTTCCCTTCCCTGTTCGCACCCAGAGGAGAAGGGCGATCAGCGCAAATGTGCTTTTCATAAAAGATACCTAATTATGCTTTTTTTAAAAAATACAAATCTATATATAAAACTTGAGCTGGTTGTTGCTGCTGCCTGTCACCGTTCAAGTGCACTGGGGCTGAGGAAATTCCCCCCCTGACATGAAAGCCAGGCAGAAAGCATGCAAGTGTAACGCACCATCGTCATGGCATGCGTGACCCTGGGGAAGATGCTGAGGGTTTGTTCTTATCTTCTGCTAAAAGCTGCAGCTTAAAGTCACCGAGCACCAGTAAGGAGATGCCAGCCAGGTTACAGGTACAGTTAGGAGATAGGGTCTGCATTGAAAATGGTTTTATTCTTGTACATAATTACTTAAAACTGTATTAAAGCAGAACTGGAGCCTTCATCCAGTTACATGTCTATTTTCCATGATTAACCGCACCTTTAAATAGCGGTGCGTGCTACGTAGGGTTGAGGGTCCGTGAGGGGAGGGAGAATAAGGCATGGCCCAACAGGCAAAGTGCTGACAGTGTTAGTGGATCCTACAAAGCTTCATTAATACAGGGAAAAATCAACCCATTTTACTGGTCAATCAAAGGGCAGAGTGGGTACGTACCTCTCCCGTGTTCCGAGAGATTTGTGCTCAATCATCCACCCCCATGACACCCCCTTTCTTGTCCCTACCCTAGTGTCTAGCGGAAATAGTTGGGGCAGTCATGTGCAGTCAGGTTCCAGGCTTTATCGAACGCCTCCACGACAGCTGGGAGCAGGGGACCCTCTTCACTGTAGTTAAGGTTCTGCTCTAGCTGCTCCAGGTTGGACATCCCAACGATCACCGCGTCTCCAAGAGAACCCTGGAAGGGTAAAGAGAAGCTGCTGATCCCGGAAGAAACCTAGTTCACCTCCCGAGCCGCTGCTGACATTCTGGCCTTGTGAACAGAACTACATGGTGTGGTTGGCAGAGTCTGTACAGCAATATTCACTCTGGAACGCCAGCAAGCCCATGGGACGTGCAGAGTAACAGGTAACTGTTCAGAGACGTTTCCCCATCTGTGTGTGCAGCAGCTGCCCCATTCTAGTGGTGCTGCACAGGCTGCCGGCTACAGCCGCACCAAGCACTTACCTGCAGTTTAGAGTGATTGTACAACCACCGCAAAGCAGCAGAGGTCAGGCTTGGTGCGTTGGAACCGTAAGCATCTTTCAGAGCTCTTTCTACTAGGGCAATTCCTTCAAAATTATGCTTTTTCCAGTACCTGCAAGATAAGAAATTGCTCTTATTGCCCTTGGGACCTCTAGTAATGGTAAATTGATATTCTAATCAAGCGTGAAAGGGTTTCAGGAAGCCTCACACAACTCTTGGTAGCGTCCAAGGACTTCTGCAATCCCCCCCTGCAAGCCGGGAGGAAGCTGAGCCTAAAAACCACTCTGCAAAGCTTGGTCATGAGCCACGGCCCCAGCCACATGTGCAGACGTAATCACTGCGCAAGCTTTGGTCAATCCTGCTTCCTCTCAGCTGATGATTAGTGTGGGGTTTTTCTATGTAGCTGCTCCTGCCACATCTCCCTGCTCGCCTGTCAACTCAAAACGTACCTGTCCCTGTAGGCCTGAGCCCAGTCATTCCCAAAAAACCTTCCAGTGGGCTGGCGGGTGTCTTTGTCCTCATACTTGTACTTGCCGGTCAGCAGCCCTCCTGGAAAAGGTCAGCAGCATGTTTAGTGATGGGCTGGCTCTTCTACAGCCCCCGTTTTGCCTGTTTTTATCTCAAAGTCTCACCCTTTCCCTCCCCGTACCTGCCAGCGGATTGTAGGCATAGAACCGCAGCCCATAATATCTCAGACAAGGGAACAGCTCGGCTTCCACCTGGCGAGTGGTTGCGTTGTACATACCCTGCACAAAGATGAGGGAGAAAGAACTTATGAGCCCCTGGAACTCCTTCCCCACCCTCCCCGGACAATACTCTTATCCCAGAGAAGAGCAGCTTCGGGTCACACGAGGCTATTATCTGCTTAGGAACAGACTTGGTAAAGGATTGCAAGTAATGCAAAAACTTCGCAGTTCCACATCAAGGGAGTCACTGACTCATGCAACAAAACGTGTACTCAGCTTTTTCCGAGCAGTGATCTCACTCAGCTTTCTAATCACATGTGTCCTGAAAGGACTTCCCAGACTAAACCGGAGCACTCTCCTTTTTCTGTGTTGATATTTGGCCCACTGGGGACTGGTCCAAGATTTGGGGCTCCCAGACCCTTCCCCACAGTGGCTGACCGTTGCTGTGAGCAGACAAGAACTGCCCGTACACTGTTCTGATCCGAACCCTTGTATTCTTTCAGTTTGATCCATCTCAGCCTCCACAAAAGATCTGCTGGACCTCAGCAAGCCCCCATCCCTCACCTGGTACACAGTTGGCATCACCCAGTTGTTGTATTTGCAGATGGTGCAGATTTCTGCAACTTCCCACGCCGCGTAGTTTGATAGGCCAAGTTCTTTAAACTTTCCCTGCAGAGGAATAAAAGGCTAGTCAAATCCAAATTTTAAACGTGCATTTGTACCTAGATGGTGCAAGATGCCTATGGTGAAAAGGGCAGTCACCAAATTTTATTCGAGTTCTTTCCTCACCCCTGTTCACCTCTTCTAGATACCAATGAATTACAAGACCTGACAAAAATATTTCCAGTTTTCTGTTCATTTTGAATTCAGATGTTTTAATTACCAGCACTAATCTTAACCCAGCCAGTTAAGATGGCTGAAAGCAAAGTTCAGATATTCTAACGTTTCCCAGAGCTTTTGAGAACAAAGGGCACCATGTGAACACGCAATGGAGGGCCAGTTGTTTGGCTTTGCCCCGGTCATCTGCGTCCCCTCTTCCTAGTGTTGCACAAACCCAGCGCTGCAGAAATGCGTGACGAGCAGCCCTCGTTTAAAAAGGGAATCAAGAGATGGTCCAGACTCGGACTTCCCACTTTACTTCTTTGTGCAGCTCATTGCAGGCACGCAGCGTCTCCTCCACCGGCGTCCCGTGGTCAGGAGCATGGAGGTAGAAGAGCTCCACACTCGTCCTCTTCAGCCTCTCCAGGGATGTGTCCAGTTGCGATCGCACACTCTCGGGCTTCAGTGTCTTCCCATCCCAGGGATTGGCCTTGGTGGCAACCTCCACTGGCAGAGAGGAAGAAAGAATGAGCAGGGATGTTTCCACCTTCGGGAAGGGAATGGGGATAAGGGGCATAATGCAACCATTGCTCAAGGCGTTTCAGGGAAGGCCCTTCTCCTTGGGAACCATGTCTGCCTAGCAGGGGCAACCCTTCTCCTTAGGAACTGCAGGTCTGCCCTAGAGAGGGAGGGCCTTTTCCTCAAGGCTGGGGGGTCAGCATTAGCAGGGGAGTCCCTTCCCCTGAGGGATGGTGTCAGGCTGGCAGAGTAGGACCTTCTCACAGGGAACAGGCTTGCGAGAAGGCCCGTCTCCTCAGGGATGGAGTCATTCTGGCAGGGACAATCCTTCTTCTCAGAGAATGGGCTCAGGAGAAGGCCCTTCTCCTCAGGGATAACGTCAGCCTAGCAGGGAGAACCCTTCTCAGCGACCGCCCCCGCCAGCCCCGGCCGTACCGGGCTCCGTGCTGCCAGCCAGTAGCGTGCCCAGGATACGCTCGGACTCGCCGCCCGCGTACATGTAAGCGGTGTCGAGGAGGCGATACCCGCGGCGCAGGAAGGCGCGGAGAAGCGCGGCGCTCGCCTCGGGCCCGGCCCGCCGCCCCACCTCCATGGCGCCCAGCACCACCCCGGGACGCGAACCCGCCGCCATCGCCGCCGCCGCCGCCGCGCATGCGCGCCGGGCGCGGACCGTGGGGAGAGCTCTCGCCCCGCCTGCCGGGGCGAGGTCCGAGCGCGCATGCGCAGTGGAGCGGCGCCGGGTCCGTCCCGAGCCCCTGCGCGTCCCCGCCGGGCGGGAGCGGCCGGTGCCCCCAAAACCGGCGGGTTTGCACAAAGGGCGGTAAGTGTCCTGGAAATCAGGCTTGCAGAAACCCAACAAGTTTCTGAAAAAGCAGCAGGCTTGCAAAAAAAACTCCAGTAGTTTCCCTCAAAACCAGTAAATTTGCAAAAAATTTGCAGAACAACCAGCAACTTCTCGAAGAAGCAGCGGGTTGGGAAGAAAAGCAGCGAGCTTCCGAAAAGGGAAAGGATTTGCAAAGGAAAGCCAGCAAGTTTCTGAAGAAGGAGCGGAGTGGCAAAGAACAAAAAACATTTTTTTGAAAAAGCGGCTTTGGAAGACAAGCAGCGAGTTTCTGAAAAAGCAAAGGATTTGCAAAGGAAAGCCAGCAAGTTTCTGAAGAAGCAGTGGAGTGGCAAAGAAAAAAAACCTCCAAGTTTCAGAAGAAAACAGTCGGTTTCCAAAGGAAAAAAAGCCAATTTCCAAACAGCCGTCAGGGAAGGAAGGTAAGTCCCTGTTCCGCAGGGACGCGCCGGTTGGGTTTCCCTTCTACTTTGAGGCCAAATCCCGCCGGGCTGGCGGCCTTCCCGGCCGGGTCATCCAACCGGACACAAAATTAAGACCAGTAAAGGTGTATTGGCCAGTAATGAGTTTTTTGCAACACGAGCCAGCTCCGAGCCGCAGCCGGAGAAGCCACGAGCCTGTTCCTAACATAGATACACTTTTTCTCCAGTGTTATTTCATTTTTCCCCATGTTATTGCATTTTTTCCTAGCGTTAAACACGCCTTGGAGCTGAGCGCCGGAGGCCATGGACGCGCGGCGCTGGAGGGGTCTCCCACCCGGGAACCTTTCCGACTGTCCCAACGGCTCCCGCTGGGTGATGGACGTGTTCAACGAATGCGCCCAGGACGGCTGGGACATCACCAGCGTCATCCTGGGTCTGGTTTCCATCTTCTGCTTCGCAGCTGCGTCTTTTCCGTGAGTATCACTCCCAAACCCAGCCGAGCCCTTCCCTTGGTACAACACCTCTCTAAAAATCAAATTTCAAGCTGCCTGAATTACTAAATCTACCCAGCAAAAGCAATCTGGGCTTGGAAAATTTGGGTTTAACAGGAGAGGGAGCAGGCGGTACAGCCCCAAAGCCTTGTTTGTTATTATATTGTTATTGTTATGCTTGGTAGCTGTAATAACCCACGTAAGCCAACTGCAATGCAGTCATTGCAGGTCATACGCGCGCAAGAAATGTTTCCAGGAGCTCTGGGCTTCTTCGAAGTGCTGGGGACAACCGTGGCAGAGGGGGACGTGGGGAATCGCACTCGGTCTCAGTGTATCATCGGATTATTTCGTAACCAGACAGGCGGTTTCTGCAACTGTCGCTTCTCCTCGCTGCTTTCTGCTCCAGCACGAGGGACGGATCACAAGGGCTTGAGCCCAGCAGGTTGCTGCAAGCACCCAGCGGGTCGCAGGGCTTCTCACAGGGGCCAGTTTGCTGGGGAGCACGTGGCTTTGCTAGAGGAAATGTCACCTTTTCGTCCCCCCCGAGTGCTTTGGGCAGGTGGCAATTGCAAAATGACCCAGGTGGGAACAACAGGGAAGCCTGGGGATGGTTCCCAGGTAGCGCTGAACCGGCCGGAGGTAACGCTCTGTGGCTCTGCCCGACTCCCTCTTTTTTGCAGGCAGTTCTACCAAGCCTGCAAAACAGGCAACATGGACCGGGCTCTCTCCATATATTTCCTGCTGGGATGGCTGGGCGGAGACCTCCTAAACCTCATCGGTTCCTTCCTGGCCGATCAGCTGCCGCTGCAGGTACTGGCCAGCTCGCTGGGGCTGAGTCAGCTCTCAAACACCCCAGGCTCCAGGGAGGAGGGATGGGATGGTTGCTGCTTAGTCCAGCAATGGGAATCAGCAACCCAAACGCCCCGGGGATGCTCCCTTCTGCCCCGGGGATGCTCCCTTCTCCCCGCAGTCAGCCTTTCTGCAGGTAGGACCACCCCATCCTTCTCCCCACAGGTTTACACAGCTATTTACTACGTTCTCGCAGACCTGGTGATGCTGTCTCTCTACTGTTATTACAAAGTGAAGAACAGGGGCGGAGGATGTGAGTCGGGGTTACGGGTGCAGCGGGGCTGTGCGCTCCCCTTGGCACGTCTTTCGGGCCGGCTTGTCCTCGGCTGCGAAGCCAGGGGAGGAAGCGATCCCTGGGAGAGATGCATCGGGGCAGAGATGCTTTGCAGATGCGCTGATGCAGCTATCACATGCCCCTTGTTGCTTGCTGGCTTCTTTCTTAGGTAATCTGAGCACCCATGAAAGCCACAGCTAGTAAATAGCTACTGGCCGTGACTGGGGCTTCTGCAAACCCCTGCAAACAGCCCTGCACAGTGTCCGGGTTTGAAAATAAACCCCCTGTGAGTTGCATTAAGCATAGAAAGAAATTACTTACCCACAGTTACCTGGTGACTCCATCCTGGAGCTGGAAACTACAGCCACATCTCTTGAATCAGGCCAGTGCTTTGAGGGACGGGGTGAAGTTTTCCAGCTGTTTTGGGGTCAATACTCCTCTTGCAATAATGGCAGCTTTGATGTGATGGAGGAGTTCCTCCCTGATCGAATGGAGTGAAAAGGGAACCTGAATGGGGCTCTGCAGTTCTTGCAAGGCTTAAACAGCAAGAGAAAATCCACTTTTTAGCGTAGCAGCTTTCCGTGAATTACAAACAGGCATCCCTTTGGACCCTGAAAACTATTTAACTTATTAAAGCCATCTGAGTTTATTAAACCAACTGATAGATGGCCCATCAACCGTATAGTTTTATTAACGCTGGAGAGTTTGTTTGCAGACTATAATACAAGTCTGGCTGTCGAAGCAGGGCTTGGTCTGGCAGGGATCTGAATGTGTGCTCTTGTGAGTTAAGACAGTGAAAAGCTT
This sequence comes from Phalacrocorax aristotelis, assembly GCF_949628215.1. Taxonomy (NCBI): domain Eukaryota; kingdom Metazoa; phylum Chordata; class Aves; order Suliformes; family Phalacrocoracidae; genus Phalacrocorax; species Phalacrocorax aristotelis. The sequence goes on from NC_134294.1 coordinate 2,308,736, forward strand.
TTAGAGAGGAGGGATGATTTTTAAGAGCCCTACAGCCAAAGAAAGTCGAGTGCTCTCGGCCTGATGAGATAGGAGCCCTTTCCTCCCTGATAACTTACAAATTGCCCATGTCGCTGTGAGATAAAAAGCCCGCAGCAGCTACTGCCCGAGTGACTGCTGTGCTGCTGCAGAGGTAAGGGAAGTCTCCTTACCCAGGGAGGGTCCTGGCACCCACCAGGGCTGCTGGGCTGCGCTGGGGGCTGCTGGAGGAGCCCTCCCGAACCAGCCTCCGCTTGATCCCCCGCAGTCGCCGCCCAGATCAACGCAGCCTTCGTCTTCCTTTCCCTGGGGATGGTGTCGGCCGTCTCCTTCCTGGGCAGAAGTGCTGCCGTGGTGCAGGGCCCGGCGACGTTTAAAGGGAGGTCTCTGCTCTCTGCTCACGTGGATGAGCTTGGGTCAAAGGTGAGCCGGTTCCTAAACCTGGGGGATGGGGGGAGAGAAGATAAACTATCCGGTGGGGTGGGGATGTCCTGCTGGAGCAGTGTGATCCCGCTTCGTGCTCAGCAGGGCGAGGGATAGATGGGGAGATCAAAGGCTGGGGTTTAGCCCCGCTGTCGCCTCGTGTAGAGCCGTGGCGTGGGTGGTAAGCGCGTCTCTGAAAACGTGGGGGCTGCTCGCAGCCCCTCCTTGCCTTGCAGCCTTTCACCAGGAGCGAGGTCATTGGCTTCACCATCGGCTCCATCTCCTCCGTGCTGTACCTGTGCTCCCGAGTCCCCCAGATCTACACGAACGTAAGCGCCGTGCCGTGAGCGGGACAGGACAGCAGCCTGGTCCTGGGACCCCCTGGGCTCCTGAGACTCCAGATTGAAGAGGGGCGGTGGGATCATCCTTCTCCTCTTTGCTCAGAGGTCCCAGGTCCCCCATCTCTGATCATTTCTCAAGGGACTATTTTTCTGTATTTCTGCTCCAAAACCTGATTCATTTTTCTCCTTTCCCTTTAACATACCAATATTTTGAGGGTGGGGCTTTCATTTTGTCTTTATTTACAAGCAAAAGGGGAACTAAAAGGCTCTTGGCATTCAGTCACCACCTTTTTTCTTCTCTTTTTGGGGGGGAGGGTGATTAATACTACTTTCTAGTGAGATTTTGGAGAGCTGCACCCAAGCTCCTCTCTCTGGCCCCTCTTCCAGTACAAGAGGAAATCCACCATCGGGGTCTCCTACTCTCTCTTTGCCCTGGTGATGCTGGGGAACTTGCTCTACGGCCTCAGCGTCCTCCTGAAGAACCCTGAGCCAGGGCAAAGCGAAGGCAACTACGTCCTGCACCACCTGCCCTGGCTGGTGGGCAGCCTGGGCGTCCTGTCCCTCGACGTGGTTGTATCCTTTCCCCATCAGTGCTTCCCTCCGGGACTGCATCCCACCAGCGAGGCTTTGCGGGGAGTGATCCCGTCTCAGGGCAGGCTGGGTTAGGAAGGAGTTAGTTAGGCAGGAGCGGGTGGGTTGATGCTACTCAGCGGTTGCTTTTGAGCTGTACTTGCTCACCCGCATGCCGGTGAGTAATTCATGGTGTTGTAACAGCTGAATGCTTCAGACCCTTGTTTGCATTAAGCTCGTTGTCCTGTTTCCACCTCTCCTGACACAAACATCCCTTTTCTGGGTGGTGAGACCCAACGCGTCGCGTAGATCCACCTTCGCTTGCGTGAAGAGCCTTAACCTCTTCTCAGATCTCCTTCCAGTTCCTTGCTTATCAGAGAGGAAGACCCGGTACCCGCGAAGAGAGGGATGCTCTTCTTGGCGAGCAGGGTGGCAGATTGGAGAGCTGACGAAGGGACCTGCGCTGGAGTGAGAACAGGATGATGCAGACGAGGAAGCTGGCCCTAAAGCCAGGCAAACCGGCCCCTCCATCCTGGTGGCTCCTGGGAGAGGAGGACTTGAGCCAGTGTTGTGCTGCTAAGCCCAGCCATGTGGCAGAGGACGCTGCTGAGAGACCTTGTGCCTCTTTGGTACCAAAGGTGCTATCAGGATAAACAGGGAATTATTTGATACCTCAAAAGGTCGCTCTCTGCTGCTCTTAGCCCCCACAGCTGAGCCCGGTCACTTCTGCTTTACCTGCTGTCTCTCAGGAGTGATCTGGAGCTTCCTCAGTACTGGCAAACATGGGAAGAGCCTGAGGGGCTGTGGGGAGGGGACAGGGATGACCAACCTTTCACAAACATGAGCACCACGTACCTCTGTGGGCATCACATCTCTACTGCTGCGCTCTTTCTGGAAGATACAGCAGGGCTGGAGCCAGTTCAGAAGGAGGAAGGGAAGGAGCAGCGTAACCGAAGTCCACGCATACCTGTTCTAGTTAGCATGGCTCACACATCTGTAAAACAAGTCCTTGCCCCACATGCCTCCTTTTGGTTTTATGTTCCTGGTTCATCGGGCAGCTCCTGCCTCTGTCTTAATGCGTCTCATAGTCCCCATTTCTCTGAATTCTCTTTTTTTTTTTGTCTCACGCACATTTTAATTGCACGGTTTCCCAGGGAGGCTGCTCCATCGCGCTCTGGTTAGCTGCGGAGGCAGTGACCCAGCCAGGCGATGCTGCCTCTCTGCTCGGTCTGGTTTTTAGTTCTGCCTTCTCTCAACGAATTTATCCCCAACGCTGATGAATCCATCGCCCTCTCGGGGCCCTGCATACCAGCGCGGTGGCTCCTTGACCGCAGTAGGACGAGAAGCAGCGGCGGTTTGGGAAGAAGCCGTGTCCCCGGCAGGAGAGAAGCTTTCGGGTGGGGAGGGGGCAGCGGTGGCGTCTGCCTCAGCCCGGCGCCGCGGGCTCCCTCCCGCAGGCTGTTTCTGCTGGGGGGAAGCAGCTCAGTCTCACTGGGCAAGCAAGAGGCAAAGCAAGCAAAACTTGTAGGTCCTTCAAGAAACGTTGGCACAACCTGTCATTTCAAAAACAAGGACTTTCCTTTTCCTGCAGTCACTATTAGCTCTTCTTTTTGCCCCCCTTCTCTCCCTTTCCAGCTGCTTTCCTGATAGCCAGCACTTCCCACGCCGCACTCTGCTCCGTGCGCCTGTTGGCTTTACCTCTACCATTAATTTCCGATTCCTCAGCCAGTCCCCTGCCATCTGTCCTTCCTGAGGAGGTCACCCTCCTCCCTGCTTCGTCCTCGCACTGAGGAAGCCCAGCCACAGCTCTGTGATTACAGAGCTCAGCCTAGGTCGTATGTGAAATGGGAGTCAGACTGCAACAGCAGATTAATTAAAACACAAGCTCTGCCGGTATTTGGAGCTGACCCATTGGGGTTTGGAGAGAACAGATTTTTTTTTCAGGCCCTTTGAGCCCCTTGAGCAAAGCGGGTGGGTTTTTCGCGCCATTAATTCACAATCCTTCCCCTCCAGGCTCGCAGGCGAAGGGGCTGCTCACCTCTTCCCCGTCCTCGAGCCAGCAGGGTTTCCTCTGCGGTCCTTCCCTAGGAATCGCAGAAGAACAGTTCATATCCAGTGCTAGCACAAACCATGAGCAGATTCCTAGCAAGATAAGAAGGCACAGCTTCATTAGACCTCAATACTTATTTATTATGGATAAAGACCCCAGGGCTTGGTTTTATTAAAGGAGTGTTTTTTTAACCTTGGCTCACGTTTGCTAGCTCAGCCCTGAAGTGCTGGGGAAGGCACAGTTGGTTTACGGAAAGCTGGATTTACTAAGCTGAGCTTACACAGGGGGATAGGATAGGATTTAGCACACCTACCTCACGGAAACGAAGGTTCATGACGCTAGGTAATTGCCATGTACCAGCTAGCCCAGAGCTTTTCTTAAAGCCAGAAAAACAACCCCTAATACAAGGAGGTAAAAAACTTATAAGTGGTTTTATGTGCCAGCAGCCATCTGGGTGGTGCCGGATGGAAATACGTGTCGCGGAGAGGCTCTCGCTGAGGTTATCATCCCTCTGAGGCTGCAGCGCAACGCGTCCCCAAAAGACTCCGGGATTTAAGATGTTGTGGAGGCAAACGTTCAACGAGAGAAAGCACGGGCCAGGAAGGATAGTGAGGCCAGAGCTGGACGGGAGGCTGGGGCCGCAGCAGCCAAGCCAAAGCTGGCGGTTAGCACCCGAACGTCAGGGTACGCTGCTTTGAGGAGGAATAAGCTGCTGCAGGCGTTGGAGCCGTCCTGCAGCGCGCGACTGCTCTGCGGAAAGGGTATATCCCGGCACACCAGCAAGCGGGGGGTGTCTGCACACCCCGGGCCTACACATTAAATTTATCTGAGACACTTCCCTTTCTGGCTCAGGCAGAGATGGCTTTGGAGAAGGAAAAAACCCCCCAAAAACTTCAGCGTGGGATAGCGGGAAGCAGGCGAGAGGAACTGAGAGTCTCCCCGCTCCCGGGCTAACGCGCTGTTCCCAAGCTTCAGTTCACAAAAACTTCTGACTTCAAAAAAGGCTGTTCCTCAGACAGAACCAAGAAATGACGACACAGTCCTAACATGTTCCCCGTGGGGGTCCCGGCTCCGGGGCAGGCCCGCGGGAGCCTCTCCCCAGCCTGCATCCCATATGAGCTGCATTACGGACCGGAGGCCGGCGGGTAAATAAAACGACACGGGGCCGTAATCACCCGCAGATGTCGGGATGTGAAATAGGTCACTTTAGAAAAGCAAAATTGAAGTGCATTAATCAATATTAATGCCAACAGTCTCAATTTGCATAGGTTCACCCAGAGGCTAGTTCCAATGGCCACACGCAGGAAGAGCCCAGCAGGTATTTGCTTTCTCAATTTCACCAGGATCGAGTCTGTTGTAACCAAAGCAGGACCAAGTAGGCAGCGGACCTGAAGGTGCCCGCGGTAACCCTGACCACCGGGGGTTTAAAGAGGGGGAAAGCCTGGCTGAGGTTCACAGGGACCGAGCAAAGGAGCTTTTGGGTGAGCATCCACCTCCGACTGCGGAGCAAACCTCTCCCCGCCCGAAGGTTTCAACACGCAGGTTCCCCCCCAAGACTATTTTTAACACACCCAGTAAAGCTGGACTAATCTTCCTCCTCTAAATACACCTGCTCTGTGTTCACCGGACACCTGAAGCATCAGCCCCAGCGTGGAGCTGGATGCCAACATCCCGGTGCCCAGCAGCTTGGAAGAACGGAAGGGAAACAAGGACGGCAGCTCCCCAGCGCTCCCTGTGCGACCAGCAGCCCTCTACATCACACCCTCTTTGAAACAAATGAGTTTCAGCTCACCCAGATGCAAGAGGAAAAAAAAGAAAGGAAGAAAAGCTTTCTCATTTTCTGGGGCTGTACAATCGGCAGCTGTTTGGGTGTCTGGAGCACCGACGTGCGCGGCCTTTGCTCTCGAGTACATGTCTGCGGCCACCGCGACCGCTTCCAGGCACCACGGGAGACAGCGTTTAGGGCACAAGCCCCAGGTAGCCCTGCAGGAAGGGAAGAGAAATAAAGAGGACACCAACGGCACACACTGCTTCCTGGGATTTTTTTAAATTTTTATTTGTTTTAGTCTTTTTTTCTTTTTTTTTCCTTTTTTTTTTTTTTTTAGTATGGAGGCTCAAGTATCAGATGTAGATTCAATTTAAGCTTTACAAAAAAACAAAATCAAAACAAAAACCCCTTTTGCATTCCATAAAAATTGACAGAAAAGCGCCTTGGAACCAGGCTATAGAAGAGCAGAACATTTCAGCAGGTCTCCTAAGTCTTCTTGCAAATCTGGTTTAGTCAGTATAGTACAACACCGAGGAACACCCTCTCTTCCCTCCCTCCCACCAGCCAGCCCCTGTGCCCAGCCCCCAAACATACGTGGAATAGATTTTTATTTTTTTTTTTTTCCAGTTCTTCCTCTTTCACACACCACAGTATTTAATAAATTTTTGTTTTACATTTTTTACACCGATGTAACAAAAGGCAGGAGGGGGCGGGAAGGAAAAGACAAACAATGATCCGTGTTTATGCATATAAATGGGAAGGGGGGGGGGGGGGGAAAATACATGGACTTCTACAGAAACAGTAGCCAAGGTCTCAATAGTAAAATGTGGTGCAAAGTAGGCCTCAGAGACTGAAAAAGTTTGTACAGCTTTATTCATGGGGAGAAGATGGCGTTGCATGGGTAGTACTGAATGCAAATTGTGACGTGACGTAACAGAAAAGGGCAAGGGGGGGATGAGTTTTCTAAGAAAGGAATCTAACGAGTGCATGGCATGTCTTGTTAGCATGAAGAGTATTTTAACTTTGCTGCTTTCTCTTCAAAGCCTCCACCAGGTCGTTTTTAAGAGCTTCTTGTTTTGATTTGTCTGCAAAAGTCTGCACAGACCTGTGGGGAAGAAGGAAACGCGAGTCAGAGGCGGTGCCTTTGAGAGAAGGCGCCTGTAACAGTTCTTCGGGCATGTGAGTCAATAGGAAGGAGAAGCACCTCAACCCAGGCTTAGAGGAAACAAAACTCAGCTTGCCTGTTTTAATACGGGAAGCAGAAGGCAAAGTGAACACCTCAGCGAGTATATCAAAGGAAAAGTCACTCCAGCAAGGATGGCACCAAGAGACACGCTTCCCCCGAAGTTCCGCTCAGCCTCCAGGTGCTGGAGGGAGATTCCCAATTTTTTAACGTGACAGACTGGAAAACCCCAGCGTACCACCAGCGAGGGGCGTTAGCGCTCTCGCTCGCCAAATGACCGTGACGGGAAGGCAGAGAAAACCCAGCCTCTACCCACGAAACGTGAAAAGGGCCAGGCTGGGGGAGCTCCTGAACCTTTCTGCAGACTGTTCACCCAGGGTCGAGCAGCCGCGTCAAAACCTCCCTCCAGCGTATCCACCAGTGGGAAAAGCGGCCAGAGTTTCAGTTCTCGAATTTGCTTTCCCAGTTTGGAGCTTACCTACAGTAGTTAGCAAATAAAAGCAGCCAAAGAAGAACAGAGATACTGTCAGCGAGGCTATCGCAGGGGTGCCCTCTCGCTACAAGTTTGGTTATAGAAAGGCAGCTACTTCTCGTCTCGTCTCGCTGCCCTCTAAGGCAGCTGCGGAGGAGCTGCCGTTTTCAATGGTACGAAAAGAGATTTCCAAGTTTTCATAAAATCCTCTTAAATATGATCATTGATAGAATAATACTAGACTTTGCAGGAGCTGCTAACACAGAGAAGTGGTTAGGATCCAGTTTGGTGGGATTTCTCCCCACATAAACCGCATTTCACGCCCTTTTCAGTACTCAGAGCTACCTTATTTTGCCTGGATGCTGTCTCCTGTAAACAAGACTGCTCTTTGTGTCAGTTACTTTCCTACCATTTTTATAACAGTATTTCCATTCTCTTGTCTCTGGAGACTTCTGCTGCTTTAATAAAAATATATACATTTTATATTTGCATTTGTCACAGGCTAAAGAAGTGGTTCTCAGCCATTATCAACAAACAGTGCCTTTTTCCCTTCGTCAGCTTAACGTGTTTAAGGCAACATCTGTAACTCATTACGAATTGGAGTGGAAGGTTAAACTGGCTCAGGGTTAGTCGCTGCCGTGCGTCCTAGACATTGAGAGCTCCAGAGCAAAGGAGAGTGTACGAACAAACCCCTTCAGAGGCTGTGCAGAGCACAAGCAAGTGGAGGCTACAAGTGTTTCAGTAGAGCTTGAGCAGGACTGGAGTCCAAGCTCCAAGGAAGTTCAAGATACAGCAGGCAAAGGGGGGGGGTGCGTGTCGGGTGAGCTCACGTTTACTCAGAAGTCACAGGAAGTACCAGTCTTTTTTTTTTTCTTTTTTTTCTTTTTTTTTTTTTTTTTCTTCAAAACTGTGAGACTTCCAAGATTTCATTCCTTTCTGCAGGGAGGATGCTAAGATTACAGGGAGTTTCTCCACTGAAGTGGTGTACCACAGCTGTAAAACACTGCTGGTGCACCAGGGACAGAGTCCCAGGGCTTCTGGATCAAATCAGTCCAAGCTAACACCACTTTGGGTACGTGACCACGTGCTCCCTTCTTGCTCCCAAGCTAGAGTGCAAAGTGGTAAGTCCTGCCGCGTTTCAGAGCGTGACACTTCAAATGGGGGAAGGAGTGGAGTAACATTTAAAATTAAAACAGTGTTTAGTTGGCCGTATTAAGAAATAACCCTTGGGTGAAACACGGATCAGATGTCGTTTATCAGTCTGCGGGAGTTAGGGGTTAGTTCTGGTCTCAGTTATCATGCAGAGGTCTTGGCTGGGTGAGTCCTGGTTTAGTGCTGGTTGTCACACCTCACAGGCAGGGGGTACCTGGATTGGTTTAGTTATCAGGCTGGATGTAGATCTGGCGCTGGGTCAACACTTGAGAAAGCTCCCTCTGCAACTGCTTATACTTTTGGTTGTCGGGGATAGCATCAATAGATCTACAGAGAGCAGTTTAGAAACGAGGGAAGTAAACAGGGAAAAGAACAGTCAGAAGAACTCAGTAACACAGAGCTGGTATTCTGGAAACCACCAGGAACACGCTCAGGAAGAATAAGTGTAAATACACAGGTTAGAAGGTACAGGAAAAAGGCCGGAGGAAAAGCCAAAGCCAGGTGCTGTGTATGTTACCAGTTCTGAGCAGATCATCTCACCGATGCGCAAAGTACCATGACTCAAAACTGAGCAATGGGGAGACATAGGAAAGAGATTCAATTACAACAGCTTAAGGCAATGTTCACAAGGAAAAAGACTGTATTACATATTTCCTTTTAATGTTAATAAATGCTTCCTGGCTAAACCCCTGCACACCACAAATGAAAACAGAGGCCTGTTATGAAAGCTGGGGTTTGGAAAAAAATAAAACCCGAACAGCTGCTTTCTCAGATACTGTCAACTCCCCCTGCCCACGCTGTTAAGAAGGCAGCACAAATATTTAATTAGCACCATTATTCTATTTTCTTTCGCATTTCAGTGCGTGAGAGAACAGCAGTAGACTTGTTTGTGCCATTTGTTTATTCGACATTCGCACACCGTGCTAGGAGGTCTATCTGCAGCTTAACATGAAATGGTTCGGCATCACAGTTCCGTCCCTTCCTCTACGAGCACGAGAACTACCAGCTTGGGGTTTCCACGTCCAGAAGTGAGCAGGGGTTGGAAAGTTCAGAACAGTTTCCCTAAAGAAAGGCACAGGGGTTTGCCCACTTAACCTGTTCTAGTACACTGTATTTTGACCAGCGGTGTTGAAAGAAAGACAGAATTTAAAACAAAGTCTAAATACCGCAAACCATTAGTGTCATGACTTAATTCTGGGACCAATTGACTGCTTTTCAGAGTAGTAGAAAGTCAGAATTCAAGTACAACTTTCAGGACTGTGAAGAATAAAAACGCATAATTAAAAGTAATTCTGAAACTCAAGTGGTCCTAATTGGGCTATTTTCTTCCTGACGAGGGAACAGGGGATTACAACATTGCTTCAGATTTCTATAGTTACAAGGCAGAAGTCTTGTTCCCTAAACTCCACGCAACAAATAACGTTTCCAAAGCACAGTAAGGTGAACAATTATAGACCTGAAAAGACTTTGGGTAGGAAAGGGGAATTCCAGCAAACCAAAGCAGAGCAATGCTCGGCTGGGGACGGTACCACAGGCACTGCAGGGGAATGCAGGGAAGCGAAGGGTCCAAGAGCCAGCTGGAGAGCCCCTTACCTCAGCCCATTAACGATGTCCTTTGTTTTTCCAAAATAAATCTCATTCAGTGTACTTCTGATTTTGTTTTCCATGTCCTGGAAAATAAAAAGGAAGAAACCAGATCTTTAGTGGCGTCAGCTGTTTGCAGGAACGGTGCACTTACACACTTCTGTGCATCTTCGGTGTTCACCCTGATGCACGACACTTGCCAGGCAGGTTCAACCCAACCTACTCCTACTATTTAAATTATCACAGAACACAATATGACCCTATCTCTCTGCTCTTATCAAAGAAATAAAGGCTTAGCTCTATTCCTGTCCTCGCCTCCCAGCTCTAGGCTGCGAGATGTCTTTCTGCACCACAAGAGGGCGGTTTCTGTCCAGCGATCAAGTTTTCTGCATTCTGCTGCAGGAAAGGAAAATGCGTCTCGCCCCAGCCTTACTCTGTAATTTCCCGGCACTGAACGGACTGTAAGCGGCAAGTCAGTCATTTAGCGTAACCAACCGGTCAATAGTTTTGTGCTTAAGGGTTACTTTGCATTTTTTTGAGCTGGCGACTCGTTCATTCAAACTGCATAGCAAGCAGTTTGGAGAAAAAGACCGTGTAAATAAGCAGCATTTTTTCATTAGGTCGCTTTTACTCGAGCCAGAAACTTAGGAAAGGGATCAAAAAAGAAGAACCTGCCTTCTTTTCATTTCCCAGTTCCTTTAAAAAGCACATTATAGTCTATTTGAGTTGAGAATTTCTTCCTCCCTTGCCAAAGCGGCTATGAAGATCAAGGAAATCAAGAGCACCTTCATACAGGACAGTACAATGAAACAGCAACAGCGTTGCACCAAAGCCCTTCTGAGCGGCTAACGCAACCTCACCCTTCACTCGGCATGCTGAGCATACATGACTGACAGCTGCCATAAAATCAAACACTAAAACCAATTCCAATGGATTTCATAAGCGCTTGATACGCACGGAGCTTTCCGTTAAAGGCACAGTTCTGTATAACACAACCCGACTTTAAATAATTCTGCCCCAAAGTGACTACAGTGGCAAGGGGGTAGGAAATCGTTAACTAGCTCTGCGGGCAGGACCACGTGTGTTACAGGAAGGTTTATTACTGTAATGAGCAGGAGACAAAGCGCAGATTGGTGTTTTTATATCCAGAAACTGTTGGAAGACACGATGGGAGGAGTACTGAGCCAAACACCGAGCAACAGTAGCATGATCAGACTTGATACAGCAGGAATAAGTTCAGCTTCTTTGTAAAGACAAAATCAAGCATGCAACAAAATTCTTAAATGTGGAACCAAACACATAAGAGAACCTGCTGCAGGCTCAAGCTGTGCTGGCTTCCCAGCCCTTACCTCTACCAAGCGTCCGATATTGGCTATGTGTGGAGAGGAGTCACTCACAGTCTCATCTTTCTCCATCTAGAAAGGAAAGACACAGGTCCATTGGTAACATGGGAATTAGATGGCAGACGCATGACAGCTTTCCTTATCACAAGAGGGGATGGAAGAAGTGGGTCTCAAAATCCTAGAGCAACTATTCTTTCAATATGCAAGCAGACTAGTAACGTACTGAGAAATTCCCAGGACTAGACAAAGGCTCACATGTTGATAACAGACACACAGTGTAATAAAAACCATGAATCAAAATAAAACCCTGCTGCAGGTCCGTGGTGTAGACAGGCCCTACAAAATCGTCATTCCCTACCTACTAAGGGGCTGCAGGAGATCTACAGTAGCAAACACGTAACGCGGCAAGCAGCACGGCGTGTGGATATGAAAACAAGGTTGTTGTTGATGAGATGCATGCAAGGACGGTGGTGTCAGTTTAACAGCTGTGAACTATCCCTGCAGAGACAGCTGTTTCTTTTAATCTTCATCTTAAACAGCTACTTCCGACCACACATGGGGCACATTCTCCATTTTCAGGATCTTCCTGGCAAAAGACACCTTAGGCATTACTTACCTTCCAGCAGAGAGGGAAGGTGCAGAGAATACAAAACCAACTACCTGTAAAACTGGTGATGATTTGATCTACTGCAATAACATGGAAAGAGAAATCTGAGAGTTTGTAGTTCTTTTTTCTTTTTAGACCAAAAAGCTGACCCAACATTTACCTGACTGTTAGGAGGAAGGAATTACAAAGCGGTAAGTGTAGGGGGAAAGAAGGAGACTGCCTTTTGCAGTAGAAATTCGGAGTTGGGTCAGCTTAAGTGTATAATGGTACCACGTTCCTAGTGTGATACCAGAACAGGAGACAGGTACCTGAACTAGGTGAGATTTTTCATCACTAAGATGAAAACTTGGGAGCTGGTACCGCAGAACAAGACTTGCTTTATTTCACGTGACTTTGCCCCTAAAATGTTCATCTGGAGGCCGTGGCTGAGCATCCATGACCTGTGGTAGGGAAAAAACCATCTTCCCCAGTTCTTGAGATGAAAATTCTGGCTAGATGCAGACAAGCTGTTGAACAATGAACAGTCCCAGATCCCAGGAACCTCAACTGATAAAAGATGTGCTGAGGTGGCATGAAAACAAAACTGGGAGAAAAATGTAGTGGGAAGAACAGTCTTCAAAGGGTTTTACTAATCCCACTGAATTCTCTTATCCATCTGTTCATATCCCTGCCTCAGGGTAGAGTTTAAAAATCTGGGCCAGCTACAGGTTTCTCCTAATAAGCCAAGTCTCTAACAGGCTTGGGGAAGCATGTAATTTAGTTGGAACCCTGAAGGCAAAAGATAACCTAGAAGAGGGGGAGAGAAAGAACGAGGACGTTTAATTTTGCCTTTAGATTGCAGTCAGATTGTTTACATGTAATGGAGACATGCTGCCTGGAGAACGGATCCAGTTGCAGTACAGGGAGAATATAAATCTGAACTATGCAAACACACATATACATGTTACGGTGAGTTTGGGAGCTGTCAGCAAATTGACCAAGGCTGGGGCAGCCGGGGAGCTGGCAGTGGGTCATTTACTTCCAGAGGCTCCCTGGCTGCATCTCCTCCACACCTGGACAGGCCGAGCTCATTGGTAAGAAGCAGAATCTGAAAATAGAATTATTTTTTTGCAAAACGTATATTATTACATCTCCATAAAAGCTGCTGCCAGAAGGAAAACATTTTTATATGCTATAGAAGCCCAGATGTTACGAGAGGCTGTTTTAATGGAGTTCAGAGTCAGTAAGCAGCCATGTTATACAAACAACAGAGTAGTTGGGATTTTTAAAGGTTCCTTCCGGTGGCTGTTACTGCACGGACCTAAGCAGAGAGCCTATAGCTGCTTAAATAAAGGGGTTAATTTGCTTTGAGGGGAAATTCCATTCTGTAAGTTGATGTTAACAAGCAGCTCATCTTCCCACTGTCACTCCCCATCTGCTGTTGAGCTCAGCCAAAAACCGAACGCTCCAGAATGAGCCAAGTCCAATCTACATGGCTCAGTCGCTCCTCTCCTGTTGGAGAGATACGCTGCTTGGCTTCCTTGCCTCATTTCCCCAGCCATCTGCTGCAAGTCTGACTCAGAGGGGAACTCACTCTTCTGGGTATATTAAGCTCTCGATGGCTGGCTGGTCACTTGGGATGTTTCCTGCATGGAATAAGCGGCTGTTTGGGCTTTCTGTAAATGTTATTTGGAGGAAGAGTTAATACAAAGAGAGAAATTTAAGTCGGATAAACACTTCAGTTCACCATGAAAGCATCTAAAAATACTAGAAAGATAAGAAGGAAACTCATCCACCATTTTGCTCTGAACAACTGACGACAACATCCACAGCTGCTCTGGCCACGGAGCGACGTGAAAATCTCTTTAATGAAACACAAACAGACCAATGTGAGCCAAAGGCTCACAAGCCACAGGCAGTGGGCATACGAAAGTCTCCAGGTGGAAAATCTGTGGAATTATTTGGATATCTGCTAGGCAAATTTTGGCCTCTCTCTCCATCGCCTATTTCCAACTGTAACTAGATAAATGAAGGTTGAGAGCTCTGCGGAGCTTGCAGCTTTGCAGAAATCAGCCGAGAACTTACCTCATCCTTTCACAGCCTTCATGCATATTTACTCTAACCAGTGTAACCAAAAATATCCCATATCCTTTAGCAAACTGTATATTCAACACCATGAGCAAACCTGGGGATGCTACCTCAGCTCTATACGCCACTAGTCCATACGTGCTCAACTCTTCTACTCTCTTTTTCTAAACCAGCTACTGCATAACCGAACCACTGTAAAATCCGTGTGTTCAAGGGAAGCAGAAATAATTTCCCAGACAATTACTGCTCAGCACATCTCTGCTATTCTCTGCACCCCAAAATACTCCTCGGTTAGCAAGTGAAGGGACAGTGCCTCCAGGAAACCGGACAACAGCTGCGGGGGAGCTTAAGGATCGTGACAGCTACAGCTTGAAGATCCGTCTGGTGGAAAAACACTCCCCAACACCCCACTTAACGCTACCACATCTGGAAGTCGGTGGGATAGGCCTTTACATGAAAGCTCAACTTCATGAAAATATATGACTCTCCTAATTGCAGAGCACAAGCCTCGGAGGATTTACCTATTATGATAAATGGCAGAACGTCTCTGCTGGGTGTTTTATTGAGCAACAATATATCACAGGACACATCTTCCTGAACGCAGGGAGAGCTCAGTTTGCAACAGACCAGCCTTCATCCAGCTCTGCAAGATGTTCCACCTTCGCTTCGAGAGTATTTCAAGTATGAAAATCAACGCACATCTGTGCTGCTTTAATCTGAAATCCCAGGCTTCGCTTCCCCTCCAACTCTCTATCCTCCCCTTCCCACACCTCCGTATGTAAATAAACGATAGGTTTTGAGCCAACTTCTTTCTCAGCAAAGTTGCGCTTCCTCACAATGTTCATCCTGGCTTAGGAAGCACACACGGATTCTTTGTGCGCAGCGTTATCTCAGAAAGGCACCTGTTAGTCTTGCTTTTAAGAAGGGGGCTCCAGAAATCTGCCCAAAGTGCAGTTTTGACTACTTGCCAGAAAACGGGAAGGCTACATCTACTTTGCATAAAATGAAACAGGATCATACAGCTGCTCTTACCTTAAATAAAAGTGCAGCCTAATGAAACCCCAAAATTCAGCCAAAGCAATACAGTGCCATGGCAAACGACACAAGTAATTCCAATGTACACAAAGAGGACGGGACCTCAACGTCTGTCAGAGAGAAAATCATCTGCCAAGCATCTGGCTTGAATCAGGAGGGGGGTGGGAGTTACCTGCAGACATTGGAGAACGTGCAAGGTAATTGAAAAGCTGCTGGCATTTTTCATTTCCCTGCAAGCATTGCTCCCTTTGTTGTAAATTGAAGGTAACATGTCCTGTCCTTTCCTCTCGGGTGTACGGCACTTCAATCTGCGGCCCCTCGTCGAGGCAGACGGCATGTAACACGCCAATCACTCTTTCCCTATCGGAACTCCAGCCTCAGCCCTTGCACCGACTGAAGCCTGCCAGGGTCGGACGCGAGCTGGGAGTTACTTCCTCCATCCTGGCCTGCGGTGCTTCAGCTCTGAGCTCTCTTGACTTGCATCCAGGCTTGTCCCCAGAACAGACTGTCTGGAAGAGCACCCTTGTTTAGAAAATTGTAAAAATAGAAGTTTTCTATCTGATACTGTGTGCCTTTTGGGGGGAGGACCACAGCAAGGGAAAAAATGGGGAAAAAAAAAATCAGCTTCCTCCTTCCAGTTCCACCAAAAAGTTATTCTATAACATCCTTTGGAGTCAAAGCAGATGGCTACACACATGGTGTCAGTATTTATGTATAACGTATATTGCTAAAGATTAGAACAAAATCCTCACTAGGCAAAAAGACAAGTGTTCTTCCATACGAAGGGACTGCTTCGACACGGTTCTAACGAAGTGTCCAATGTGAAGGTGCCGCTTCAGTTTTAATTCTCCTTAAGTTTTAAGACCAAAATGATGATCCATGGATCCTACGTGCACAGAGCTGGCTAAGGATTTCTCTCATCCTCTCAAGATAAAAGTTGATACACGCATATATAAAAATCAATTATGCATATACGTAAATTATGTAAAGAAATGTATATCACTACATGTCTGTTTCTGTGCTCTACACTTGTGTGGGTATACACACACATTTCTCTATTGCTTCAGGACAGAATCTGAAAGCCTACATTTTAAACAAAACCAAAACCCAAAGCTCCATTCAGAACACGTCACATGCTATTTCATTTGAATTAGTCTATACTCCAACTCTTAAAAAGCAACTTCCATAACTGAACTGATAAAGAAAAAGCCTGACTTTCTCATTCTGAAAACCACCAGGTAAAGTAAATTAAAAGGTACACGAAGGAGATTTTCAACTTCCCGAAACTGGCCAAGTTCTCCCTCTACCATGTCTCTCCCTCTCTTTCCTTTCTCTGTCTGCTAACAAATGTAAAATGCTTGCACAGTTACT
Organism: Phalacrocorax aristotelis; assembly: GCF_949628215.1. Lineage (NCBI taxonomy): Eukaryota > Metazoa > Chordata > Aves > Suliformes > Phalacrocoracidae > Phalacrocorax > Phalacrocorax aristotelis. Next base: position 2,324,720 of record NC_134294.1, read on the forward strand.
TTCCCCGTATAAACAAAGACAGAGACAACTCCTCCTGGAGCACATGAAAAACGGCATTGGAAAACCACTGCAAAGCAGCAGTTCAATGAACTGGAAGAGGTACGCCAACCCTCAGCGTGTGACACTAAAGCAGACACAGGATAGGGACATGACCTCTAATATCTACCCAGAACGTCACATCACGTGGCCCCAAGCCAGGTGTAAGAATACTCAAATACATGGTGTCTTGGGGAGAGAGAAAAAATTAATTATTCTTAGAAATTCAGTGCAACATTTAGGAATAGCCTAAGTGGGAGCCCTGTAGGAACAAGAGTCTGGGGATATTCAAGAAATGAAAAAGCAAGTTTTTCCAAATAGTCTTGACAAAGGCAACAAAAAACCCCCATGTTGGCGCCTCATGCAGGGCAAAATATTTCACCAATAGGAAATGACAGCAGAGGACAGCTATTTCTAGACTTTCACTTCTAGATCCAAGTTTGGCTCTACCATGCTACCATGTTGTCCATTCACGGAAGAACAAATAGGATTGCTTGATTACTTGCGATCTGTAGACGTTAGGAAGGGGAATTACTGAGCAAGTGTTTCCATATGAAGTTGCAAATGCTCCCCATAGCAGTTCAATGCAAGACATGCCCAGCTCCTCATTGCTGCCAGAGGTGGTGAATTAGGAGGCATTACATTAGCTGTTCCTTTGCGCCTGCTCCTGGCCACCGAGTTAATCATTCCAGTCATCACTCGAAAAATACCCGATTTGCAGCTACAAGGCGAAACTGGTTTCAAAGTAATGGCTCTCAACAGACTTCCCTTTCAAAGCACTGAAGGGTTCTCTCTGCCATCAGTTTATAAGCCAGGATATTACAAAGCTTGTGAACACTTCAAAAGCTTCCACCGAAACACAAGGACATCTGCTATTTGCATTTTAGGATCAAAGGTGGTTGAAGTAGCTTAAATGTTGAGTTGACCCAAACCATGTACAATTTACCATGGACAAAATATTTCAAAATTATGGTTAGGACATCAGATACTGACATCATCAAGGTAAAACTGTAACGTACCATTCGAGATATAACTAAAACCTACTTTTGGTGCCTAAGTTTGCTGCAGACTGTACAAAAAGCCTACTAAAAAGTAAAAATAAAACCTGCTGTCCTTAGGTGATGTAGCAAACTGGATTTACAGCAAAGTAAAAGCTTTGCACCCTGGAGTTTAGTCCAGCTACAGCTAAATAAACGGCTCAGGACAAACAGCTCCTCCTCACACAGCATACCTCAAGGCAGCATGAAGATTTTCGTTTTCTGCCATGGTTTCTGACGACGTCTGTCCCATTAAGCCTGCTATGGCATCTGCAAACAGAAAATCTCCGGCCCAAAGCTAAATTCTGAAACTCAAGTTTCCATTGTTTGTGCAGAAGCAGTGCATCATTACCCCAGTGGCTTTTTTATGGTTACTTACATTGGAAGCAGGCCCCGGCTTTAATGCACCACATATGAGTTAAATGATCTGCTGTTAAAATGATGACAGAAGCATGAATCTCCCCACTAAAGCTTAGAGAGTGAAAGTCAAACTAAACAAGGCCTAGCAGTTCAGGCCAAGGTGTACTGAGGACACCCATTCTCAACAGACTCTCGTTTTCCTTGGCACAGCTCTCGCACACCATAAGGCCACGGCCAGAGTCAAGTCCTTGGCCTCCACTTCACAGCTATGATTTAAAGTATTAGGAAGGCCTGTGATTAAATATTTGTCCGGGTCACCATAACTCGGGTGTAATTACTGCAAACATTTTAAAAGAGTACGCAATGCTCAAAACTGCCTCCAGATGCCTTTTCCCCCCCTGCTTTTCCACCAGCTTCTTCTGTAAATCAACAACATGGAAAGAAAAATCACCCAGGTCTAGGGCAAGCCTCTGCGACTGCAATACTAACACAATTTCAGTTCTTCTCTGCAATCACAGATCCTTCTTTCCTTTGCCTGGCTCAAACCTGTACAAAAACATGAACTGTTTAACAGAGTCTGCATTGTCCTTTGTATCGAAAGCAACAGCCTGTCCTGGGAAATCTCATAAAGGACTTTTAGCTACTGCCTGTCTCTCTAGTCACTCACGACCATACAATATGCCTCCTGTCCTCCAGAGTTTATTACCCTGCTCGAGTCACTGATTTCCACAGTCCAGATCTTAAGCAACCGCAATTCAGCAGCAGCATGAAGGAGGGATACGGCGACCTTTGGCAGGTGGCTGGGGCAGAAGCACCTTCACCAGCGAAGCCACGTCCAGCAGATTCTGCCTGTCAGAGACTAAGACAGCAGCGCTGCCTGAAGAGTCAACAGTCTGGCACGTGTGGAAAACACCCCTCTCAGAAGGAAGCCAAAGTAATTAACACTGGCACAAAACCCCCAAGTATTTAGAAGTTGGGTTTGATGTTTTTGTTGTTGTTGTTTTGGTTTTTTGTTGTTGTTGTTTTGGTTTTTAAGAGATTTTTTTTAAATCTGTGTGCTGGTACTGTAGGTGGAAAACACTAAAGAAGGGAAGAAGGATACTAAAAGATAACTGATATCTTTAACTATAAGATTTTTCTGTTCTTAAGGCAAAATACAGGTTCATTCATGGTGGCCTAGCTGGCTTTTAAGAGAGGCACAAAACAAAAGAGGTCATCTTGTATTTTTTATAATCCTATTGGAATCTTCCAGTAAGAAAGTGAGGAAATCTCACAGATCAAAATATCTGGCTGGGTAACATATATGGAAGTATAAAAATTTAGGAATACCAGAAGAAAAACCAAGACTTAACAGCAAGTCTAAACTCCTACTGAATGCTTTATATTTTTAATTGAAAGCTACACTGCCATCAAGCAAAGTTCAAGGGGCTTCCTGGTAATTACACACTTACGCATTAACTGTTTCACTGGGCTGCATGCGCAGCAGGAGAGTTGATGTTTATACAACACCTCACAAAATCAACTTTTTGTTCCTGACTGGGGCTACTGAGTATATAAATAAGGAAAGGCATGCCTCGGGTCTGCAGCGTACGCTCCTGCCAATATACAGACGTACCTGTCTGGTAAGGCTCCCTCCAAGGTTCATGGTACCAGAACCAGTTTTATTAGTCTGCAGCCAGAGCATCACTGTGGAGGTCAGCTTGTAATGAGCGGTACGACCACTGGACTTCTCCTGGAAGTAGAAGAATGACAAAAAGGATAGAGACAAAAGGTTAAAATCCTTTCAAAAACTAAGTGGTGGCTGGCCCCGAAGACCCCAGGGCAACAGGCCAGATATGCATAACTCCACTCTCATAGCACAGTCTGTTTCTTAAGAACAATTGGAAGTGTGCACATTCCCCTAAGTTTCCAAAGCAAATCTGTTTAGAGCAATCCAGCCTCCTATTACCTTATTTTTATTACCTAATTAGTGATATTTATCTGTAGACCTTTATGTTTAAAAAAAAATAATCTCAGGATCACATGCACGGAAAGGAACATACTTTCAATTCTTCTGGGATTCTTTTTGATTACAGCCCTGACTTATCTCTATCCAAATTGCTTCAGGGAATTTTCAAAAATTAACAGGGGAAAGAAGTTTACAGCCCACAACACAATATTGCATTGTTCAGTGGAACACCTGTGCTCGTTAATTGTCTGGAATTAACTGGGTTTTGTTTTCACTTAGGAATATCAGCTGCCCCAGAGGCTGTACCTGAACCTCCACCACGTGGATGGAATCCCAGCATCCCTTAATCTTCTTTGATCCATCTCCAGCTTTCTTAATGAGGATCACCCCGGCAAAACCATGATCCAGATCCCAGAGGTAGACAGAGGAGACTCCACCTTCAAAATACCTGCAGGACGCAATCCAATATGCATGTTAAAAGTAGCAGGATCCAAGCCAGAGTCAAATATCAATAATAATCTTAAATAAGCAGAATCGCTATATCCTAGTAAAGATTTTTTTTTTTCTTTTAAGACGGCACACTCTCTCCAGTTATATACCTGGAAACTCAGCAGTTTAAATCATTTTATAATACAGAGACTTTAATTACAAAAAAAATGTACATTTCTCTAAAGGAGAATAAAAGTCTAGTGAGAAACAGAGCTGGCTACAGATCTCTGCAGCACTTGAGCAAACAATTCCTCTGATTCCAATTAACTATAACAGCTGGTAAAAGCACAAGCTACAAAGTAGGCTGAGAGTAAGGCTTTATTTTACAGTTTGGTCTTTCTTTTTTTTTTTTTCTTCTTCCTTTTCTCTCGCTATTGGGAAAGTCTGGAAGTTCTTTACAACAAAGTCCACTAATTAAGACAAAAGGGAGCAAGTAAGTAGCTCTATGCTGCTGTCCCAAAAGTTTGTCTGAAGCCGACTTACTGATTTATTGCAAATAGAGTTGAACTGAAACCAAGGTTCTTCACAATGAATGGATGCTGTTGAGGCTTACATATTATTCCAGCTTCAGATACGTTACACAACAGAGAGTAGGCTAGATTAGCTAACTCTCAGGTTTCTGGTAGTAAAAAGCACACTCGTAGTAAACTAGCAAACAACGGCATCCGCAGAACCCGACTCCTTCTTTTTAACACTAGTGCTGCCAGATGAAAGATGCATTTCAAAGTCATGGTAAACAACCCAGCACTGCAGGAAGAAAGACCCACTAGAACCAATTTTGGCTTCTAGAAAACCAAAACTATAACCACAGCATTTTACCACTGTTTCCATTCTCAAGTTACCAAACAGCCATAAGCAGAAACGAGCAGAAGGGAATATTCTTTCATGGCACACAACTCAGATCTCAGCCATGAACTCATGCTGCACAGAATCACCATCTCCTGCGAAGAACTAAGGAGGAGAGGCAACTTCAGCTGAATCAGAAGATCAATGACAAGATGTTTTAGTAGTCAGATATTTCTGCTCTCTTCCGAGCACCTACTGCCATTCTGCAAGTACATACATAAAGCAGACAGAACACCTGTGAATTCTTTGTCTGGAGGACAGCAAAAGCTCATCATCCAGAGATATGAGGAGCTGCTATGACTGACAGTTCCCAGCAGCTGAACTGGGAAAGAGTCAGGCAGATTAAACCATCCGATTTTCCTGCCTCTGACTGTCACGAGCGAGATGATCACACAGACCTGCAAGTGACTGCATGTTTCTCCTCTTCTGCGAGAAAGGAAAGTATCACTCATCACCAACATGAAAAACTTGTTGAACCCTCCCACCTTCATGCTCCCCTCCCTTCTAAACACAAGCCTGACAGTTGTTAACGGCATTTAAGATTTAATTTACTGTGCATTTTTGGACTTCATGTATTAGCTTGAAGTATTGTAGATTCAAGAGCACTAATCCATCCTTTTCTACAAGTCAGGAGGAGAGGTATTGGGGAGTTAATGCAAATAACATGGCCAACTTTCAACATTTTCTCTGCACTTACAGAGCAGTCCAGTATGTTGTTTCAAGAAGGCAGAGACACCAAAAGAGCCCCAATTCTTTTTAATTGCAGACATCCGAGTCTGTATCAAAACCAATGCTGACCCCAGGAGGGGTATATGGCTTCATATTAACTCATCACATCATTTTATTGTTAATGGGTGGCTGCTGCTATTTACCACCAAGCTTAGCAGGGCATTTAAGTACCCAACACACACAGCACTGTCCTATGACATTTGTCAAGCCACTGATAATACACCATTAAAAAAGGAAAGCCATTTGCTCCTCAGGCATGCTAAAGCCAGACTTCCAGCAGGCAATTTAAACCTAACAAACCAACAAACACCCTTTTTATATCCCCTGGGGAGTTCACAAATGGATTTTGGTTAATGCAGTTAATGGGAATTTCAGTCCTGCAGCAAACCTCAGTTCCAGTCTAAGTGACCCTTCCTTTGACAAAAGGGCAGCATGAACCAAAGGCCAGAGAGCAGAAGCTATTGTCCATTTCCAGACCAAGTTTCCTTAAAAAAAAAATTTTTAAAAAATCATATCTAGAATAAGTGAATTCACTCAAAATGAACTGGCAGCCACTGAGAATATTACAGTGTGTACAGACAGTTTCCCCATTACCCACTTTATGAGCTTGCTATGAGCATGAAACGTTAATTGAGAGGGACCGAAACAAGGTTTTTAGAAATTTATTCTTACCTACTGTACTTTGATCCTAATGACATGAAACAGGAAAAAAATAATTTTTATGTGGTTCACCTTTATGAGATTTTACATAAAGGCTTTTGTGGGTATTTTAAGAATGTGCTAAAATGTTGTCTGAAACCACATAAAACCATCTGAAGAACCTCCCGCCAGAACTAACAGTGCACACATGGAAACGTTTTAACTTGCCTTTGTATATTTAATGAATCAAATATAGTATTAATATTGTTTTAAATACCAACATGCTATTTCAATAAAGTTGCTTTGCCACAGCCAGATCCAGTATCTTGAGACTCAAACAACAATGCCAGCGATTGAACCGTTATGTATCCAAGGCACGCCAGGACATGTATTAGCCAAAGCCTCCTCTGTGCTTCAGCAGTATATAATCACTCCAGAAATCCACTCCTCCTTCACAGGGAGAAAATACATATCGTTGATCACTACATTAGATTTCACCTTTCCGCACACAGCAACTAAAACGCACTGAAGTGGGATTTCTGAAGACTGTCTAAACCCAGGAAAGTCATGTTTGGAGGGGAACATTCCTTGAAACCTGTTTTCTTCAGGAAGAATAAAGAAGTGCTACAGGTTAATTGGCTGCTACGTAATAGAAAACTGGATGACAGACTGATTGGTAGGAATTTAAACCTACCTTCATAAACTTGGATTTGCTGCAAGAAGGCTGGACTACCTCCAAGAAACCTCTTCATCACAGACTAAAAAGCAGCACTTATTAAAAATCAAAGCAGGAGAGGTAACCAGCTTGGAAGAAGCTCCTGGAAGGCTTAAGCTGGTATCTTCTCCATTAAAGAAATGGATGGGCAAACTAGAGCACAGCCCCAAAGTTACATGCAGTAGTTGCAGCAAAACACTCTGGAAGTACTACATAGCTCCCGAGAGAACTGAATTTTCTCTAATGGCCCATTCTGGATACCCCTGCTCGTGGTACGTTATCCTCCTGCACAGCAGCAGTCGTAAAAGGTAATCTGTCTTCTTCAGAAGCTCGAGTCCTCTCCCAAAGCATCCAAGGCCCAGCACAAAGCAATCAGCAGATGCTTTTGAGACATACAAGAGGTCTGACATAGGATGAAAACTCCCATTTGTACTGGGGTACCTTGGAAACATCCCTAAAGGATAAACCATTTTCAAAGGAGAGCAATTCAATGCAAAGCAAATGCTCCTCTTCTGCCCAGGGACAGAGATCTCCCCAGAAGGCACTCTGGTGTTACCTAGAGGCAAAAGTTTGTTATAAAATTATGAAAAAAACGTAGTCTTATGGAGTCATGTCCCTTTATTAACAACCAAAACACTGCCTGGATGGCTAGTGTTCCTCCGTCTCTGGTAAAATCACTTTTTATAAATTCACCCAGGAAGGTGATTAAAAGGAATGAGGCCCAAAGTAATCATTCATTCTCTTTACAAAATTCAGAATAGCATTTCACTCAAAAATCAATTCTAGTTTTAATATCATGATCAAACACTGAAGTTTTATACCCTTTACTCATCAACCACGGAACTCCTGGAAAAAGCTATTTTATAAAAAAAAAGTCACACTTAAGACTGACCTACTTTACAAATGCAAGAATAAAAGAAAATATTTAAGCTAAGAGTGATCCAAAGCTTTATGAAGTGTTTGAAGTTTAAGCGGGTGGAGACACAGGATGGAAACTTGTTTAAGGAACTCGAGCTGTACCCATGAAATAGGGAGACCGTGGCCAGAACAAAGCCGTAACTTCAAGAGGGATGTGATAGGGGAGGAAATCCCCCAGCTTCCAACACAGACCTCAAGAAAGGAAGACAGATTAATCACTTTGTTTTACCACTAAAGGACAGACCAGAAAAGGCACCGTAACTTTCCCGATAGCATTCTACTTCTCACAAGCCTCGCAAATGAATGCTGGACCCTATACTGAGAAAATGAGTTTCCACCACACAGCAATAAAAACAAGCTATGGCTTTCAATTACACTTCAGAACCAAATCACTCATCCATAAAAACACTTGTGTATTTTCCAGTAAGGAACAGAGAGCCAGAGACACAGGGTGGGTTTCTGTATCTGGCCTGTGGCTCTCGCAGCACTAAGCCACAAAGCCCTGATGCCAAAGTACCGATACCTGGAACCTCAGGCTGGCTATGCAAACCTTCAAGAGTTGCACAGTGTTTCAAGCTGGCTTATTTAAAGCAGCAAAATATATTTTCCTTTTTTTCCCCTGAAGGTTGCATAGCTATTTCTTCCAGCTACAGAAGTTCAGCATCGGAAAGGAAACGCCTCCATCTATTTAGACCAACAGACTTCCAAGAAACCTGTCATTTAAAAAACCTAGCCCAAAGGAAAACACAGAGCGTTCAGCTACAAATGTTTTCACAAGAGCGACAGTGACTAAAATCACAACCTGAGCAGCTAGTGTGTAACAGCAACCCAAAAACATTACCTAAAAGACTAGGTGAGGAAGCAGACATTTCAACTGTTATTAAAACAGATGACTGTAATGGCAAGTGACTTGGCACAATTTTCACCAAGCCCTTCCCCTACGCCTGCACCCTGTCATTTCAAACCAGCACATAAATAGCAACAGAAATATGAAGGAAGTGGCAAGTTTCAGCAACTCGCCCTCCACCAAACCTAAAGCATTGCTAAGGTGTTCCTTCAAATCACCTGCCATCTTGTAGCTCAAGCGAGAGAGAAAAGAAAAAGGTCTTCAGGACAACCTCAAGACAGAGTTGTCACTAAATAGTTTCCTTGCCTATGTCCTCCACCCAGCTTTCCAGCAATGAGGCTCACGAGCCCATTCTTTAATAAGAAGGACAGGTTGGTACCAGGAACTAACCAGGATGTAACACTTCCCCCACTGGCCTGAGTACAGATGATTTACAATTCCTCTCTCCCTCCTTCTCTGGTCCCAGGAGTGCAATTGTATAACACTTTCAGACCGTCACCTAAATACTTAAAATGAAGAAGGTAAAATGTTTGTGTACTTAGACCAGCTGGTTTTCACCGCAGTTTATGAACACAGCCCAAAGCATGCTTGTGGACTCTGTACAGGTATTTCAGAGAAATTCTTTCCAGCATACACAGGTGCAAAAATCCCTCGAGCAAACATACCAATCTAGTTAGGTATGTGTAACTTCAATGCCAGTTGTACTTAAAAGCACACATCTGGACCATGGTGGGATGACTCAAACTGCAAAGCAGAGTTGTGAAGTGCAAGAACTCTGCAAGGAAGGAAAACAGTATCCAAACAATGGGATCCTGAAGGCTAAAAACCTCCCAGAACCTCCCATTTTGTGCTTTCTAGAACCTTTCATTATTTAAAAAAAACACATGTATTGCTCACATTTTCCTTACCATCCAATTGCTCTTGGCAGATGGAAACTAATGACCAAATCCCTTTTGAGAAGTCACCTGGAAACAGTTCCATTAGCCACCTAATAAGCAAGACAATGGGTCACTTTGTAACACGTCCAAACGCCTAACCGGTTCATTAACTACCAGGAAGCGCCGACTGCTTACAAATCTTTCACCCGTACCCATCCGTTCGACCGGCACGCTCAGCAGAGACAGCCCACTGCTTCATCCACCGACAGTCTGACACATTTTACACTCTGCCAGCTATAACTCAAACACGGGTAGGAGGGGAGAAGACAGCAACAGCAGCCTTCTGTGTCATGTATTAAGTTTGCCATAGCCTGTGTGGAGTACAGATTGCACGTGACATACTTCTTTCTTCAGAATAGGCATATATCAGACATGCTACAAGGCAGCTATTATTTGTTAAGTTACTCTGTCTTCAATTTTCCATCATTATAACACCGTACGTTTGTGAGAGCACGAAGCAAGTCTCTGTAGCGCAAGCACAGCCATGAATTGTTAATCAGTTCAAAAATTCCAGATCATCATAAACTGACATTTTCAAATTTAGTCTCACTCCATTTTGAAAGCATGTGAGTAATTTCTTACTAGGGATTTAAAACCTTCAGAGAATGGTGTCTGAGGATAGTGCTGCATCATCAGTGATGACCTCCCAATCCAAGCTTTCCCTCTCCAGTGTTCAGATTTTATGTAATCACAGAGAACCGTGGGAACCCAAGGGAAAAACTCCTCCTCTGCTGAATATCTCAGATTCAGAAGATAAGAATGTAGCCTGTAAAGAGCTGCTCCAAAATGAAGCACCCAAAGAAAGGAAGAAAAAAAAAGGCAGCTAATTTAGTTTTCACAGCATGACAGTATGCTTGCTTTTTTCCTCTCTTCCTCCAAACTTGCTCTAATCTGTGTAATATATATCAACAACTTCAATACTGATTCTCTCTTGAGTTTTGAGCTGCCCATGGGCGAGTTAAGGAAGGGACCCCAACACTGCTCTGTTTACTCTTACATCTAAACAATTTCCTTGGGAAAACATCATGGTTTTAATTTTAAAAGCACAAACATTAAACAGCAAGCATCTTGGCAGTTTAGGTCTGTCTTATGAGACTTCATCTTGTACTTATCAGTCTAACCCAGAGGCAAGAATCTCACAGATGACATAATCCTGATGTCACACCCTATTGTGCAAAAGCCTAGCCAGCAGTGAGATGGAAAGTCAGGTTTCCTTAGTGCTAGGATGCATAACAAATGCATCTGGATTCAATCTGCAGGGCCCTTGCTGTGAAAACCACAGTAACTATCATGCCCAAGAGAAAGCCATCACAAAGGGCTAGTAACCATTAATGAGGAACAGTGAGCTAATGGCAATAAAGTCACTTCAAAGCTTTCCATGGGTTTTTAGTTTAGGCAAACTAGGTTTACATCTAAACACAGACCGAACGCTTATATAAAGAGCTCACAGCTGCCTAATCACTTTGTGAGTTGAAAGTTGCACTGCAGGCTGCAGGAATCGAAGCTCAGCGCCTGCTCCCCCATGCACACCTACGGGCGCGAGCGCTGGCAGGCTGTGCTGAAACCCGAAGCACTAATTACGCCTCTTACATCTGGTGCTCTCCTTTTATTTACTTGGTGGAATCGGCGCTGTTCCATACACAAAATAATCAAATTTGCTACGAACCTTGTGAGAAGTTCAAAGTATTTTCAAAATTGGAGAGGAATGAACCCCACTCACAGAATCGCGTGGCCTATCAGACCAGGCAAAGAGACGTACCGGAGCAGGTAAAGCGATATACAAGGCAGGGAAGGAGAAGTTAGATAACAAGCGACAGCAGCACTCCAAAAGATTTAATCTCAGGGCAGCATTAACAGGTTTGCCATTTTTTTCATACCAAGACAAAGGCTAATTTCAGAGGTGGTTCAAGCACACAATCAAAAAAAAAAGAATAAAAAGGGTAAAAACAGCTAAAAAGAGGAAAGCTATCCAGTAGCTTACAGGACATCTGAACATACTTGGCGGTTGAGGTGATGGCACAGAGTTCAGTGGCAAAGAGCCACAGAGTCAAGCCAAAATGAGACATCCCTGAAGCAAACTGAGGCTGTTCAGTGGGATTAAACACGCTGATAAGAACAAGAGTCAGCCCTGAGCACTTCAAAAATTATAGGTTAAGCTTGCCTGTCACTGGGACTTCACTGGTGTACCTGACCAGCAGTACAGTCCCTTAAAGCTCTCTAGCAAAAGGCTCCTGAATCTACATGTTCCTGGAGGCACATGCACACAGCAGATGACTGCAGCCTTGCCTCCTCCAGCTGAAAAGAGAAAGGTGATGGGTGTTCAGTTTAGGCAGGATCTGTGCTGCAGAGTTCTGCAAACACTTGGTTGGCAGGGGAGCCACCCTCAGCACTGCTAACGCCATCAGAAATTTGAGTGACTAACTCCATTTTGGACAGGATACCAATCCAAAATTCAATAATAAGTGGATTACACACAGTGAAGACATTTTAGAGGTCAATCCTCTCCCAGACCTCCTTCCGCTCCTACCAAACTCCTTGTCCAGAGCTCTACTACAACAAATTCAAAGTGGATCAACATCAAAACACAGACAGAAGCTGAAGTTCAAAAGGCTTCATGGCTTACTCTGAGGAAACTCAAAACCTTAATCAATAAAAACATTTTCAGCAGCAGCGTGATTAAGAGAAGCATTTTATCTATTTTTTATATTTTTTTAATATTTTTTTTTAAGAGCTGTTAAAAATCAAAAGTGCCAATAAAGCCAATTTAGCCCAAGCAACAAACAGGTAAGGGACAGCTTTCTAAATGTATGTCGGCTTACTAAACCGGTCTATAGTTGCCAGAGCTCATCTTGTTTGTAGAAATATTCAGATCAGCAGCATCCTTCCCCAGGGAGGTCTATTTAATCACTTCAGAAATGATTTCTTCCAGACAACAAAGAGCGATTACATTACTTAATTAAAGCACTGATTATCTCCAACCCAAAACAACAGAACACAGAATCTAAAATAGATAGATTTATCCAGATGCCCTGGTCCTCATTACGCTTTGATTTCAATCAATGGCACACACACGTCAAGCAAAGGGCAATAAATTACAACCATGTGTTTGAAGAAATTATCTTTGCGATATTGGAAGTGGAGAGCCAAGGCTCTAACTGAATGGTGTAAGATATTAGACTTCCATCTGGGAATAATAACCTACTGAACAAAAACATACCAGGGCATTAGCTTCAGGCAGTGTCTGAGTTAAACCTGGCAGCAGGAGATCAAAATTACACAGTTGTTTTTTTGGAAAAGTGACATGCATTTTGCTAAAACAGATAACCAAGAAATATGCTGCTTGCTCAACAGATATAACAGGGCGGGAATTAAAACCTAGTATAATTCCTCTTTAACCCAAAGAGACATGAACATCCCTCCAGAAATAAAAGGTGGGCAACTCTAGAGATACTTAAAGGTTGTTTGCATTAAAACAGACACTTACAGGGAACAACTCAGCACTGGTTGGAGGCACTGAAGATTCAGGAAAGGTCTTCTTCTCAAGCTTTCATGATTTGAAACAACTCCATGCAATACTACAAGACTTCTCCAAACTTGTTTTCACACTACAGTCACTCAGCGTGCTGGCCAATAAGCTTTTGGGGACAAAACTCAAATTTAAGACCAGGCACCAACAAGCAAATCTGTATGGATTATTTCACACAAATTGTTAACAAATGCATAACAGGCTGTTTCCTTCAAAACACCCACGCTAGCAGGTGCCAACCCCTTGGGAAACAGCAAATACATGCCGATGACTCACTGAAAACGTAGGTGGATACTTACCACACCTGATTAGAACAGAAATCTAAAACTGAATGGTATGCGGGCCAAATGGGACTGACACAAGGAAAAACTGAAACTATCTGAAGTCTTGGGAGACACCCGAGATGAACTCTCTGAGATATTATCTCTTACTGTGCCTCAAGGTAAAATGGGATATAATCCAGAGGAAGCTTGGACCGTATACTAGGAGCAGAGCGGGAATAGCACATATTCTCCAAAGTACTTATTTTTCCATAGAAAGGAAAGTTCTTCCTCTTGTGCTCCCCGCTGGACCATCTAGTATAAGATGTATTTTAAAGCTGGGGAGCGAAGCGAGTACCATGCAGAGCAACGTCTCAGAGACAAGTGCTTATAAGGTATTAAGATACACAACGTTTTTCTAAGACGGGCAGTCCACACTGACTAGAATGCTGCAAGCACAAGATCCAGCAGTCTTACCCAGCAAGGCTGGAAACAAAGCCACAAACTGCTTTGAAAAACCCAGCAGAAACCCTCATTATATGAATAAAATGTCTAACAGCCCAAGAAATTCAAGCACACTGGAGCCCGGTGTTCTCTCTGAATGCCTGCTTACATAAGATTATTTTTGTATTAACTGTTACCTCTCTACCATAAAACACAGCATAGCTGTGGTTAGAGGTGTAGTTCAAAAACATTCTCTACCCCGTAGAGAGAAGGACAGAACAGGCGCTTAAGGGACTGCTGTATGAGAACCCCCACGTGTCAGATCAGAGATTTCTCTCTCCACTTCCTTTTCATCCTCTTAATCTGCAATGGAAGCTGAAAGTCTAACAGTGCAACAGCCCCTGCACTTACACTCACACTTCTAAAGAAAATTGTTAATGCAAAGCGTCAATGAGATTTGTGTCACCTATGAATGGTCTCTTTGGACAGACAAACCCATCAGAGTGTCCAGAGACAATGAAAGTCCCTGCAGGTCAATTCAAGAAACTGTTCTTGCACACCGCTGGCAAAATGAGCACCGTTACTGGAAGATAATAAATCTTCCTCTATAACAGAAACTAATTTCCACAAAAGATACAGAACTGCAGACGGCGAGCACGCTACTTATTTTTTTGATTAATACATCAACGCCTTCAAACGAGCCTGAAATTTTGCAATGCTTGAAAGTCTCTGTTGTCACTGGCTCCAGAATTCAAAACGACACTGATAACCCTGTCCTGGAACCAGTGCATCGTGCACTCCTTTCCCAGCGCTGCAAACTGCCAAACCAGAAGGCCAGTGACACCTTTAATCGACATCACATGGCTCAGACCTACTCCTGACTTTACGGTGGGCACGCAGTATTAGTTTCCAGCTCTAGCAGACCATGGACATTACATCACAGCAATTGCCATCTTGTTCCCACTACAACCTTCCCCACACTTCAGGCTCCCACATGGCTTCGGCAGCTGTTACGCCGGTAATTGTTACAGTCATTCCCAACCTGATATGTTGGCAAGACCAGCAAGCAGCAGTGAGAAAAGCTGGCTCTTGTTACCCCCACCTCATTTCCACACACACCCGCCCCGATCTCCAAGTAAAAATTAAGTTTCCGCTGTCAAAATACAAGATCCAATTGTCTTATTAAGGAAACTGCAGAGTCCAACTACTAGAACAAAAGCATGTTTCTATCCAAATCTCTGTTGTAGGTACAGTACAAATCATTTCCAATTTCAAGCATGAGGAACCCTTCAAACAGTCAGGTTAAGTTTCCCAAACTTTGCAAATTCCTTCCAAAAATGCCAAAATTTTTATACCACTCAGCAAAATGTAAGCCACCCTTCTCCTCTTTTTCTGACACATTTTTGAGATCATAACATGCAGCAAAGCTGACTGTGCTGACAGATGCGCCTATCTAGTCTGACTACACAGCAAGCCATAATACCTCCGCTATTTCTGCCTGATGACACGAGAATGAAGTCTTTGTGAGAAATCCCTCCCATCTGCCCTCTAACAATGTACTGCCTATAAAGCTCGGACTGACAAACTGAAAGATGAAATTTGATACAATCTTGCCTTTTACTTCCATACAATATATGAGACTACTGTTGTACCACATGCTGAACAGGGTTCAGCAGATTCACCCAAGTAACCTGTACCTGAGAGTAACCGGTATCGCACTTTGCTTCCTGCAAATCAAGCCTTTTTAAAGGAGTTATTGTATCCAGCCACGACTTCATGGCTATCTGATCAGAGAGGGATTTAAGAAAACCCAGCATTGGTTCTACAAACCTACTCATCTTCAGGTTAGTGTACTGAAAATCCTACTGGTCCCAGTCTGCTCTGCCCCTGGGGAGTAACTGCAAACTTCTCTGCCGCGTATGTGAAATTCCCCTCTTCCACTAAGTTCAGCTACCAGTGACAACTGTTACTTACAAGAGAAGTTGGACATCTATGAAAACAATGCATGAAAATAGGTAAAAGCTTGATACCTATAACAAAAGTGTAAATGTGGCCTGTCCAAATGGGTAATCTTCACATCAAGTCACTTCTTAAAATGAGTAGAAAATCTAGCAGGAAAAATACCTTTTTACCTGCTTTTGCTAGCGTTGTAACAGGACAGTGACACATGATGAACCACATCTAAGGATCTGTCTTATCTCCATTTTTGGACAACATGAAGCAGCAGTGAGGTTTGTTCACCTTTTTCATGGCTATCAGGCATCTCCAATAAGAAGCATCCCGTTACTGGATAAGGCAATAACTTCATTTTGCTTTGCGAGGCACACTTGCTTTTTAGGTTTAGCATTGCTATTTCCATCCCATCGCCGCTTAGGAGACCGCAATCTGTACAGATGACAGCTAAACCTGACCACGTCAAGCCTTGGATGTAACTGCAATGCGAGACCAGCGCACTCCTACTTTTTAGAAAAACTGTTCACCTGACAAGGCACCCGGATGGTTTCCTATTGCTGCTTTAATAAAAGACACTGGCTGACCTACGTTTATCTTACACATGCTCTATTAATTCCTTTGCTTTATGCCTCTAACAAGACAGGGACTAAAACAAGCATCAGGGAATGGCCCTTGCAGCAGAACTATATTAATCCCCACACAACTGCTGCATTTCAGTATACTTGTGCCTGTCATTTTGCTGGAAGATGGGAAAGTTACTGCTATATATATAGATATTTTGAGAGTACAGTCTTGAGGGAATGGAAAAAGCAGGTGGTGTGAGACTGAACTTAGTGAAGATCAAAGAGGACACAGGTCATTTCAGGACAAAGAGGCCATTAATCTCTTAAAGGGGGAGGGAGGCAAGAAAGCACCTCAGCATCTCCCTTTAGCATCAGCTGACAAATTGAATCCTGTTTTCATATTGTGAAATCAAAGCGGATACGCTTCCCACCAGCAGCTCAGCAGCTGCCTACCCTTCCTTCCCCTGCTATACAGTGGTATGCCACTCTCAGAGGCAGCTAGTGATCACATTTTAGACTCTCTGTGTGTACTGCATGCCTGCTGAAGGAAACAAAGAAAGCAGAGGGCTCTGTACGGTAGAACTGACATACAAGTCTCTGTACTGGTCAAAGGCATTGTTGGCTTCCACCTCCAGCTTGCGCAGGCGAGCAGATGGCATGGCACCGTCTTCCAGGGGAGGATCATATTTGTTACTCCATGGTGATCTGCCAAAGACACAAGGAAAATAGAGACAGTTAGACAACCGAGACAAACTCTGAAAGGTTTGAGATCAGATCTGACCTCATCCACAGATGCTGAACTTCCAAAAACCCAGAAGGTGCCAAGAGCAGTCTATCAACAAGATTTTCAGCCTCAACAGCCATTTCAAACGCTGTCAAAAAGGGGACACTGACTCCTCAAAGTTTACACTATACCTGGGGAACCCTACCCATCTTCACGATTCTGCTATATAAATAATCACGCTTGGGTTTGAATCTGTTCCTTCTTAAATATTCAAAAATAAGGCCTCAGCTGTTGCACATCAGATATTTAAAATTACTTTCATGCAAATACAAATAAGTTGTGTACTTTATTTGGGATCTGACAGTATTTGAGCCAAACACCGCTGTCTGCAATTAAGGTCCAAATTCTCCTCCACTATTTTCTTTGAAATAAATTCCACTTTTAGCATAACATTAGGAAAACATTTGACCAGTTTGAAGGGTATAAAACAGGGTTTGTAAAGCTGCAGGTTTTGCTATGATTTCTGCAGGTGTGGCAGAGGTTTTGTGCTCTTAATGAAAGATTTGGTATTAAAAGATTAATGGAACCCTTTGCCCATCTGCTTGAGGCTTATTACAATTCCCATTCTGTAAACCTGCATTCTCCTTTTCATTCCCCTTTGGAATAACCAACCTACATGCATCAACGTTAGTTTAAAGAAAGGTACCTCTACACTTTACCTACTCACTTTCCAAAATACTCCAGCCTACTAGTGCTAGGGCTTAATGCAGCCCATACGTAAGGGCTTTTTCCTCAGTAGCCATTTGTTATTAATTTCTCAGAAAGGCATCTAGGTTTGACATCTGTTTAATGCAAAGCACACTGAACGGGCTCTGCTTCACTCTGGCTTTGCGCTTTCACAACACTTCACTCCTCCCCACCACATCTGACTCAAAAGGTGAGACACCAGGAAAAGCTAAATCATTATGTCACTCCCACCCGGAGCAATGCTTTTCAGGCGGTCGTTCTCATTTTAAAGCAGTTGCTTAAAACTCAGTTGCTTTGGAGAAAAGTCAACAGCTACAGCAGTGCTCCTTTACCTAACAACTCTCTGAAACCTGGAAAAGATCCGGACAAAAATCACCACCGGTGCTACCTGCAGGGTTCCCACATGGCACACCTATACCCACCAGGCAGCACGCACAAAACCAAGCGATGCCAAAGAAGTTCAGGCAGACAGAGCACTGACCTTGCTATCATGAAGTCTGCAAAAGCAAAGCCAGGGTTTGTCTGCCAGGCAATGCAGAAGCGTCCTGCTCCCTTAGCAGCAGCGTTCATCAGGATGCGCTCGCTTTTTCTCTCTCTACTAAATTTTAAATGGCAGTTTCCAAAAAAATTCTATTGTTTTCTGTAGATTTGGAACACGGTGCTTCTCCATCACGTACGAGGAAATCAGTGAACAGAGAACCAATGCAGAAGCCACAGTCAAGACACTTCAATTGTAAACATTAGATGTCTTTTGAAGCCTGCAGGAATGGGATTTAGGGGAAGCCTAGTGACACAGATTCTCCTAGCTAGCAGACTGTGGCATTTTCAACCCATTACTGTTGGAGCCAGCAGCAACTTCCTCTAAAAAACCAAAACCAATGTCATGACACAACCCTGTATTTTTTTTTCTTTTTGTGGAAGAGTACTCACAATGCGTTTAAAAACTTAAATGGAGGCTATTTGAAGAAAGACAGATGGACAAGCACTTAAATTTCAAAAGTCAGACCTCTAATTTCCCTAGAAGAGAATGTTTTTTGTTTCAGCTAACAGGTTTCAGTGTTGTTGGCACCAAATTCCCCATAAGGATTCCATTTAATAGAGTGATCAAACATACTTAGAGTGGAAATGTATGGACGAAGTCAGGGACCTTGAAGTCTTATATATATATTAAAAAAAAAATTAATAAAAGCTCAGCCTTTACAATGTGGATTCCACGGCTGTTTGATATCCTCCACAAACCTTTGTTATTGCAGGAGCACTCACAGAAGCGCCTGCGAGACCATGTGCGCAAAAGGCGGCTCCCACAAGCAGCAGTGCAACAACATGAAGAAACCGAAAATTATCTATTTATGAAGATCCAAGAGAGACTCCAAAAATCCACCTTCTGGTCTGATCCATGTTTGACACAGAGAAAATCAAGTCTGCCTAAATGTGAGGAAGGAGCAAACCGTGACGGGCTAAGCATTAGGATATTCATTTCCCTGTGTGCTGCCCCATGCAACCAATGGAGTTATTACCTGAAGGGCCAAACATCCCGCAGCAGCTTTCTTCCAAAGCTAATTCCCAGTCAAAATGTAAAGCCACTCAAAAAAACCACACCTATAAAACTTGGTTCCCAGCGATAAAGTCTGACCACCTAGCTCCACCTTTCCTGCCAAAGTACATGAGGCTCACTTCACTTGTCTGCAGAATGCTTTCAAATCCTTAGATTGAGATTAAAAGAAAAGCAATTAGGAACCTCCCCAAAAAGAAGAAAACTGGTGTTCAGATTAGAGTGTGGAGTAATTGGGGGTGTAGCATGTTGCAGGCAGAGAAGAGTACTGCTTGGGACTTCTAATCGAGCGTGTGGTTCTGAAAAACCTTTGTGGAAATATCAAAAGCTTTTAAAAGCACAGTAAACTCTTCCTAGATTTTGGCCTAATTGATTAAATTAGTGCAAGAGCCACTTCCCAGTAACAACCTCAGATTTTATGAGGTATGAATAACCGTGTCTGAACACAGGCACAGAATGGGATTAACACATGCACATATTAGTATCGCTTGGTTTTCAAAGGCTTTTGCTTTGTGCTGAAGGAAAGAATTTACTTCACAAAACAGAGCTGAGACCAATCAATTCCAGAAGGAAGAATCACTTCAATCCAGAATGCTTGAATCAAAAGCCTTAAAGAACAACATTCTTTAATGCCAGCAATTAATACATTATGCCTCTTCTATACAAACAAATGAAACTGCTTTTCTGAAACCGCATTACTTAATAAGTTCTGATAATTTTGAAGTGCTTTAAAAAAACCCTAAGCCCTCCTGTTTCCTTGTAACTATTTAAATATCTTCTCAGAAAGAGATTGAGCAATTTCAGAGGCAAGCATGAAACTAACCTTAAAGAAAGGGCTGCCACATGCACTAATTAAACACGGAAGGGCGAGGAGGAGCAAGTGTTATTAGCTGCAATGCAACATGTCACAATAATGTTTAACAAGTGCCTTTTCAAGTCTCCCGTCCCTCTGGTGATAGATGCTCGTGTCGACAGCCTAAGCAGGATGCGAGGGGAGTGCGAGAAACGGATCACAACTTCAGTGAGAAAGCATCTCTTGAAAGACCCACAAGAAATACAGGATCTAACCCCTTCTCTCGCATCTGCCAGAGAGGATGCAGCTGCGTGAGCACACCGTGTGGAGGGGAGAAGCTATAAAACTCTATTCTAGCTACTAATTTAGAACTGATGAAGTGCATGTAGCTGCTAACATAGATCTGACCAACTTAGACACAGAAGCTTAATGCACACGTGCTTTTAAAAGGTGCCAGGCTCTTTTGTAGAAGATTGAACAAACATCCAGTGTTAGACTAGTACCCTGAAGAACATGAGTGAACACTTCACCGTAGAGCCTTATGACTTCTTTGCCCACTACAGTAGGTTATATTAAAAAAAAAAACAAAACCCTCATTACGATTTACTCTCAGCCACAATCCTGGTGCACTGTCAAACTTTGATCCACTGTCAGTCTCCTCCTCCTATTTCTAAGACAAAATGAATCTCAGCACGTTCTCTGTGTTACTCATCTACACACAGATACGCTCTCAGTTTAGGTAAGTACCTTTCCTGCAACTCAAATCAATTGAAGCCAACTAATCTAGAGTCTTTTAGAAGCTTACCTGCTTCTGCAATGATGGCCTGAGCCAAAGGGAAAAAAAAAGTAAAATATTTTCTGGAATTCCACTTTGAAATAGAATTCTTGAAATATTCTGCCCAGCTGAATGTAAAACACGACTGCAAATCCGCACAAAGCAGAAATAGATTCTTACTGTAGATCAGTTCCAATTGTTAGCACTAAAAATGTAAGCTATTACACTGGAGCTACAAGGAAAGCCAGAGATGTAACCCTTATAATCATAACCAGAAACAGCAGAACGGCTGAGCTGTTAACTCAGGACAGAAGACAAATGGTGGTCATTACTTCACAGCCTAGCACCCTTTGTTAAGGGAAAAGAATAAAAGCTAGGTGATGCAGTATTCACAAAGGTTTCTGGACTATAAGCTCTGTGATTCTTAATTAAATATTTGGAACTATGCCACTGTCATACAGCCATTAAGAAGAGGCAGGCAAGGCAAAAAAGCAGGGGGAGGGAAATAACAGTAACAAAAAAATAGCTCAACAAATAGTAGTTGCTCAACTGTAATCATCCTAATGGCAAGGTATAGAACATTAAAAAAAAGAGATTGCATTTGAAGTGGCTACCAAAATACTGAAAACTCATTGTGCCATTCCAACATCACAACCCTTTCTACTTAAAAATTCATTATAATTACATACACTTTATATTGTTCAAATATTTTCATTGGTTTTGTCTACAGTCTGCAGACTAAATTAGCTATTTTGGTAGAGAGGGATTCCTTTTCTTTGCTAAAAGGCTTGGGCCAAGATTTTCATAGAGAACTAATGGCACTGCATGTCCAAAGTCATACTCAATCCCTTGCAAACCATGAGTGAAAGAGCCTTTCCCAGCTGGCAAGGGCCGCCCTATTTTGTACAAGCAGATGATTTTGTTTGAACCAACTGCTTGCATCATCTCTTTTCTGTTATCCATTCCAAAGATTTTACAACCTTGCAACAATCATTTCTTCTAGAGATCTGGCTGGTTTTAATTCTCAGACGTTAACTACACTACAGAAAGCCTAAGAGAAATGCGTTAGTCACCACTTTAGCAAGATAACATCATCACATTTTAAGCTTCAATGAATGACTGCAAATCAAAGTGAAGAGAGTGTGCAGAACCACTGTGGTTTCCAAGATAAAACACATCTTGTTCTGGAGAGAGACAGCAGGGACCTGCCTTGCAAAGGTCATCAGATAAGCAGCCGTACAACCATGTTGGCTGAAACTGAAGCACCCCACAGCGGTCTGGAGATGAAGATATTTATGCCCTTTTGCATTAGGGAAATACCAAGAACAACTTCCACAGTCAACATCTTGCTTGAGAGGATTTGAAACAGTCCCAGCTTCATTGCTGAGAAGAGTTTAATATCATTAAATTTATTTTTTTGGCTATGCAACACTTGTATGTAGTTTTCATCTACGAAGTACACCAGCTAGTTCCTTGCTTTGGATATGAACTCACCTATACGAGTCTCCATCTCTGTTGTAGTCACACAATAGATAGTCTTTCCCTACCACCTTATCTCGTGCAATCTTCAACGGCTGATCAACGGAGGAGAGGAGATCTTCACAGAGGCTTGGGACCTGATGGTTTGGAGAGAAAAAAACAAACAGGGAGGGAAGAGAGGATAGCACATTAAGGTTAAAGAGACTGGCATCCCTAAGAACAGATTTTGTTAATAATAGCCCACATGTGTCCCAAAGCCAGAAACCCTGTTAAAAAATGCAAGCTGCAGTTAAGTTACAACACAAACCTATGCTCCCACCTCCAATAATTTCAGATTTAATCACCTAACCACTAGTGTGGTCCAGTTCACTTAAATATATACATTCTTGATATTAGCTTCTTGCCAAAGACGGCCAGTAAAGTGATTGTCGAGGACTGATGAATAAAGGTAAATATTTATAATGGAGTGGAAACGAGGGAGCTGCTATAAGAATACACCATCCATACGCTAGAGCGTATTTTCCACAAGCTCCCACTCTGGGTAGAGTTTAGAATAGTTTCCAGGCAGCTAGCCAAACATTACCATGTTGGCTAATAAAAATACGCGTGTCTCTGTGTGCGTGCAGATATAAAATCAAATACATCTCCTACACAGGTAGCTTTTAATGGATTCATAATCCCAGCTGTCTCCCTACACTTCATGCGGAGAAAGACTACAAGATCTTGTTTTAACGTGGCACAGAGGCTTTCATGTACTGCAAAGAGATGAGATGACATTTTGCAGCCCCAAGCTAGCATGAATCAAGCACAAGCACATCAAGCAAATTCCATCCCACGGCCTCTTGTTCCAGGGCTGACAGCAGCCCCGTTATCAACATCGATATTCCTATACCGCAGGCTTTGGCCACACTAGCAGCTTCCTCCAGGAACTCCATCTCCCCCGTACATACTTCAGGGCACGTACAGTGTGCCCCAATTCATCCAAGGGACGATCAACAAATCATTCCTGGAGCTATTATTAAACAATTAGCATATTGTGTGTTTCCCTTGGGAAAAGTGGTCCGCAATTCCCCGCTAAGGGAAAGGGACTAAAGTAAAACGCCCTTTCCCAGCAAGAGTTGGGAGCGCAACAGAATACAGGACAACTGATAAACTCTTGAATATATTATATTGGTGACAACTTGCTAATACAGAGGATAAAACAAATAACCAATGCGGAGTCTCTTCTACATCACAGAGATGAAAACCTGATTGAGAGCATGAAGACAGAAGGCAATCCAGGGTAAAATTAATCATCAAGTGATGAATTCACAACTGAAAAAGGGAGGAAGAAATAAAGAAATTGTGGAACTGTGCTCTCTTCTCTTCAAGTCATTGATTCAGCGAACCAGTTGGTACGATTTCAAAGGAAAGAGGAGAAAAAAAATGAGGGGCGCAACAGCTCCCAAAAGCGTAAGTGCAAACTATTTTAGTGCACTAGATGTGACATAAGATGAAACTGCCTAAAACGAAAATATTCCTAATCCCAAGTACAAGGCAATAACAGACAGAGGATATTAAGTCAAAGCAAGCAGGGACAAATGTAAAACATGACCGCAAAAGACCAGAAAGGCCAAAGGACAAAACAAGATGTGGCTAGCAAGGGAGACAACATCTAACCCACACAACCACTTCATAAGCGCATTAAAAAAACTAAGAGAAAAACCAAGAAATGGTTGACAAAGTTACTAACAGTGCTGAAAAAGCTAAAATATTAGTTTGAGGGTTTTTACTCTGGTCTATACAGGCTGTAATGTGGTAACAAGGGATAACTGAAGAGCCTAGATTAAAGAGCAGGGCAGTTCAGCATTTGGGTAAAGCTAGATGCTTCTCATTGACATTCATCATTTGATACTCAGAGACCTGGCTGAAGCAACCTCAAAACCATTACGCGTTCACTGAGTAAATAAAAGCGGACAGGAAGCAAGCAGCTTTTTGGAAAAATCTTTACTTTTTCTGAAACAGACAACCCTAATACTCCACGGAGCTGATACAAATCAGCAGCGTCGTGGAACAAGTTAAGTGAAATGATGTATCTGTGTTCGTGAGCCCATCTGGTTCCACTTTGGCTCTTCCTTCGCATCTCCATTAGCTATTCATTTTAGGCTGACTCTTCAGGCAGAGAGCAACTTGAGATGACTGCTTCAATTTCGGATGCACACACAAGACCCAAAGCACCTCATCATTAAAGAGCTATGCTCCATGTTGGTCCTAAGAGTGACCAGCTGAATATACTCCTCCTTCTCGGCTGCTCCTTGGCCAGCTGCCCATCGGCACAGAGATAAGTGTCCAGGAACGGACTCCTCACTCTGACGCGCATTTAGAGTGAGTTATAGTGATGAAAACACAATTTGGAGAAAAGTGGCGTTTTTCCCAGACACTGTTAAATTTCTTTGGGAAAAGCCCTGCGCTACACGCGCGGTAAGAGAGCAAGAGAGGTCGTGCCGTACAGTTCTTCAAACTCAAATATACATACAAAGCACTTTCAGAAGAAATCCCAAACTCAAGACAGTTAATTCCCTTGCAGAAAAGCTCCCAATAACCATCTGAATTTCAGACCCTTACAAAAAGCCACACAAATAACTTTTAAGTTTAACTTTCTTTTAAAATTAGCACACCCCTAGTATGCTGTTTCTGTACTGCTTAGTGGGAGTGCACAATCTCTTATGGACTAGAATGAACTCTTAGCATGTTATTTTTAAGATGCAATCTATTTAACTTCCATGTAGTAACAGGGAACTAAACTTATCTCTGGAGCATTCGGTAACACAGATATTCATGAGCATGGTCACTTTTCCAATTTCTAAGAGCTGTGGCTAATCTTAGGGCCATAACAGTGAATGCATTAGACCATACACTTACTAGGATATAATACTCCATTGTAACAGCAGGCTATATACCCATTGTCTCTTTGGTACAGACACCCTCCAGGACTCCGGGAAGTACAGCCCCTTCTTCTTTCAGAACAAAACAGGGAAGAAAACCCACTCATCTACTTTGGAAGTATTAGAAAATTTCAACAGTGTTTATAAAAAGAACAGAAATATTCCAGCTGATGGAATTACTCATGTAACTCTAATTATCGGAAAAAACATCCAAGTGTGGCACAGTTACCCCAAGAGAATCATTTTGGTATCATTTATTACATCAGCTTTCAACAGCTGCTGTACTTCCTTTCTAAGAATGAATTTACAAGATTTATGCATACTGGTTGTCCCCTTCTACATTATAAAGCTGCTTACAAGGCAAATGCAGTAATTTGAACACGGTAATTTGCAGCTTTAAACACTTCAGCTACATGTTCGGGAGACTATTTGATTCCTTCTGAATTGAAGTCCTTTGCATTTTAGAAGGTGCAATGATATTTGGCACAGGCAGGCTAAGCTAGCTGCTTAGCACTGCACAATTATTTTACGCTATGCAAGTACCTTTCCGTAAAATCTCCTCCATGTCAAGTATTCAAACTTTTCTAAAGCATTTAAATCACTTTTGTGCACATTCAAACTCTTGCAGAAATCAGTGTCTCTTTAGCAAGAAAGCATCCAAATCTTCTGATCCCAGCGAAGACAACCCAGCTTAGAAGACCAACCGATCCTCTTGAGTTTTCGGTCTGAAACAATGGATTTTCATTGTTTACCACTCTTATCAGCTTGTTCTACGTTAACTGAAAAGCCCAAATGCACATAGGTGCCTGACAGCATGCCTCCAACGGTCATTACCCAGGGAACTTGGACTTAAATTTAGAAATGCAAGAGTTAACCCACTCCCCAGGCCAAAATCTGAAATGCCACAGCAGCGATTTTGTTCAGTCCGTCACTGTGATGAGAACACTGAAGCTCTGAGGACTGTTTTATAAGCAAAGAATGGGCTCCCATCTTTATTATAACACAAGTTTTTCCCGCTCTAAGCAGTAGAAGGTCAAATACAGAATACAATCTTAACCTTGTATCTTTAGCTAAAGGCCATCATTAATTTAATTTGGTCCACAGCGTGCTCCGGACCCTAATGCACCCATGCTTCCACAAATAAGCACTCAGTCATCTATTATGGTGGTTGTATGTATAGTCATGGAGTGAGACCACCCTCAATGTAAATTAGGAAAGAAAAAAAATAGAGAGGCTTCTCAGGGGGTCCAAACTCAGCTGTTCAGCCTGGAACGGAACAGCAGCATCATTGAGAAGCACATACCGTGCAACAGGGCACACCATTTGTGGGATCTTTTTTTTTTCCCAAGGAGATGCACAATGAATGTGTAGTACAGAGGAAAGAAAAACTGAATGAAAAGCAAGTTAAGCGTACTCTCCTGCATGTTGAACAAGGATTCTGTTGTCTCATGTAACAGTAGTCTTCATCAGAGCAAGCCAGGTATGTGGACAGTGTTTTAATTAAGTCAACTGCTCTGCTATCAAGACAAATAATCACTTGTGCCAAAGTTGAAACCGTACACTTTTTGGAGTAGCTAACCTAATAATCATTCCTCCTTGACTCACTGTCTGGTAAAGGAACTTATTATCAACTAAACAATCATTTCTGAATTACTTTTTTTAAAGATCCTTAAATAAGCGTCTAAAGGGTTAGAGGAAATAAAAGTACTTTGGCTCTTCATGTCTTATGTGCACTCTCCATCCTTGCTTTGATTACACTGGCTGAATTGCATCAAATTCTGCACCTTACATATTCAGGGCAGTTAATATTTTGACTTACTAGCCACTCAACTTGAGTACACTACAGTTATTATTTTCTTCTACAACCTCGACTAAAATGAATCATGCTTACAGTTGAAACAGCAATATTGTTAGTGTGAGGTTCTGTGCTTGGAAATAGTCTTTTTCCATGTTTATTCTGAGGTCAGCATGTACTGACCTCCACAGAAACCTTACACACTGGAAAACTATGTTAAATGCAGCAAAATTAAAGGTGAAACACTTTTTCCTTAAAGAACCAGAAGGAAGATGAAGTGAGCTTCAGAAGATCAGCAAAGGCAGCACTCAGATCCATTTGTCTTTTGCATTTATGTCTGTAACATGCAGGTTCTGAATGTGACTAGAGCAGCTTTTAATTAAAAGCCACCTCCATACAGGAAAGCAAGTATTTTAATTGCATGTGAACTCTTAAGACTTGATTGTTCTTTAAGACAACGCACATCATTACAGAAATGGACAAAACCAACTGCCCTCATCACTTGGGGAAATCATGCAAATGCAAAGAGCCCGTGCAAGTTACCCGGCGCTCCTGCAAAATAACCATTTTGGCACACGACTCCCCTTCGGACCAGATTCCTCCCCTCTGGGCCAGCATCTAATAAAATATTATTATAATTTTTCTGAGTCATTCCACAGCCTCAAAATTTCCTGTTCCTGCAGAACACAGACACAGCCTAACGGATGTTGTGGAAACTCAAGAAGGAAGCCTGGCTCCACTCATCTTGGGACTAAAACCACTAGTAAAGTCACTCCCACAAATCCACACATTGCTAAATCTTAATTTGATCCATCAGACATCCAAGGGCCACACATTCTTCAAGCTTTGTTTATGAAATGACACTTAAACGGACTTTTGTGTTCAAGACCAGATGTAATTGATATTGGAAACAGCTCAGCTTTATTCAAGTATTTGCACTGAATTCCAGCACTGCACGAATTAGCAAAAACAAAATTAAAACCAATCAGGTCTTCTGGACAAAGGCAAACGTTAACAAGAGTGCAGATCCAAGTCTGTCTAGTTAGAGATGTCTTAGCAGAAACGTTATATTAGTTACAGAATTTTTCAGTTCAGCTTGAGGAGCTACATTTTTAAAAAAGGCTCTGAAAGGTGACTACCATTCATAAAACAGGATCCTCAGCATTCTTCATGTGATCTGCTGGGTAAAATAGGGCTGTAGCTAGAGTCACCATTCCGTAACTCACGGAGAAACAAAAGCTAGCCATCTGGCAGGCACAGCTAGACTGCCCTAGACTTTGACTAGTGACCTGCAGGTGAAGGCTTCTGTATCTCATTACCAGTCACAAGTCCCATGAGCCATCACAGCATATCAATATCTTGGGAAGTCTTGCCTGCTTGGGTCTAGAGTCTAGCTGGTGTTGGAGATACCCAGCAACAAGGCAGGAACATGCAGAGGCATACTCTCTCCAGCAATGTTTCTATATCCTAGCTTTCCCCCATCTTTAAAACATGTTAGATAGGTTCCTAATTAGGATTTGAGTTCATCAAGTGACCTCCCACACACATACTCCTTTAGAAAGATATTAAACCAGACATTTTAAGGATCTCTAACGCCAGCAGTGCAGTGGCAGGAGCCTGGAAGAAAAAAAGGCACAGTTTAGGCTTAAAAAGAAAAAGAGTAAGTGAATATGAGGCCAGAAGTGAAATTCACATTTACAGTCTCATGCAAGGAAGTGGTGCTGCTAGCTCTAAGCCACATTAACAATTTACATATATTAATTGCTCTCTCCAATTACCATTCAAGATATCCAAACGTAATCTTTTCTAGCTGGAAAAGCTCCTGCTTACAGCCACTTACCAAATGGAAAACTGGCTCTCAACAACCATGAATTTATTCAGAGAGCCAGAGGCCCTCTCTTTAGCCAATCATCCTTGCCCTAGAAACTCAACTGGCTGCTGGTGGCTTAGAGCCTATCACACAAGTCAACAAGTCCAGGAAGAACAGCAGGTCAAAAACTCAGCTTTGAGACCACAAGGCTGTCAAGGCACTTCTGCTTCCACTCTTAAGTTTTCACTGTGACTGATATTTTTTTTAAACATCTTCCACCCGCACTAGGTGCTCAGCTGGCCATCTGCATTCAGTTATTTTATCTTTCTCCTCAACTGTGCATACTGCTTAGGCTCTCAGACTCAAAACACAAAAAGCTCCAGTCACATTCTTGTATTCTTTATGGTCTGTGCAGCCCAAGCAATGCAGTTTTTCTGGGGATAAATTCTCTAGCTTCATGTATCTTCAGTTACTGAAGGCAAGCAAGCAGATTTGAGACTTGCCTGGAGGCACACTAGCGCCATGAAGCAAAGTCCTGAATATTGTTCAAACATTTCAAAATTATAAGTTTATACATTTTTAAATTCATCACTCTGGGACTTTTCTAAAAAGTAACATGTTCTACTAAAAATACTTAAGCATTCTCCTGTGATGAGAAAGCAGAGATGATTACCTCCCAGATCTTTAATTGCAAACAGAACCTTGAAAAATAACCAGTACAGTTACTGACTGCTACATCTATAAAGAACTCTAGCTTCACTTCTTCCATGGCAGCATAACTTGATTCTGTACTTCAAGAAAGCTTTCACTTTTGGGAATAAGTTGAGTATTACTTGGATATTAGTCTTAGTGAGGAAAAAAAGAGGAAGACAGTTGTGGCTGTGAGCAGACCCCACTCTCCTGGCAAGTCTGCTTGTCCATTTTGTGAGCCAGTATAGTGAGGACGATTCTCCACCCCTCTTAATGCCAGCCATCTGATTCTTCTGAGTCAGCTGGATTTTTCATCTAATTTATATTATATACACGCAGGCAAACATCCAAATTAAACACTCAGCAGGAAATTCATACTTGCAAAAGGAACCTGCTTAACTTTTACCAAGACTGAGAGCACATCAACTTCCATACTCGAGTCAAAGCCATCAAGACAATCCTGTCACAGACCCCCTACTTGCTGCACATGGCCCATGAGCACAATAAATCCAGCTTTCTCAGAGATGCACCCCTCCAAGACACATCAGTGAAGCTGTCTTGCAAAAAAACCCAAAAGGATTCCAGAGGCTGCAACCCCAGCTATCACTCACCTACCCCGTTATGCGTGCTTCCGAGGCGTCCTAGGAAGAGATCCTCCACAACAGCACCACCTGAAAGCTGATGCCTTCTTTAGGGTTTCTCTTGGAAAGAACACAGCTAAAACTCCACGGGACTGCCTTTATTGTACAAGTTATCTTGAAAGAAAGGAACCAGGAGGACGGTTCTCTCAGGTTGCTCTGATCTTCTAGTATAAACCATTTAGCCACTCAGAAGTGAGCTCTACCAGCTGCCTTATTTCATGCCACTCTGATTTCCATGAGCCAAAACAACTAACACAAGAAACATCGCCACCCAGAAAATACCTGTAATATTCTCCTTTCAGCAAGCAATGAGATGTCTTCACAACTGACTTCGATGAGAAGCACAGTGCATCAACAGCAGCAACTTCTGGACAATGTGAGGCGATAAGGAGGTGAGACCATATTTATACTACGCAATTAAAACCTGTATTAATGTTACTAGAGTTATCAGCTGGCATATCCTCACAACAGCTCCATGTAAGAGCAGTACCGTCACCTTTAGCACTCCTCTTATGGGAACTGCTTTACAGTTCCAACTTGGCAGGCAGGTAGATGCTCCAAGGCTTCCGTTACCCCAGTTTCCAGAGGAGCTACAAGGAAAATTATTCTAATTTAAATTAGTTGTCCTTAAAAAAGTATGTGGCTACACTAAACTGTTTTTGTTGAGATTCAGAAGTCCTCTTGTACATTTTGACAGCCTCCAAGTAGTCTATTTACAAATAATGACAAACTGAATTCCAACCAGGGTGTTCCATGCCAAGGCACATTACCAGCACCATGCACAGCTTCTTTCAGGCAGGACTTCTGGAGTCCTGTGATTGACAAGGTCTCTGATGAACTCTAATTGAAGACTCGGCAGTCTGAAAAATGCAACAACAGATGTGGTAAAAGGGCAAACCACAAACTGCTTTGCTAATGAATGAAAAGTGTCTGGTCTGATGAGGGCCAGTGACCCAAAAATTGTCTTCTTTCACCCACCCTTTTTTACTTCATGTTCAAGTTCAGACCCTTTCCCTTGTCAGCCCAACACTTGGGGGCAGTAATGCACAGCCTTGAACATATTCCATATACTCATATCGGCACCAAGATGCTCTTCTATTAAAAAGCAGCAGCAGAGCATGGCTTTGACAGAGTAAGAGGTAGCTTAGTCCTGATATCCTTCCCAGCAGGAACACAAGCCTAGGAAGTAGGTGTCAGTTTCTCACTAGAGTAGTTTTGCAGACCTTTTCACTTACAAAGACTTTTCTAAGTCATCTTCATCTCCTTTCAATGGATCTTAAGCAAGCATCAGAACAGTAGCTTCACTTATCAGTCTGGAGCTCAATTCCTATAGAAAAACTGGGCAGCAAGAAGACATCAAGTAATGGCCTACATTTCACGACGACAAAAAAAAAAAGGCAATATGGGCCTCTGCTTCATGTCTACTCCAGCATGGCAGTGTAATGAAGCAAGAAAACCAAGCACAAAGGAAGCAGAAGTCAAGGGTGCCATCTTTTACAATTCTATTACAAATTTAATGAACCTGCTCATGCTCATCATGCATTTAGCGTCTGACCTTTTACTTCAGCGATGTTACTGTCTGGTGAAGGTAAAGGAAACAGAATAAACCCATCAGCTGTAAAGGTTTGGATGAAACTTGCGAAAAAAGGTCAAAAAACTATTTGCCCAAGTCAGGCTTATGATGTTTTTGGAACTACTACAGGTGGCAGTGGCAGCATATACCCTGGTCTTGTCTAGCTAGTGTGCATACTTCAGTCTTGAGATGTCAGGCTGGGGAAGAGGTCTACAGATGTCTCAACAATAAAGAAATCATACTGGATTTCATGAATTATTTTATCACCACTCGAGAGAAGGGACTGCGATGTCTGGTGTGGGAATCACACAGACCCTTCTTCTAACAAGCGTCATTGAGACTGGTCTGTTTCATGTTACACTTGCAATATGAAAAGAAGCCCAGTGAGCGTGTTGCTGATGGAAAGCATGTAGAGCACTAATGAGCACCATCCAAAAGTAATTCCAACATTTAGAGTCAACCAGCAATTTTCTGAGTCATTAGAAAAACCTCATACCAATTACACAGTCAAGCTTACCATCGCTCCCCAAACAACTCATTGTTTTGAATGGTCCTTGGAGCTGCTCAAACCCTGATATCCGTTCAGTCCTCCAAATTTCATCAGAAAACCATCCGTGTCACACCAGATCATATCAATGATTAAGTTATTCTGTGTCCTACCTCCAGCAACAGCCACAAAAATTATGCTTTAGGTTGCCAAGAGTTTTGGTGGCACAGATGTAGCCAATTACTAAATGATTTCAAGAAAGAGAAATAATCCCTTCCTGCAGGGAATAATTTCTTTCCTGACCCTCAGAGCTTTCTTACCTGTACCTTGGCTTATGTAACTAAAAGCAGTATTTAAAGAGAGTTTGATAAATGAAAGTCAGCCACAGCTTTTCAACCATGGGACTTCTCTCAAGTTCACTAAGACCAGCTTCAATTCCACTTAGGAACAGACCTCCTCAACTAAACTTTTACCTGGTAAGCAGCTGCTCTTCCGCACACAAAGATGACAAACAGCTCGGATACTACTTAAACAATTTAATTAAGAGGCACTAGTTCAAACAGCTACTCTGTGCAGAACCATCAGATTTTTAGAGTGTTTCAGACAAGGTTTGTCAGCATCATGCATAAAATTCAGACCTGCCACAGAAAAGGGACATACATCTCACTACAGGTAAGAGGAAAGGCTTAACTGAAAGGTCTAACAGCCCTGTTCCAGCCCCAACATCCTCCGGCTGCAAATACTTAGAAGCTTAGGTCAGAAATAAGTAATTTATATAGCTTCCCAGCTGCACTATACGGGTTCTATATAGATTCAATCCATATTTCAGTAATACTCTGAGTTACTCCACAGGCAACTGTGCCACACACTGTTCTCAGGGACAGCTGACACTAGCTAGCCTGTTATAGCCCCACTGTGCATCACAGGATGTGCAGGTAATTCCTGTGCAACTAGTAATGAGCATATGCATCCTTCTCCAGTTAGTTTTCTTCATTAGCAGTTTGTAGAAGGAGAACAAATGTTTCAGGGCAAGCAGAAAACAGATATTGGGCAGAAGATGGTGGACCAGGGCTTCTTTTGGATACACACTGGACCGCAGAATACCTTATATAGCACAAATTATAACTAGATTTGGGTGTTCTCCAGAACCCCAGTGTTGTGAGATATTCTGTCTCAGCAGCGCCTTTGAAGCACGTGCCACAGCACATCCACTGCACCTACCACCCAAGTCCTGCGTCAAACTACAAACAGGCAGGTGGTTTATCAGGCAATAATACACACGCACAAGGGCATGCATCAGCCTTGTATCAACTATTCCAAATTACTTTTACTGAACAGCAGCCTCCAAACTGGCGATGACCTCATCAAGAACGCTGCTAATGACCCTTCATCCAAAAGCCTGGCTGTGCATATGCAGCAGTACCTGTTGGCTTGCCCAAAACAAACACGTAGATTCCTGACATTGTTTAGGCAATTGCTGTATTCTTCAACCTTGCCAGAAGACAAGGAGAGAAACAAATCGCCACACCTCCAAGATGCTTCAGAAAATGTTCTGGCATACCAGACCTTAGTTACACCCACGACTCAGCCCTTACTTGGCCAGAGCATCTAGTACTCACCAAGTCAATGAGGTCACTGAGATTCTTCTCTATCTGCTGCGGAGGCAGGCGCCTCATCAAATCCAAGGCACAATCCAGCTGCTGGTCACTCTGCAGAAAAAAGAACATCCCTCTGTCACAATATGTACAGGTAATAAATCCCATTCACACACACACGAACTGCAGCGCTTGCTGACTCCAGACATGAGATACAGTTTTAGTTCTAAGCAGCAGCACATTTTGTATTAACAAGAACAGATTTCAGTAAAGTTCATTACCATTACATCACTGATTATTGACTTGGTATTACAGAAAGTGTTCTAGGCCATGGATTTAAGAGCGCAGCTTTAACTGGTGTTATGCCGCCCATTTAACACCATGCTATTGATGGTAAGGAGTCCCAGTCCTTACCTCATCTAAACCTGTGTCCAATGTTTGTGCAAATGTTTAATGCACTGTTTTTCCATGCTATCTCAATAATAATTTGGGTTAGGGAACTGAAAGTTCCTTCTCCCAACACAGTTTTAACACTTCTCATTCCTATTGTGCCGTCCAGCTTAAGATAACTAGTATGAAAGACAATTCCTGTTCCAACACAGAGCTCGCTCTCCCTCCTTCAGCTTTATCAAAAAAACAGAATAAAACACGCACAAAGTACAATCCATTATTTCCTTCTTGCTACAAAACACACACCAAAAGCTGCCTGTATCTGAGGAATCAGGGACTTAGTTATTCAGAGAAATCACAGCAACACACTCCAACGGGCTTACTGCAGCTGGTCTCACGTCCAGTTCTGACAGAAAAAAACCAAACCCTTGAACTTAACTTCCGAGTCAGAAAATGTGCAAACAGACATTATCACACGCACTCGATGAGATCAACCATGATCTTGACACAACCTTTAGCTCTGCTTCACGCCAACAGATATAGACGGACACTCCTGCAAGCCTAACAGTACCCAATATCTGCACGAGTTACATTGATCGGTAGGTCACCAGGCAGCCGAAGCATAACAGTTTAGTTTCAGTGCTTCTTCCCCTCCCTTTTTTCTTTGCTATTTCTAGCCACCCATGTACAACAAGCTTAGCTTTAATTTCTCCCTCCTGTGTTCTGCTGAGCTCCAGAAGTTTTATTTAAGAAAGGTTCAAAAGTAAAGCAGTTCCATTATCACATTATTCAAGTAGCAGCCCCCAGGTCAGGGAGAAACCGGAAGCGGTGTTTCCTGCAATTAAGCTATACCATAGCAATGAGGAAAGGAGGGAGCTCCCAGTTTAGCAGACATCCATTATGAAAGCCATTCTTAAAAGGTACTGCCCATTCACTATCAAAAGATAAATATTTTACAGCCAGCAAGTCAGACAGCCTGGTCTGAGGAGATTATATATTTATTTCTCATGCAGTTCAGGTTATAGGACATAATCTTTGCAAAATATTCCAGTTCTACAGTTAGGCAGCAGCTCCCGTAGATCCCCAACAGCCTCCTGAAGACCCAAGTCTTCCACCTGAAAAGCAGGATGCACTGCCACGAAGAACAGAAGTTTGACAGTCACCTGTTGCCACTGAAGGACGACACATTCAAGTAGGCCACATAAACCCCCCATACTCTCTACATACCCAGAGAGCATGACAAGCAAATACTTGGCCAAAATGAATCTGAAGTGAAGTTATTTATCTTGGAAAGCGACCCCAAATCAATCGCTGAATGGACTATCATCATGTTCACGCACAGAACTGATTGCCAAGATTTTCAGAACTTACCATCTTCATTAGATGCTCAGGGGAAATCAAAACTACTCACTTTGCTACTAACCTTGCAGGCCCCAGAGGAAGACACTATTTAGATGGCCTACGCCTGCCCAGATCCAGCAGCCAAGCTCAGGCTTTCTTACCAAGTATTTTCTTTACCTCCTGCTATCTCTTACGTCAAGGAAGGAAAGCTGGCACATGGTCACAAGGTCATGCTCCTCACTTTGGGATCGTGGGAACGCTTACGGAAGTGCTCTGTCCTCCTCTGCCAGCTGGAATTGTTTAATAGACAAAAAAGCCTAGGGAAAAGATGATGTTGAAAACCACCGCTAAAGCCACAACCCCAGAATAAGTGTTATACAGTATGACAGTTTTGGAATAAACTACACTGAATGAGGGACCATCTACATTTGCAGTGTTTTATGGATTAACCAAAAGAACTCGGACTGACCATTTTATAACAACATATTCAGAAACAGCTGTAAAAAGACACGAGCAAGACTGTTTAAGGCAAAGACTCTTAAAGGGGTTCATGCATGGATGGCATATGTGGCTGTGTGCAACAGGAAAACAAAAATATCCAAGCACACGCTAACAGTGTATCTTTCTGATACCAAAGAGGTAAAAGCAAGGCTGAGCAGCAGGACTCTTCAGTTTTCTTGCAGAGCATTTAAATAATTAAATGGCTTGCTGGAAGATTTCATAAAGCACTGAAAGACAGGTTCTACTGCATTTCTGTCTGTAAATCTGTGGTGATACAGGCACTTTAATCCAGCATAAATCCATGCTGGCCCAGTCAAAAAGGCAACACAAAGCACACAGATGACAGAGCATAGCGGTATCTTGTGCTATTGGACACATCTGGCATGTCCTATTTCAGACCTGAACAGGCAATTCTACCAGTACCTTTTGTTTCTGGTTCCTTCACTGTAGGAGAGGGAGGTTTTAAAAACTAGGTCTGTGGTTGAACAGATCCTTTGGTTCCAGACCTCTGCCCCAGCTGGAGCTGTAGGTCCCTACATACAAAGGGACAGGAATCACATCCAAGGTACCAAAACTGGCAGCACATGGTTCCCTGATTTTATGGAAGGTCAACACTCCCAGGGATGTCCTACTACCGCAGTTCTGACAGCGGCATGTTACTTACTACAAGCACTGAAAAACCCCACAAAGCCTTCGCACAACCTGTATAAGAGAAAGGTGTTCTTCACCTACCTCACTAGAGCTGACCCAACCTACTTCTCTTAACTTCACCTGTTCTGGACTTCCAGTTGCTTAGTTCTCCTGTAACACTGCATACTGAAGACATGGTTGCTTAACAGATCTCCAGACAAAACATTTCTACAGAATCCTTTGCCTTTAGACATGAAGAGGCTTATAAACCCCTGCTCACTGAGAAAGTGATTAGACAGGCCGTCTCCCAGTCTGGGCTGCTCTGGAAGCCAACCTCTTTGAGGCTGCAGGACTTAATGAGCTTAGTGTTTACTTGATGTTTTCCACCATTCCTGTGTTTCATCCAGCACCGGGCTCCTGTGGAGGAGTAGGGAGTTCAGACAGAAACTCTAAATGAAGTTTTATTACAGCTCAAGTCACTGAAGGATTTAGAGATCATAGGAATCTCAAAGACTGAAAATATTAGCTTAGATGAAAGCTCCTTTATAAGTTTCCTCTAAAGATGCTTGGCTATCTACAATCTCAATTTAAGCATCTCCTACAGCATTCCCATGGTACTACCACAGGGAAAAGCGTTATGAATATGTCTATAGGAGTAGTTACGTTTGTTGAGCTTCTGTTGCCTGCATCCGCTCGTCTCTTCAGTCTCTGTGCTATACTTAGCCTATTTCCAAAAGAGAAACCTGCTCAGAGCAGCCACAGGTCTCTGGTCATCTCGGGACTCTGTGCTGAGGCTCAAATAAAGACAAATTCTGCTGAAAAAAGGGCAGTTGTGTAGATGTGTGGTTGTGTAGAGGCACAGTTGTATACTTTGACTCCTTT
The DNA here is from genome assembly GCF_949628215.1 of Phalacrocorax aristotelis. Classification (NCBI taxonomy): domain Eukaryota; kingdom Metazoa; phylum Chordata; class Aves; order Suliformes; family Phalacrocoracidae; genus Phalacrocorax; species Phalacrocorax aristotelis. The sequence continues at coordinate 2,362,297 of NC_134294.1, forward strand.
CATACTGTAAGCAATATTGTTCAAGGCTGAGGAGGGGCAGATGTCGTTCAATGCAGAACACACAAATAAAAAACCCCAGGAAGTTCTTCAGGCATTTTGAGAAGGTATGTTTGTAGATTGTGTAACAAAACAATGTGTTTCCATTTTCAGTACTTGAAACAAGGGCGTGCTATGGTCATCATTATTCATTTTCAGAGCAAGGGACTCTCCTGACCTTACATTTGTATGCAGTTACCATGGAAGAGGATGCCTGTTTTAATTCTTGCAATTTGCAAAATGCTGAACTTCATTTTGACTCCCACTCGTCCTGTCCCCTGAACCACACAACTCCTTAGGAGAAGGAGGGGGACAGGGCACAGGAGTTTATTAATGGTCCCCTGCCCTGACACTGTACACTGATAACATCAGTCAACAGGGGCTGACCAGAGATCACGCAAACCTGCAAGTAAACTACTTCTCATGCAGCTGTTTCAGTTCATGGCATCCAAGCATGCGCTGCCAGACCAAGGCAATAAACAACCCATACCACATTTGCATTATATTTTGCACAGAATTGTCACCTGATAAATGCGGTTATTCTAAGCCAAGATGCATACCCAGAGCCTTTCAAAGGTGACTAGCAGAACTGGTATCACCTCACCAAAGCTATGCTTGTTTTCTCTTTTCACTAGGCACTAACAATCTGACGAGTTACCACCTACAAGTACTTTGCACTTCTCTTTTTATTTATGTTTACACATGCATTTCACTAGATACACTTACAAAAATTTGCAGGCTTTGCTCACAAGTTTTGACAACCCTGTTGCTGGTTACCTGAGACTCAAGCTATATTCCTGGTTTTAAGAGGGTTTACACAGACCTGCAGAGCTGTACTCATTTCAAAGGCTAAGCCATTCCACTTGAAAGGAGGTAAAAGATTTCATTTGAAGCTCCCGGCCTTCCAGTCACCAGGAATTTGCTTCTATTTATCACAAAGACCTGCAGATTTAATTCCCCGGTCTCCACAGCTTTGTTCTGATAGCTCCCGCTCATTTGACTATGTTATTGCTGAGCACAGAGTTAGGCAGTTTCTTCAAAAAGAAAACCAGGCTGGTTTCACTTCTGTATTGTCTTTCTGTATTAACACTACTCTGAGCTAACTCCTGAACCAAGAGAAACCTGCTGAGGTAGCCCAGTGCTTCTGCAGTGGTAGCTTCTCCCTATCTTAGGCCTTTCTGGGAAATAAGCCACTCGGGGCACCAAATCTTTCCTGCCAGCAAACCAAATATAACACTTCTACTCAAGGTGTGATCCTGTTACCTAACCCCTTTCCCATCTGTGACACCAGCTGAGGAGAACTGGGTGACCTAAAAATTACTTCAGTAGTTAGGATTAAGGTAAAATGCCTCACACGTGTAGCAAAAGCATTCATCATCTGGCCCATGCTTGGCCCTGAAACGCCAGGGTTGCTAGGACCCTGCAGCCACGTTGTAACAGATAAAGATCTTCGAGCTGCTTCGTGCACAAGTCTTGCTCAAGACTAGCATCTGAAAAGTTATCCAAACTTAAAGCACAAGCTAGCATCTCAATTTTCAGAGAAGAGAAATACAAGATAAAAATCTGAAGGGACACCAAAAATAGAACATTTGCTCAATTTATGCAATTCGAAACAATCAGACATCACATCACTTTGGTCCATGGTCAGTTTACAAGCAAAAAATCTTTGCAAATTAATCCCTGACCAGAAGTACGCAACCAGCAAATCACTTTTTTTTTTCCCTTTCCTTTTATGTTGCAGACATACCCCAGATTTTAAATCATATTATTTCCTGTCAGTTCTCCCAACAGGAATGTCTGACTAATGTTTCAGCTTTGTGGTACTAAAACACTACATTTTTTTTTTTTTTTAATTGAAACAGATATGCTGCTTCCCCTCCTGCTTGTCATTTTAATTCTTGCCAACTTCCCAAGCTCAAAAGGCAGAAGACTCCCTTTTCACATTCCACAATAGGATAGTATTACTGCTAGGAGCTTTAGCAAAGGGTTGAATTATTGTAACCCCTGTGTAATAAAAAGTTCAGTAGTATGTTAAGTCGCAGGATTCCCTTCTCGGCTGTCAGCATTCACTTTTTAGGATATTAGAATTGAAGGGGAATAACCCTGTACGATCTATTAGTCCAAGATGAGTTCCACGCTCATGACGTTTCCATCAGCTGCACATACTCCTCGCAATCTGCTTTTCTACATTATTTTTCCCTTGACTATTAACCCTCTTCTGGCAGATTCTATCTAAAACCATTCATAATATACTTATAAATCACGGCTTCCTGACAGCAAGGTGTACAAGTGGGAGAAACAGCAATAGCGTATTTAAGAAACAAATCAAATGTAATAAAAGCTGAAGATATACTACGCTGCGGACAGTTATAAAAGAACAGGTCAAAGATTACTAAAGGAACATGACACTGACGCAGAATACATTCTCCTTCTCTCAAACTACTTCTAGCTTTGTCTCCTCTGGTTAGGATGTGATCCAGCAGCTTTTATCGTCTCAGACACGTACGACCACGTTGTGTGTTTAGTGACATGTTTAGCTCGATTTGCTGTGGTCACGACCAAACAGACAGACCGATTGCTGAGAGCGCTTATTCTATGTATTACAAGTGAGAAGGATTAAGGATTAAAATTTTTAAAAAGTGATGGACCAGAAGACTTCAGCAGAAGCCGTCGTATTCGGGCTCCCACAGCTCTCCTGGAACCGGTACCTACTTACAGAGCAAGTCACATCAAAGCTTTTGAGCCAGCGAATCCTTGGAGATGTTCTCCTGCAGAACATTATTTCTTTTATCCCACACTGCTCTAACTCTTAAAACAACTGAGCAGGCAATGGAAAGGCAGTACTAGCCCCAATTAACGACTGAAAACACTTTCATGGCTTCTTTTCTGAATTCAAGTCAAGGTGTTGTACACACTGACAAACGCACCTGCATGCCTGTCAAAAAATGAGAGGTCTACTCTAAACCTCAGAAACATTGACCAGCTTTTGTTCTACATCAGTCCAGAAATTTAATACGCAGTAACTTCTGAAAGACAAGTGCTCACGAGGGATCTCTTCTTTAAAGAGGAAAGAGTAACTTATACATCTGCTCCCAAGACTCACGCAGGGAACTAAAATAGTCTATGGGAAGGAGAGCAAATGCGGCAGCTTAAGTTTCATTGCCACCAGCATGTGAATGACACTGGATACTTCTCACCATTTCAGGCTGACAGCACAACTATGGCAAGTCCTAGACAGACTAAAGGAGAGGCAATGGTCTTCTAGGAGCAACTACCAGAGAGATCTCCTGCATTCAAGCTCCGTGAGCACCCCAAAGCTTGTGATCTGCGTTTTGCCAAATCCTTGTTTGTTGCTTTACCTTTAGGCAGATGCTTTCAAGAATCCACTCAATCACAGTCTGTGTTTGACTTTGCTTCATCATTCTTACCCCCTAACCTGGTAAGCACTGTTCACTGCTGATGGGACATTACTCAACATCCTAGCTCAACTCTAGAAACAAATACCAAGTGGATTATAATGCACCAAAGGCATTTCCATTCATTAGTTTCTAAATAAACCAGAGCCACTTGCAATACTTTATTAATAAACTCAGTCTTATGAAGCAACTCTTTTTTAAGCCACTTTATCTACTGAGGAAAAAAATGACCCCTGAGAGTATGGCAGAGGCCGTTGGACTGTAATTCACTATGTGCTTTAGAAGTAAGAATTCAGCATCTCCTGGAGTCCATTCTGCCGCTAGTTTACCCTCCTTGTAGCTGTTTTTTGATGAGATGCATTGCAGTTCCTGTTAGCACAGCTACAGAGGTGTACAGTACACAGTGGGAAAGAGCAACGTTTGCTCAGCGCCTCCTTCCTCACAGCAAGGACATTATTTCAAGACAATGGGTACTTGCATTTACATTCAAAACTAATTTAACATCTATTGCTTTAGTTTATATCAAGTCCAACACACGTATCTTGTCACCTGTCCAGTGACCAGAGCCACGACGTACCAACAGAAGAGCAGGACGGACCAGCACCGAGGCTTTGGGAACAGACTAGTCATCCTGACCTTTTGCCACCATCGCTAACAATTTCTGCACCAGGGTTTGTCTTCTGGGTAACAGAAACAATGTTTTATTTATTAAATTTGTCATTGAACATGACAATGTCATTTGCTAACTTTCATCTGGTGCCAAGAATTCCTGGGAAGCATAAAGTTTGCAAAAAGTCATTTCCCAATAAATCACGGCATCAAGTGAACATGCAGTCTGTTCGCCCCACGTGAAAGAGTAAAATAGCTACATAGAAAAGCTGCACAGTTTGCAAAACAGCATCGCTAACTTTTAATAAGTGGGATTATAGTCACTGAAGTTGACTGTAGAGCTGACCACCTATTCCAGTTAACACAAAGATTTAATTCGGTTAATGTTACTGCACAACAGGGTTTTTTCCCCATTTTGAATCTGGATTTAACACAAAATTCACATTTTCTTTTTTGGATATATGTACAGGTAGAAAATCTTCACTAAACAAAATGAAAAAAAAACCCAACTGTCACAGCACAGCATGAAGACAGGAGAACTCGTCCTGATTTTTCAATCACTTTGGAAGGAAGGTTGTAACATCTGCCTGATAGTTTCTCTCTCAGAACAGACATTGGCTTGAGCGCACGTATGCACGTACCCCTGAAAGACAGACACCAGACGCAGCTTTACCAACAGCATAACCATTCAGTATTACTTCATGCATCCAGCAGCTTCAGACGCCCCTCGATATTTCCTTGTGGCTCAGTTCAGCACTCTGCCTCCATCATTTTCTGTAGGTTCACAAATACTTTGGCACATACTAAGGTGGCGCACAGGGAAGCGAGTCTTGCTTTCTAAAAACAGTGAAGCTACCTCCTAACCACCCTCCTTTCCCATAGGCTCACTCATACTGACTCACACCAAACAAAGGATCACTGCAGAGCAGCTAGTGAAGTTTCTGCAGCCCATGCAACAGGAAATCATTTGCAGGATCTTCTTCCTGACCTTACCGGCCCTTTTGTAGAGAGTCCCACCACCTCTGCAAGATCCTTCCGTACAGCGCATACAGATCTGCAGCTGTATCCCAAATTAGTGATTAATATTTTCTCATCCCCATCCTCCTACTTCATTAGTTCATTCTTTCTCTGTAGAACTACTACTACCTGGCTAACTAGTTCAGTCCTTGAAATAAGCTAACACAGTAGGTCTGCGTCGGTTCGTGAGTCTGATGACCTGTTTTTCACAGTCACATTGCCCTCTTGCCTTCCATTCAAGTATTCCTGAGGAAACACCCAAATCAGTCTCTCGAGAAGGACCACTTAATCTTACACAGGGGTCAATTCATTTTTTTGATTTTAAATTGAAACCGTAATTACTACAAAATTCAACAGCTCTTGAGATTCAACACTGCCATCTGTAATCCTGAACATCAGCAAACTTATTGTTTGCAATGATTTCTTTTAATCCTGTTAACGCTAGATGATCTTTCCAAAATGCTCTTTTATTCTGCGTGCTGCTTGTTTTGTGTTCAAATCAGCCTGGTCACGAAAGCGTCAGAAGAGGAACTGCTCAATTCAAATGGAGATTTTTTTTTTTTCTTGCAGAAACAGCCAAATTTGGCAAGTCGGTCCTGGCCTGACAGATCCAGGTTCTCCTTCCAGTCATCTACAACCTAGGTTTTTTCACATGAGAAGCTACTTACCTCAAAAACGTTTGAGAAAGGGTACATGACTATAGCAGCAGGGAGGCGTATACTCTATCACCAGGGTGACAACAAAACAGACACGCTTATTGAAAGCGTAACTAACACAACTAACATCACCATTTCAGTGTAATGCTTTACACCAGCCTGTTTGCAGAGCCCCCGTCAGCCCAGGTAAGCTGCCCCCACGCTCACGGTGGCTCAGTTTACTATACAAACTCAGCACTTTCCAGCGTCCTGAAGTCTAGTAGCCAGGGTTGTAGATTCACGAGATAACTCTGGCAAGTAATCGGATGCCTGGCAAGGCAGAGGTGAGAGACAGAGAGGTTATCTAATTAGCCCTCATCCCTGAATGTTCTCCAATTGCCTAAAAGGTCAAAAAAGTAGGTTAATATGCCTTTCACTTGTGTCCAGCAAGACATACCTTGCTGAATACACTGCAAAGCTTGCAAGACAGTTCGGTTTTGTCCAAGGGATTCAGTGCTACGGTTTTCAAGTTTTGAACTGGGAAGCTAATGGTTTGCCTATATTTAGGCCATAAGACTATCACATCTCCACCTAACAAGGTATACATGCTCCCTGGTATTCCTTCCCATGCTGTAATTGCCAGGCTTGCCCATTCTTTCAGTCTTTTTATGCTTTCCTTGCCATTTCTGACCATGTCTGACCTACCCTAAAGTCAGAACTGCAGACAGACAACGTGTGATCCAACAATACACACAAGTTGTGCAGAACCTCTAAAAAATTTAAGTAGTAGAGACAGTTTCTGCAGGAGCAGTGCTTCACGTAACACACATGTGCCAGTTTCGATCCACATCAGATTTCTCCTTCAACTTAATACAAAGTTATTACTCATTCCATTTGGCCAGTTTTCACCTTACCAAGCTCTGAAATAGCTCTGCCTGTGCTAACGGCTACACGAAAGCTGTATTTGACCATCCAGTGGAGCAGTGTCAACATGGAGCAGTGTCAATATGGAGCCAAGATCACGCCTGCTCTTCGCATTACATCCAAAACTCTCTGTGACGACCCCTAAATTTGCACAGCGACAGGACTCAGTGGATAAATACAGCCATTAACTGCTGTGGTCAGCAAAATGCAGCTGGTATTTTACCTCATTCCACCATTTCATGGCTCTCTCCTCCTTTGAATTAACTCACCAGAAGACCCATCTCTTGTTTCTTGAGCCCGTCTCAAATTGCAGGCACAGGCTATCAGCCAGCCACCAATCACCTTTGCTAGCAGCAAGCTTTTTTTAAATCTTGGTATTTACCAAAGCAAAAATAACTAGGGAAGGCAGGTAACAGGACATCGCTTTCAAACTCAGCAGTTTGTCTAATGGAAAAGATAGAACATTTCACCTGAAGAAATGCAAATAAAATTCCCTGAGGGAATAAAGAGTATTTTATTTATGGTGGCTTTGACTGGTGGCTTAAGACAACCACTGAGCTTACGTCTTCAATGTAGTCTCAACCCTTTTTCCTTCCGCCCAAAATCCTCTTACTTAAGCACTGTTTTCAGTCTCGTTTCAGCTGATCCTGCTAAAATTGTTAGATCCTGGGTTCTGCTTTCACCGAGGCTGGTAACCCCCCTGCTTTGCAACAAGGACGTGATTGGGATTCCAAGTCAGTGCATCAGGAAAGAACTCGGCTCCACTTTCTGCACCAAAATGACATGGAGGACATCTTCTTCATACCCAGGGAAACAGCACCGGCACAGACACACTCTGCAGGATGGCTGCAAACACGTTGAGTAATGTTTCATGGGTTTAAACTGAGAGTCAGGACTCCTAAGGCAGCCCTGCACTGAAGAATAACACAGGCTATGCTGACAAAATATAAACTAGTAAGGTTTAATCTGCATATAGCAGGAATAAAGTAGGTAATTTATGAGAAGGACAGCCAGGTAAGTCAAGTGTGTGCAAATACATTTTGTAATTCTTTGGCCCAACTTGGAAGCGGTGGCACAAAGAGCGCGAGCTCAAAGCACGCTGCATGTTCTCCTAAACCCTACAAGAGGAAGGTAGGGCAAAAGAACAGCACCAGATAACACAAGAAAATTAATCTTCCTGGTTGATGCCAAGGCTCCGGCCACCACCCTAGGAAACACAGCACAAGATATTATCTAATGCAGCTAAAGTAATTCTAAATAGAAGCCTATTTTGGGCACAAGAAATAGATCCTGTTTTCAATTCCTCACTCGAAATCTCATTGTATCTAAAAACCCAGAAAAAGGACCCGATTGCCACTTTACTCAGGCAGCACTTATTCTGGAAAATTACAACATCTTAATTTGGAAACGAGCAAAGCAGCTTCCTCAAGTTCCCTGCATTTTCTTCCCACAATAAATTCTCTCAGCTCAACTAACAGAGAAATGTCTTTAAAACTTGCTCAACCAGCATTCACCCTTGTGCCCCATAAAGGAAGTTTCAAAAGCAAACATCTCATCTACCACCCAGGCAAGAGCTCAGACTTCCCAAGACAACCCGTTGGGAAGCACCTGTGCCCATCCTGCTCCAGGACATAAGACCACATAAGTGAATTTTGGCCACTTGATCCGGCCCAGATGAGGGGAAGCCAGTATAATTCAGCTCAAGTAAGCCACAATAGCTTAATGTTCTCCAACTGCACTGCAAGTTTCAGTTACTGTCCTCAGGCACCTGCTCCTCGTATTTGGCCAATTCTCACACTAACGTCAACGTGAACACCCCATTCATGGACTATTACGTACTCATGAAGGCATTACAGAAAAGATGAAGGAAAAAAAAAAATCAGTTCATGCTCCAGCTTCAAGTGGCCACACACTTCCACCACACCAGCCTGAATTCTTAATCGTTACGTTCAAGTTGGAGAAACTTTTTAATTAACACAACCTATCAGCAAACAAATCTTGGGCTAGAGCCCAGCTAGAGAGCGCAGGAAGCTTGGGAAAGGCTTATGCCGATGTATTAACAGCTCCTTCACACCACACAGGTTTCATCCATAAAGAAAATGCAAATTTGAAGTCTCCTGTTTTTAAGTGAAAATTTTTTTCCTCCCCTTCTTCCTTCAAGTGGCGAAGGATTGGGAGGAATTGCAGCGAATGCGTGCTTTGGACCTTATGCATTAAGGAGAGAGAAACTGCTGGTTGAGGCTTTTTAAATTCTTTGGAACTCCCAGCATAAATCAATAGGAAAGTGGGAAATTATAATGCATGGTGACTGAATAAGAATATGAATAAACACAGAAGATCAGCATCCCTTTGAGCATCTCCTACTTCTGCAGTCATGCCCTTTGTTTGAAAAAAACAAATCTTTAAACATCACATTGTATTAAAGTGAGGTAAAAAACTGGGCTTAGCATAGCCCTAAACTCCAGCTGACACTGCCGATGCAGGCGCCTTTCAGAATTTCACTCTTCTGCAGTAGAATTGCTAGCTCTTCAGCTGATGCTGAAACATATCCAGTTTTATTTCAACTTGAGGTGGCACTACTACAATGTTTACCGGCTCAAGGGGTTAAAAAAGACACCCCAACAAACCAAAACACCTCCCTACAAGTTTTTTTTTTAGCAGAGCAAGGAGCCATTTGGACTTGACCAAAAATTCCTCCAAAGGGCAAGCAGGAGAATAAATGCTGCACCTGCACTCTCAATCCAAGTCTTCAGAAGCATCCACCTACCCAAAGCCAAAACTGGACGACTACGCAGCACCGGGGAGCGCCGCACAATGACGCACAACCCCCAAGTTCATTGGCTGTCCTTCGCCCATGAAAGTCAACTGACTGAAAACATAGCTGACAACTGTAGAAGTAGAAATTGAACATGGAAGTGATGTTTCTTACCAGAGTCATTTCTCTACCCAACTACAGTAATAAGGACTAAAAATAGTAATTCAAAAGAGTTGAACTGCACTTTCATTTTGGTTTACTCCTATGTCAACTAGTAAGATATCAGCATATATATTTACCATAGGAGGAAATCCTGTTTGAACAACTTCAGCTTGAGAATGTTTTTCCTTCGCTAATAAATCACAAGATTAAGCATCACTGCAATGGCAGTATTCCCTGTCCCAACAATATCCTCTAACTTGATTACTTTGGGAATTTGCCTTTTAAGATAACGTTTAGCCAAGCTCATATACTTGGGTAATAAAACACGGACTCCAGAGAATAGCTTAAGTCAGTATTTCTCAGAAGGCACAAGGTGCAAAGGACTTGCTGTGGACTCTGAAAATCTACGCTGAGCTGTCACACTGTACGGTAGGGTTTCAAAAGTGACACCATCAGTTTAGAAGAGAGATGGGCTTGGTGTTCAAGCAGCTGGAAAAGTGTTACCTTCAGTTGTGCAGTTTCACCAATCATTTAATACGGTTTTAGTAGCCATTGCACAAAACCAAGTTATTTATCATGCTGCAACGTGCTTGCTCAAGACAAACAGCCCCTACCTTGAAAATATGAGTTACTCGGAACAGCACGTGAGGTTTATGCATTGAGTGTCAGTGTCGCATCACGCATCCTTGGCTGTGTTTCAGTGCTTTCCAGCTGCCTCGCAAATTCTAAAGGGATGATGTGCAGACAGTGCTACCCTAGGCAGTTTAAATTTATGGTTGATTAAATTATAAGTTTGTCTAAAATTGCCTGCCTTTTCCTGAAGAGTTGCATAGCAGAAGAAATACCTGCTAACACGATCAGGACGGTTTACGTAACCTGGAAAGGAAGACTTATTTTTACAGAGAGTAACTGGATCCCATCCATTCATAACCCACAATTCCAGAAGTCTCAGTAGATCCACTCTCCCAAGTCCTGCTTTGCCTTGAACAGTGCATCCAGTTTATTTTTAGCACAAGAGAACAGCATCCATCCAGGCAGTTTTCAAGCTTCACGTGTCGCCCTGCCCTGCCTCACCACACACCTCACTGAAATGCAGACACACTTCTCGATTCCCACTTAAGCTCACCAGAAGCAGTTCAGACTTGGGACGGTGAAGGGGATACAAAGGTTCCCATCTCTCCGCTCTACACTGATACTGGTAACCCTGCGGTACCAAGAAGGTGTGTTACAAGATAGTAGGTCAAACAACAGCTTCTCCCAGCTGTTGTGAAACTTGCTGCTGCCTTCAACGAAAGGGCCATTTCAGCGTTTCAGCTCAACTTCAGGGTTGTGTTTTCATACCTGCTAAAATGAAAGATGCTGGAAGTACTCTAACGCTTTGCACTTCAGTTGAAACTGGATGCACTATCTGTGTGATGTAAAGATAGCTCTAAGAGTCAGTGAAGTTCTAAAATATCTAAAACATCACCACAGATCCTTTGTCTTCTGCATGCAAGATCAGTGATGCGATTCATCTTGCACACTCCTACAGGACTTAGATAAACCACACTTAAGTTGCCACATTCTTTGAGTGAGTCTTCAGACGTGCACGCAGCCACCACGGTACATGAGTGACAGAGTGGCTGCCGCAGGCTCACCCCTGAAGTCCACGCAACATCAGTGACTAGCACATAGTTTTGGAAGCTCTGATCAGATTTCTCCTACGCCCAGTGGTCTCCATGACTAGACACGAAAAATCAGAGGACAGTGTAAGCTTATAAAGCTCAGGAGATCTCGAAAGGATTTGTGTTCTACCTCCTCCAAAAGACTGATAGAGTTACATTTAAAGCCTGACTAGATTAGTCTTATAGCATGCTTTCATATGCCCTTAAAAGCTGCCAGTATTACCACTGTTATTTTACTTGAAGCCTATTTGTTTTCCTTTAATTCTTTTCCTGTGAAGATTTTTGCCACAGCAGAAGTTTGTACAGTTTGTTAGAATCCTGATTTCAAATTCTATAGTCAGGTCTGACACAGAGAGACTTCAGTGTCTTAAACTAAGATACACAATTGAAGTAAGATGCTCCACCCTGTCACCGCCCCCACTCAGAAGCCAGGTACAGAATCTCATTTGTTCAAATGAGAACAGAGGCGCAGAACCTTGATCTTAATCATTCTTCACCTTTCACCAATTGAAGATCTTTATCCTGCAAAACACAGTTGGCAGGATCAACATGACCCTCAGCTCTGAGGAAAAAACATAAGGTATTATCTCTGAAATTCTTATGGTTGAAGGTAAGAAGGGTTACACTTGCTTGCTTAACCAGCCTTTGTATTGCTAAATAGCCAGGCATTGGGTTATTCTTTCTAAAAATCTAAATACATTTGGACATTCTTAAATTGTTCTGTTGGAAAACCTGAATCAGAAATTCCCAAACATGAAGGGTCTCAGTGATTCCATACAAGTTTTTCCATCCCCTGGGGTTATGCTGCGTTAAGCAGGCTCCGCAGCAGCAGACATCCACCCAGGCAGGGCTGGGAGTGGACCAGAGCCCAGGCCACTTCCCGTCCTTCTTCTGGCATTTGTTTAGAGCCCACGAAACGTGCTCCCTTTGCACAGGGTGCCAAAACAAAACGGGACGGTTTTATGACCTGGGTAATCCGTGCAGCGACATGCAGCAAGGTGGAGATTATTTTACACGAGTGAAGAAACTGGAGGATCCCCTCTGAGAGACGTAAAGTTCTCATCCACGCAGAGGAGCAACCCTTGCCGCTGCAACATTACCCGCTCTTGGTTTTCCTGTGTTTTACAGATTCCGTTAGATCTTAGTACACCTTAACGAGTAAGTCCGGCTTCCAGAGGAACAGCCAGGCAGGGTGGGTGATAGCTTGGGGTTTATGGCCAGCAGCAGGAGCAGGCCAGGCCCCCGCCGCCCTCAGACACTGCGGCGTCGCCTCGCTCCCTTCACAGCTACACCGAGCGGTAACGTTCGCCGTCCGAAGCGGAAGCATTTCCTCTGTAAACACCCCCCCGGGGTCCAGGCCCGCAAACCTGGAAGTAACCGGGCAGCGGAGGTGGCGGACGGACCCCGGACACCCCGTGGCCCCGCTGCCCGCCCCCGGGCCCTGCCGAGCTGCGGGCAGGGCCCCCCCCCGCGCCGGGCCGGGCCGCCCCTCCCCTCCCCGGGCAGCCCCAGAGCGGGCTCTCCCTCCCCGCCGCCCCGGGGAGGCGGGACGAGGCCGCCCCGCTCTGAGGAGACCGGAGGAGGGGTGGGGGGGGGAAGGAGGCGCCGGGGCGCGGCACCGGGGGGATGGGAGGGGGCGGCACCGGCGGGAAGAGGGGGTGGCGGGGAGAGGGAGCGGCTTGGCGGGGAGGGGCAGCCCCCTCGGCCCTTACCATGGCGGCTCGGCGGGGCTGCGCTGGGCGGTAGCAACGGCGGCGCCTCCCGGTCCCGTCCGGTCTCCCTCCGAGACAGGCCGCGGCCCTTCCACTTCCGCCGTTGCCTAGGAGTGAACATCCGGGTCAGAGCTGCGCCGCCCCGCCCTTTCGCCGCCTCTCCGCCAATCAGCGCGCGGCTCGCCGGTCATCGCCAAGTATGGAGCGCGGCGCGCGAACGGGGCGGGGAGGGGCGGGATGGCGGAGCGGGATGAACCATTCACCCCGACCCGGGGGGGACGGCGGGCGGCACCGCGAGGGAGGCGGGCGCTACCAACTGCAGCGCGGGGGTAAGCCCGGCGGCGGGCGGAAGGAGGGCGGCCAATCAGAGGCGGGGGGCGGGGCCTGCGGAGGGCGCGGCTCCACCGCCCAGCAGCGCCTCCCTCCTCCAAACACATTCCAAACACCTTTTAAACACCAAGACGACCCTCAGGTTTAAGCAAACAACCACCACGAGGCAGACAATTAGCAGGAAAAACGTCAGCCAGAACAGGTGACCTTTTGGCAATACCACCAGCGCCAAAAACTAGGCTTTAGAGAGGTAACGAGCAGCACATCGGCAGCGGTGCTGCCTCTAAGGCATCGTGTCTTTGGCATCGAAGCAACATGGTAAAATAGTCTCTAAGGCTGGCGCTAAGGCTGGGGTTAAGGAATTCGTGCTCTGAGAGAACCAGCATGCGGGGAAGCTTGTTGGGACCTGCTGGAAGCAAAGCAGGGGCTGACGCATTTTGATGACCTCAGGGCTGAGGTGGCCGCGATACGGATCTGCCAATGCAAGATCAAAATCAGCACATCGGGCTGTCTGTGCAATTAAGTCACCCTTGCTTTTCTCAGGCAGTCCCAGAAAGAAACCAGTTTTTTCTCCTAACGCACCAATTCACATTGCAGTGACCTCGGGTAAAACCGATCCCAATTCCAGACTCTTTTTCCCAACAAAACCTGTCTATTTAAGAGCTGCAACATACCCCGTTGCCCCAGGAGAGCATCCGATTCGTTATGTGACAACACTTTCCTCTGCAGCTTTCTCGGAACAATCATTTGGCCCATGTTTTCGCCGGAGTTTTGGTGCCAGCATCCCAAGAACCCTCCGCTGGTGCTCTCTGGCTCCTGCGCTGTGGACTCGGCCCTGGCGAGCCAAAAGCCCTGTTACTTAATTCCCTCGGTTTGCTGTCGAAACTGGAAATGCTGACACGGGGAGCCACACACCGCTTTGTGTTTCCCTTGGCTGTAACGCTGCAGTACGTCCTCCCGGCAGGAGATGACCAAGGCCAAGCTCTGACTTTTCACTCGGACATTACCGCAGATGTTTGTAGCTTGACTCTAAATTCTCCTATCAGATACCAAACAGGACCTCCTAAGAGATAACGACTCGGACTGCGAGGGCAGCCCAGGCGTAGCTGTCAGTTTGAGAAGCACAAGCTCGACTTCCAGGGAATTGAACTGCTCGGACACGCATCCAGGTGCACAGTCGGGCATCGAGGCGTAACTGTAAAACGTGAATTTGCAGGACAGACGGCCACGAGTGGACATAGTGGCTGTCGCTGCTTACTCTATGAGGAAATCAAAGCTATCCTGTGCGTTGATGACTTCTGACCATCTGCTGTCACCCGTTTTGCCTTTACCCACTTTCTTCCGTTCCTCTGTTGCCAAACCTTTGGTGTTTTCAGTGCAGGAACAAAATGAACCCAGGAAGCAAAGGACAGAAAACAGTAGAGCAATCTCAAGAAGAGCGTAGATTACTTCAACGAAAAACAAAAGCACATAAAACTCCATCAATAACCAAATAAATCCCAAGATGGGGAAAAATCTTGCCGTGCCTAGGAGGGAGGCCATGCGGCCTCAGAAGGCATTGCCTCCTCTAGGGCCTCCAAATTCAATTCTTTGCCAAGACTAGTCAGCCCAGCCTCCTTACACCCAGTTTGTAGGATGCAGCAATCTCGAGCGGCTTCCATTTTGCAGTCCCTAGATCCTTCAGTCCTTGACTTCCCTCAGAGGTCCCCACCAGCAGTGATTAAGAAAAGCAGCACATCTAATGAGCATCTTTTCCTTGGGGCAGGATCTGGAAGGGCAGAATCGATAAATTTGGAAATGCATGTTCTGAACTTCACTATTTTGGTTGCAAAACTCATGCAAAGTTTTCGATGACTGCTATTAGTAGCTTTTATAGTTACGAACAGAAACTGTTTCTAGCTGCTTGCTGAAGAAGCGGAGCAAAAGCGGAATTACGCAGCCCAGTATATTTTAAACAATTTGAGATCCAAATGAATGTTGAGGCCAAGAGGATGTTTTTCTTAGCAGAAGAAATACAATCATCCTGGATTTTGTTTTCCTGCTAATAGGTATAAAGAAGAATAAACAGCTGCTTTTTGTTTTCCCAAAAATATGTGTATTAAGAAGATCCGCAGATTCCTTTTGCAATTGATGTAACATCTTTTCAAATGAGGACCAGCTGCTTGCCTTGCTTGTTTATAGCAGGACATGCTTAAGGGAAATTTTTTTTGTTTGTTTATTAAGATGTAGGACCAGACTCTCGCTGGTAGGCCACGATCTGCAGCGAGGGGTGGATCCCAGCAGGCAGAAGGCTCAGCATATGTAACTGCAGTTGGAGCCCTGCGATTTGTGGAGGGGTTGACAGCAAATAGAGTCGATGCAGAGACATTCAATAAAGCTGAGTGTCGTGAGGTAGAGTTACCTGCGCTACAGGCATTTCCCACCCCTCCTGGGACGGAATCACCCACCCAAACAGGAGAGCACATGCTCAAAGGGCTTCATGTCAGGCATTACGCATCTTTAAAATGAGGGTCTATAAACAAAGGAAGCAAACAGTGATGTCAGTTGATGGCTTAAGGGCCCTACAGCATCAGATTCACGTGCAGTTAATAACAACGCTTTTGATCTTGCGGTCAGCAACTATAAAATACATGTGCTTTCCCTGTATGTTTGATTATAGTCAAGGAAGCAAGAGGATAAAGACTTAGTAGCATTACAAAGTACTTTTCACGTTCAGCCAGAGCTTTGTAAAGCATTTGTGGTCCAACACGATGTGGTTTTTATTTTCTCCTCCTGCATGCACGGTGAAATGCTATTTCTTTTGTTTATTCCAGTGTTTAGCCAGGACCAAGGGTGACAGTGAGAACGTGCTTAGAAGCAAGGTCCTAGAGAAGACTTTTATGCTTCACTGAATATTCATTTTTTCTATTAAAGACATCTTGATCTTTTTTTTTTAGGTCAGATTGCCCGTTTTCTTTCATGTCAAGCTTGTGGCACTTGAAAGATATGTAAACTTTTATTAGGGGTTCTCATAAATTGAATTTACTGCTGCAAGAGTCTTCCAGCAATGGTAAAGTTTAGCTTGCTGGGTTTTATTAGTCAGAGTCAGTAAACCAGCAGCATCGCTTCATTTGAGGCTGAAAACCGAGCGTTTCTTGGAAGCTAATACAGGAAAAAGGTACCTACAACACTACCCAGTGTCTTGGAATTCCGTAATCAAGCCACAGATAGTTCTCACTATGGAGATCTTTGTACACACTGTCAAAATAGCACACAAACAATAAAAAAAGCCTCCCTCCCATTCCGATTCCAAAGCAACTTTGCTGAGGGTACTCTTGGAATATAAAGGTTTTAAGAGTTTCCCCATTTACTGCAGGAACTGATGAGTAAATCAAAACACCATGGTTAATGAAAAACACCATCTTGCCCATTTAGTGTGAGGTTTGAGGCATTCCCCCTCCCTGGAAAGAATGCTAAAACCAGACTTTTTTCTACTTCATCAGCACCCAAGCAGATCTGCTCATTTGATTAATGTAAAAGACAATAAACCTGGCAGCCTAAGATGTCCATATACTGGCCAAAAATGAGACATTCTACTACCAGTGCAGCACTGTCACAGTAACAGCAGCAAAATGACGCATCACTCAAGCAAAAGTATCGCTAGAGGCATGAGGTTTTTCTGGCTTTGACCATCTTCTTATAATTGTTTTGCCTAAATAGGAGAGACCACGTCATGCCCCCTATCCCTCTTTCACAGACTGAGAGCAGACTTAGCCACTCAGCTGTAGCCAGCGTGCAGAGAGAGGGGATTTAGCAGAGAGTCATGTTAAAAAGTCACATCCCTGCAATCTGGGTCCACATCTCGGATGTAGAATAATTATTTTTTTGTTCAACATACAAAGTAACATCCTCATCCACGAATAGCAATTGCTTTATTTCAGTCCAAAAGTACCTGCCCATGTTTGAGAACACTTTGTCTGGGCATGCCTTGGAGTTGTTTGCAGCCACACTGGTTTCACTTGCCCCACAGATTTCAATCCAATTGTATTCCACAAAATGTTTAATACAAGATGGACAGATGTGACCGAGACATATCTGAAATCCCACCTCAAGAAGCCCAACGATGCTTCTGCAGAAAAGGACTGTGAGGCGTTTTTTCAGGTATCAGCCCAGAATAGAGGACTGCAGGACTGCTGGGATCGCCACTTTTCCAGCACGTTCCCCCTAGTTGCGTGTCCTATGGTGCTGTTTATTTCTGTGCTTGCGACTGCTCTTTTAACTTTGTATTTTACGCACAGAAAGCTTGACAGATAGGAGCTTTCAGAAATGTCTTTAGCCTGAGCAAAGAGGGTATTGAGAACATTCTTGTCAAACTTGGTCATTAACTGTAGTAATAATGTCTGCAGCCTGTCATTAAAAAAGAATCAAAGAGAAGCTGATTAAATGCACCAGAAAGAAACAAAACTTTCCATTGCCTTACTTTTTCCTTGACACGTTGCACTTCATTTGAAGCTTGCTAATATACCAGCCAAAAGAATTGCAAGGGTCTGGATTCTTTCTTAATACAATAGTCATGGTTCACTAGTTAGAATCTGTATAGAATTAGCCAGTGACATGGACGAATGGAAAAACACACTTAAAAGAGCTGAAAAATAGCACTCTTTTTGTAGGCTTGCTCATTTAGAAAACCTGTATCAATACAGTGCGTTCGTTCTTTCCCTATTTCTACTACTCAACTAAAAAATGGTCACAAAATCACACACATCAAATAAAGACAAGAAATGTCATAGCAGTGCTTATGCCCGTAACACAAGAGTTAGCAAAAATGCAGATCAGTCTTTCCATGCAAGCACTTTCCTCCAGAGATTTTTGGGGCAAACTGCATATTCATGGCAAAAGCAGTGTAAAGCAGAATTAGCACAACGAGCTGTGACACATCTTGTTCCATTTTTTAAAGTTCCACTTCAATCAGCCGTACCTGACAACTGTAACCAGCAGTACCACACTACCGAATATAACATTACATCAGCTTTGCAAAACTGGCACGAAAATACGTTAGTACAGACACAAAATGGACTTGCTTCTTAACGTGAATGCCATCCCCGTGAAAAGACTGAATGATGTTTCACCCTGCATCACAAGCTGTCTCTCCTAATGCAAGTCTACCTCCGCCTTTAGACTATTGTTCATCCCACGGTATCCGACTGCCTTCCACATCGAATCAATAAGAATAGCAAAGTAGACTTAATGGAGTGTCTGGCACTTTTCCCATTTTAGGGCGAAGTCCTGCCGAGGAGGGGTTTCTTTTTCCTCAGACTTCGGACTTTGACTTTTTTGTTGTTGTTGCTTGGATAGCAAGGAGGCTTTAAACAGAGAAAAATAAGCATCAGTATCTGCTGGTGAATGCGGCTTGTATCTTTGAGGGGGAAAAAAAAAAACAACAAAAAACGAACAAACTGGAGCAGAGACCGAGAGCTGAAGTTTCCTGCCTGGGTCTGATTCTCTCTGTAACATGAAAGAAGCGTTCTGGAAGTAGAGATAGCAAAGTGGGGGCCCACCACCGAGGCTGTGTCAACCATTTCAAGCAGATAACTCCTACACTGCTGTCGTCCTATACAGATTGCTGCTACTCTTGGCAGAAAAAAAAAAATGTGTGTGTGGGAGGCGATTCATGTTATTTAGAACTGTGGGAGAACGTAGATGTGTATTCTTTGGAAAAAAGGAGACAAGAGCATATTAGTGTCCAGTGGGGAACTGACAGGAGGGATGCTATGGGATTCTTTGAAAAAACAGGGTAAGAGGCGATACACTCATCCTGGGGAAGGATCAAGATTTAAAAGAAACTTCCTTGAAAGTTTTAAAACAAAAACTGTTGGGTTGAGGGCGAACCTTCCTATACTGCACTACTGCTAGGGCTAGCAGTTAAAAGAAAGTCTGTGATGTCAAAAAGGGGCTTCGAATCCTGGCTGGTGTGGCCCCAGAGAAGCTCCTCACCGACACGCACGTGTCCGGACATGCCCTCTGCATGGCCTCTTCCACCAGACACCAGGGAAATCACAGTTTTGAAGAATAATAGTGGTACTTTTTAATTTTAGATTCCCAGTTCTGCCTCTGGCTTGTTTGGTGGCCATCCGTTGAAAAACTAACCTGCAGTTTATCTAAGTGGATGGCTAACTTGTAGTCTGTGAGTAGTCTTACTAATTTAATGCACAGTTCAGGTATATAGTTAAAAAAACTGGTGATACAGGGTCTGAACCTACTAAAAGTTGACCCCCATCAGAGAAAGACAGGGATTTTTTTAAGCTTTCTGGCTTCATTTCTGCCTCCTCTATTTTCTCATATATTTATTTACTGAAAGAAAGCAGAAGAGAGTGTGAGGGGAGAGGGAGGAAAGGAACCCTGGGACAGCACACGCTGGGCTGTGAAATGCAAAAAAGGTTTTTCAGAACCGCATGTTCTAAATATCACCTTGGAGTCATACAATAATAAATACTCAATATTACACTGAGAGGGTCTAATTGCCAAGTAACTATAGCAATGGAGAGAAAAGGCTGTCTTTGGACAAATTCCCTCCTGCCTTAATTTTTCCCTGGGGTGGGGAAGGGGTACAGAGAATGCGCTCCTGATCCTTAATGGATAATGTTTTCCAGAGCCCCCTCCGATCACTCAGTCACTCCAGGATTTAAAAGAAGCAGACTGATTTCTCAGAAGGAAGCTGGATGTTCGAAACAATTATACTGAACCATTCCATCTCCTTCGAAGGGGTTTAATGCACCAGGTTCCTGACGCAAGGCTGTCAAAACACATCAAGACCCATTACGCAGCAATGCGACCCTTTATGAAGAGCCTTACAGTCCAACAGCTCACCACCGCTTCCTTCATCCCCAAAGAAACAGCGCTTTCCAGGGAGCCTAACAGTCTGAAAGTGAGTAAGTGTGAAGTGAGACTACACATTGGCCTGCACCGGGTATTTGTTTTTGCCAAAGAGAAGAGCACATTTCTAGGTTGTTTTTAAACACTGATTTCTGGGATTTAATTTGGGGGAAAAAAAAGAGAAGAGTTATCTGGAAGCTTCAAGTATCTTTCCCCTCCTGATATTTTCCAGAGCTGTTTAGAAATGGGAGGGTGGAGCTGGCACATTGGGACATACCACTGGGTCAGTGGTTTCAGAAAACACTTCTTTATCCGGTCAGGGAAAAAACCTGCTTGATCCTGTTGGTATTTTTGTAACTTGCTGCGCTGTTCTATTTGTGGTAGCGACTATGCAGCAATGCAAACTGATTTGAGTAAACTGCAGGGGAAGGCGGAGAAAAGAAGGTTCCCTTTACAGAAGAACAAGACCTGCCTTCTCCAGGGAAACATCTTGAACCTGCAAGGACTTAGTTTAACCATGTGCCTTCCAAAAAAGTTTTTTTAAAAAAAACACTTAGAGATTTTTTAACTAAGGAAACTTAGTTAAGGAAACTGGACACTGTCTCCCATAACACCCTCACAGGTGAGCTTAGGGGGTGTGGGTTGGATGAGAGGACAGTGAGGTGGATTGGGAACTGGCTGAACGGCAGAGCTCAGAGGGTCATGATCAACAGCACAGAGTCTGGTTAGAGGCCCGTAACTAGCGGTGTTCCCCAGGGGTCTGTGCTGGGTCCTGTCCTGTTCAACGTGTTCATCAATGACCTGGACAAAGGGACAGTGTCCCCTCCGCAAGTTCGCTGATGGCACAAAACCAGGAGGAGCGGCTGACGCACCAGAAGCTGTGCTGCCATCCAGCGAGACCTGGCCAGGCTGGAGAGCTGGGCCCAGGGGAGCCTCATGGGATTCAGCAAGAGCCAGTGCAGGGTCCTGCCCCTTTGGGAGGAACAACCCCCCGCACCAGCACAGGCTGGGGGGGACCTGCTGGAGAGTGGCTCTGCTGAGAAGGCCCTGGGGGTGCTGGGGGGCAGCGAGGTGACCCTGAGCCAGCACCGGGCCCTTGGGGCCAAGGGGGCCAATGGTGTCCTGGGGTGCATTCAAAGGAGTGTGGCCAGCAGGGCGAAGGAGGTTATCCTCTCCCTCTGCTCTGCCCTAGTGAGGCCACATCTGGGGTGCTGTGTCCAGTTCTGGGTCCCCCAGTTCAAGATAGACAGAGAACTACCAGAGAAAGTCCAGTGGAGAGCTATGGAGATGATCAGAGGACTGGAACATCTCCCTTATGAGGAAAGGCTGAGAGACCTGGGGTTGTTCAGCCTGGAGAAGAGAAGACCGAGGGGGGGGATCTTATCAATGCTTATAAATATCTGCAGGGTGGGTGTCAGGAGGATGGGACTGGACTCTTTTCAGTGGTGCCCACTAACAGGCCAAGGGGCAATGGGCACAAGCTGGAACACGGGAAGTTCCACCTGAACATGAGGAAAAGCTCCTTCCCTGTGCGGGTGCCAGAGCAGGGGCACAGGCTGCCCAGAGAGGCTGTGGGGTCCCTTCCCTGGAGACATTCACACCCCGCCTGGACGCAGTCCTGTGCCCCTGCTCTGGGTGTGCCTGCTCCAGCAGGGGTGGGACAGGATCATCACCAGAGGTCCCTTCCAACCCATAACATTCTGTGATTCTGTGAAAAGTAATAGGCAATTATGATTGTTTAGTGATATGTGAAGGAGTTGAACTAAACCAAATACAGGAAAAATCATCATTGCTCTAGATCAAAACCAGTTATTCTTTTAATACAAATGAAAGACTATGAAAAATAAAAACTTCAGAAAAATTTTGCCAGCTTCGGAGAGTTTTGATGTCTATTTCTTGCTTTAGTCTTTAACTGACTTTTTAAAGAACTTCCAGTTTTACAAAGCAGTGGAGCCTCCTCCTCTCCACCTTGATAAGGAGGACTGTCAGAACTTGAAGAAATCAAAACAAGCGATTGCAGCTAAAAATTGCCTTACTAAGTGTGAATGGGGACATTATTACTTGAAAAACACTCTGTGTTTTTTCACAAGGCTTCTGGAGAATGACTTCCAGAAAGCCTACGCAACATTTGCAATATAAAGTTCATTACATTAAATTTGAAACAATTCACTTACATTTGCTGCTGCACCACGCTGCAGCACAGTATGGGATGAGCAACGACCCATAAATCATTGAGAACCCTTCCCACAGCTCCTTACTCTAAAAGCAGCATCCTATTGCGTGGAATAACTTTTTGACTATGACATTCTTATTTTCCTGATATCATTCAGTTCCTTTTCCCAATTAAGTAAGGAGGTGTAGTGCCTAGGTTGCTCTTAAGTAAAAGAGGTGATCACTGGGACATCGATAGGGATTGACAACAGCAGGTTCTTTCACACACCTGTACCTCAATTCAGGCCCTGAAGAGATGTTGAGGACAGCCATCAAAGATACAGGAGCTGTGTGGGATGCAGCACCTCTGCGAGCCTTGGTGAGGGAAAGCCTACATGGGAAAGCCTGTCCAGCGGGATATCCTAACTCTGCAGTGAGAGAGATAGGACCCTACAGCAAAGATCAGCTCTTACCAAGGATGAGGGGTGAAAGCTCTGAGGGGAGCAGGTCGACAGGAGTGGGCCCAAGCCGGGGGCCTCTGAGAGGATGGGGATCCTGCCTTAGGCTGAGGGGTACGAGCCCTCACAAGGACACAGCGGGAGCTCCGTCTGAAGAGATAGAGCCCAGGAAGGGCCAGGGCTGCGGTGGGCCGGGTCCCGAGGGGAAAAGCCGGCTTTTAGGCCGGCCCCGAGGTGGAGGGCGGCAGCCATGGCGCCCGCCTGCCGGTAACCGTGACAACGGCGGCCGGGCCGGGAGGAAACCTCGCGAGAGGTGGCGAGGTGCCCCCTCAGCCGCGCCGGGAGATCTCGCGAGAGTTGCGCGGCGGGGGAGGAGGCGAGGGCAGGGCCTGAGGTGGGAGGGGACGGCCAAGATGGCGTCGGAGGGCGAGCTGGGCAGGAAGTGGGACCGGTGTCTGGCGGACTCCGCCGTCAAGCTGGGTAAGGGCGGGGAGGGCAGGGCGGAGGGGGAGGACCCGGGGAGGAGCGGTGGCGGCCGGCCGGGTGCCCCCGGGGCTGGGCAGGTCGGCGCTGCCGGGCCCGCCGAGGAAGGGCCCTTCGAGGCCCGGTGTTTTCCCCGCCGCTCCGGGCCCGGCCTAGGCCGGCGGCGGCCCCGGCGCGCGGTGGGCCCCGGCGGGGTTGTTCTGGGGCTCCGCCCTCAGCGCAGGGCAGCGCTGCCCCCCGGGGGTCGGGGACCGGGAAGGAGCCGGGCGGCCCCGGGCCTGGCAAGGTGACCTTGGCCGCGGGCACCGACCCCCGCTGGGCCCGCTCCCGCGGCTCCCCGGGCTCCGCTCGCCGGCCCGGCCCCCTCTTACCGGTAGCGGAGGGTCGTTTGTGAGCTCTGGTTACTCTCTCCGGTAAAGATGAGGGGTTTCCGTGGGAAATCTGCCTCTGCGCTGAGCTCCGGGGCCAGCGGGACGCCTCTAGCCCTGAATGAATGGGCCCTGGGCAGTCATGACCGGGTCCTTCAGTGCCACGACCTTGCCCGCCTTTAGTTTCGCTATGACGGCGGCTTGGTTTTCGAAATCTCTTTCTGCAGAGCTGTTCACATCACTCAGCGTGTGAGGTGGGCTGTGTTTATTAAAAGCAATATGCGGCGTGACACGCTGATAGCTTTGGCATGTGTTACTTAGTACGGTGTGCGTGGTTTGACATTGAGAAGCTTTCCGTCCGGTGTCCCAACCCTGCAGGCAGTTGTGCCTTTTCTTTAAGTAGGGGAACAGCTCTGTTGGTTTTCTACCATGCTTATTTGTCCTTAAAGTTCAGAGTGTGCATATGCCTGCAGTGCTTGAGATCTGCAACAAACTATTCATAACGTTTTGCTTAGAAATGTGAGTTTTATGACTGACCGTAATTGTGTATGTGCAGTTCGGTGCTCTTCATGTGGCAGGCTGGCAAATGGACTAGGCAGAGGTTGTGGCTTTGTGAAGTGTGTATACCGAAGCAAATCTTTAAGTGCAATGTATAGAGGAAGAAGGATCTGACACAATGGGTGTGTGTTCCGTGTTGATACAGAAGTCTCTTTGAAAACCATAAATAATATCTGAGAAATGTGAATGTTTATTTCATGTTGCTGTAGTGGCCTTATGCTTGAAAGCTGACGAGGAACTCGGGGTTTTAGTTGCCTAATACTTTTCCATTAGAAAAGATGTTTAATAGTTTTAAGTAAACTGAAACTTCCATTGTTTATAACAAGCCTTTGAAAAGTGTCAAGTGCTCCAGAGCAATGTTTTGCCTTATGAAATTCTATTCAGGTTTGTCTGACAAACATATCCAGATATGTTTATGTTTCCATAGCATTGGTTGCTTTATCATAAAATATTAAGTATGCCACATTATAAACAAGAACTTGTTCCATGCTGCAGCTGTACATGTGGGAATCCTGTACATGGAAGGTCTCTCCGGGAGGCTGAAAGAAGTGGATACAGGGTTGATTACGATGCAGCGTGTCTCTTCAGCAGGCCTGTCATTTTAATTTGGTGTTTTCTTCCATCCTAAAGTGGTAAGAGAAGAAAGAATATGTGCTTAGACTTACTGCGCTAGTGCTCTAGACCAAAGATTCCCAGTGTCAGCTTCATGATGGCATTGAGTAGAGGTCTCAGTAAAACTCAGGTTGTTCATTGGATTGCCTAAGAAAGGCACATGGGCTGCAGGTCTTTCATTTTATCCTTAGCACTAAAACCAGTGTGATGGCCTCAGATACCTGTTTCTCTTCATGTGTGATAGTGTTTTTCTGTTTTGTGTGCTTTTACGATTGATCCAGTAACTGAAGCATCTGTGCTGGCAGCCTCCTCTGTGACATTAACAGCAAATGACTCGGTTTGAGCTCTGGGAGTCGAACAACCCAGAACTGCTTTATATTCCAGTAGTTTGTGACTGAAGATGATGATGGCCTTTAAATGTGAAGTGAGTTGGTGGCCTAGCTATGCAAAGTGTTAACTGAGTGCTGATAACACAGACTTTCTCAGACTACCTCAGTGGAAACAATTGTTTTCTCCGAAAGGACTTTAAAAACCTGTGTGGTTGTGATTATTTTTCTAATATTGCTGCAAAGTTTGCTGGAGTTTCCAGTAAACTATCAAGGGTTACACTGGAAAGAAAGAGAAAATAAACTTGAGAATTTAGCCGCTTGTTTTGTGGGATATGGAAGTTTACTAAATCCTCGCTTCTTTGTCGGACTTTTCCTTTTGGTGGCCACAGTTTCCTTCCCATACGTGCCTTTGCATCCTTCCTGAGTGCTACTGCAAGAGAGACCTTTCCAGCCAATGGCTGGGGGAAAACAAGCATTGTGATTAGCCTTGTGTTTTCCCATTCCAGACCCTGTAAATAAAGTAAAGCACTGAATATCTGAAGCCTTGTATGCATGACTATTTTCCCATGTCTGTGAGAACTGTAGAGACAGATAAGTCTTGTGGATTAATTTGAGGGCTGGAAATATACGGGAAACAGAAGAGAATGAGAAAGGGAGGTAGAAGGTATCAGGATGACTTTATCAGCAATAGTATGCTATTAAATAACAGCTGGAGGCTGTGTGGCCTGTCCTACCTTGTATTAATCCGTCAGGCTTTCCACTGCAGTTGTGTAAGCCAGTGTATTTGTGGTTGGTTGTGTTGTTTGGACTTTTAGTTGGAGATCAAGCTCCTGGAAGAAACTTGATCTCCTGCCACTAAAATGTCCAAAATATATATTTATCTTGTGGTACTTCTTTTGAAATGCTGTATTATATTTTTGACCTCTTGGTCATGACCTGTGTGCATCTTGTAATTTAGTATTAAAAGTCCTTTCTTTTTCCTGTTAGTTCAAAACAGAGTTTGTTGTCAGGCGTTGTTGGGACAGTATTTAATTCCAAAGAGTTAAGTACTGTAAACCTCTGTAAGCCTGCACAAAACATTGGAACATCATTCAGTGGAGTTTATGTGCTCACCTCCTTTTTATTAGGACTGACATTTATTTGTTTTGGTAATGATGAGGATGGGTCTAGGTATTTTTGTTCCCCTTCCCTTTCCCAATCTAGCTGTATAACCACAGTGCTTTGTGTGTAGTGGGCTGGGTTGTGCTTTCTTGGCCGACCGGGCGGTTTCTCTGACGGGTGGTGCAGATCATGCTGGCTCTGGCTTTGCACCATTCTCAAGACTTTTCACCCATGCAGTCATTTAAATAATTTACCTTTCTGTTCTGTCTTTCTTCCTGAGGCTGATTTTTTTTCTTACCTATCAGAAAAGTTGCTTGTTTCATGTGTGGGGAAGGAGAACTGAGCTACCATGTCTGTCTTTTACTTCCCACCTTGCCCAGCTTTACAAATTCCTGTGTCCTCTTCAGCCTTCACAACCATTTCTTCCTTTTTATCAGTAGAGCTCTGCAGAGAAGAGATGGGGAAGTAAATAGTATTGTGGTCTTCTTCCATCCTACCAGCTTCAAACCCTGTTTAAAGGGTTTGGTTGTTTGTTTAACTGATTGATAGTTCATGCCTGTTTATTTGGAAAGACAATTACTCATGAAGGACCGACAGAGTTGTTTTTTTTCTCTGTGAGGCTATAATTTTGGACAAGTTGTTATTATATGCCGTTTCCAGGGAACGGTGAGGCAATAAAGAGTATGTGTGTAAGGGGAAGGAGATTTGTGCGTCTGTGTGTCTTGGTTTGTTTTGAAACTGTTGTAGTTTTAAATGAGTTGAACACTGTAATTTACCTGATATTGAAAGGCAATCCTAGGAAAGCTGTTTGCTTCTTGGCTTAGTGTGTTGTGTTGCTGTGCTGAAGGTTTTTTTGTGTTTTATTTTTTTTCAGGAGACAAATGTTCTGATGTCTGTGTTTGATCAAAATTCAGCCTGGAAGCTTGTAGAAAACCCAGTGTACTAACGCTCATTTTCCTCTAATCCTCTGTTTTGACATCTGAAAGTAAAATGCTTCTAATTTCCATTTAATAGGAATTTTTTGAGAGAAAAGGGCACTTTTAATTCTCCTGCAACTGCTACATGATTTTTTCTGGCTTGCATTATCTGGCCTGCTTGAATGGCTGTTTCTTTTAATGGCAGGGTGAAATTGTATTGTTTGTGTCGTTCCACAGATTGAATATTTCAGAAAGAATCATTGTATGGATTGCAATGTCAGTATTTTTAAATAATCCTTCACATGGTTATGAGTAGGATAAAGTCAGTCCATATAATGATAAAACATGTATACTTTCTGAAAACTGGATTAGACTTTCTCTAAATATACAAAAATCCTGAAATTCCTGTTTTGAAGTGGTTTTTTTTTTGCTTGGCAATTGTAACGTGGCCATCCGATCTTAGCTACCAGGTCAAATGACTTGTTCTTCATTTGGGGTTTTGTTTTTGATACTGGATAACACAAATATTATGTGAGCACACAACTGCATTGTTATGTGAGCTTTGTTTGTAACCCCAAGTTATTTTCCTTTGTTGCACGGGAGAAGATCCAATTCTACTAGTTGTATCTTGTAGCAGACCAAGTAGTGTAAATATTAACTGCTTAGGGCTTAGGCTGTGCAGGGAGGCAAAACAGCCAACAAAAAAATGCTATATTTGGAAGAGGTGAACAAATGCTGTTCTGAGAATAGGCTTTTAGGAAAAAAATCTAATAGTGATATTTAGTGATATTGTTAGCAGAGTTCTGAATACAATGGCTGTCTACAAATTAAAGGGCTATTATCGTCTTTTGGAAGAAAAAGACAGGAGAATCTTTAGGAAGCTGGGTTTCTTCTAACTGCATCGTGTCCTGCTTTTCCTCTTGGCTGGCCATCTGATGGAGCCAGGAAGCTCTGCCCTGCCTAGACGTGCCCCATCAGCTCACTAACAGAAGCCCTTCTGGCCCCTTGCTCCAGCCTGCACTCGGCAGTGCTTCTGGTGTGCAAGAAAACCCAAAAGAAGAGCTGTGACACCTGTCTGATAGTGCAGCCATTTAAAACCTGAGACTGTGCAAGGTCTCCTCTGCTGGAAATGAAACCAAAGTGCACCGACTTCCTTGTCCTCCGTATTAGTGTGTTGGTGAGGTGCTAGCTGTGTCTTCTTTGGAGGTGGCACACAGTGATGCTGTCCGGGGGAAGGGAACTGTAGCTGAGCGATAGCCTAAACCACTCATCTGGTCCTTGAGGTGTTACAGCAGTAGTGGGGGACAACTCTTTGTTCTTTGTTAGTCAGCTTTAGCTCTCTGAGGAAAGTCCTTCCAGGGCTGCTGGCACGTCCTTGATGATAATAAATTGATAGTGAGGGATTTGAGAAGGGTCAAGTTTCCTTCCTTAGGATTTCTGTTAATGAGATGCCACCGTAACTCTTCCTGCTCTAAATTGCCTCTATACCTTAGCTGGGCCAGTAGACATCAATAATGGTCAGCTACATTGATGCGTGTGAAGAAGCATGATGGGGAGCTCTCATAGTGAGGCAAAACTTTTCTCTTTAGCAATGCTATTACTTTCCACTAGTGGAATACTTTATTGTGGTAAGACAAGGTAGAGTTTTCTGTCAGGGGTATTTCCCATATTACAAATACCTTGCTGTTTCCTTATATACATCCTTCTAAAGCGAGTGCAACCCTGATTTTTGTCTAAAAGCCTGATGCAGTATAGATGAGAACCTTTGTTGCAGTGTCTGTTCAAAGAGCATCTTTTACTCTTCTCCCCTTCTCCTTTTAAAAGAGTGAGGAAATGTGCATGCCCTCTCGTCTCACCAGTTCATTCACCAGTTCATTCACCGGTGCGAGGATGAAAAGGTTCTGGTGCAGCTACGAGACTGTCACTGTGGTTGCTGGGGCTAACAGCGATACTTCCCGCTGCTGTGTGTCCATGCACAAAAGTACTGATGTTTATCGAAAGTTAGCCTTCGGGCAGCGGCTGAACTGCAGGGGTGCTTCAGGGTGAAAGCGGCCCCTGAAAGCATGCCGGGATTTTTGTATTATAGTGATACTTGGATATTTATATTCCGTCATTCCAAGTATTCTGTGTTACTACAGTCAAATGCTAGAAGAAAACAAAACACACTTTTTTCCTGCGTCTTCCTCGAGTACTTGGTATATAGTTTCCCAATGTTTTCTTCTAGTGTCCTTGCTCATTTTTCTGGCTGCTATGCAAACAGTCTGCACAACGGGGGAGATGGGAATGAAAGCTTTAAAGTTGGTGTTTGAAGAAAATCTGATTCCTGCCACGAAAGACCTTGCTAAGAGTCTGCTTAAAATTAGTTCTTTCTGTAAATAAGTGATTTCATGGTCTCAGATTTCTAACCAGTGCTAAGTACTGCCCTGGTGTATGGAGAAGCCTCTTCTCCCCATTTTTGCAAAACAATTATCTATGCGTCTTGTCAAAGTGGGATTGGAGGGGGACAGGACGGAACACCACACAACAGGAGGGAGAATAGAATTTTGAGTTGCTTGCCTTTTTTGTTTGTTTTGAAGATTTTTACTTTTCTTGGGCATTTCTTTACAAAAAGCAAACTTTAGTGCTGGAACAAGCTGATGCTCATTTGCAGCTTCCAGTGCATCAGGCCTGTGGATGAGATCTGCTGTTGGACCTTGAAGCTGTTGCTGTCACTGTCCCCAGAGAGAAGCTAACTGAGCTCGGTAGATTTTCTTGATCCTAATGGAAGCTGTCTTTCTATCTGAGAAGAAATCTTCTCTGCTGCAATGTGTCCGTGACCTATTTTAAAGAGCTGTACAGAGTGGTTGCTATTTTCTTGGAACAAGAGGCCATCTTCCAGGAGCTCCTTCTTCGTTTTATTTCAATCATTTTGGTTTTTTAATTGTAAAATAACAGAATCTGAAGGAGAGGAGGCTGAAGCTCTGTTTTGTATTTGTGTATAAGAAATGGCAGAGGAAAATAATAGTTTTCTTTGTCATCAGATGAAGTAACTGAAAAACTTCCAGCTGCTATAGTAACTGCAACACCTTTGCCAGATGTCAACAAGCATATTTTAGTCCTTCTCTTTTGCTTTTCTTCAACAGCTTTAAACTTATATCTAGGTGTGGCAGTCTTAATAGCTGCTTCGGCCCATAGCTACTTGGGTAGCCTAGGAAAGAACCACATAGTATTGCTGTTGGAGGGACTGTTGATTAAATTTATAGAAAAAGCTTTTCCCAGATGTTCTTACAGGGCAGGAGCCCATGCTGAAGATTTGTGTTTCTCTCCAAGACACTTTTATGATGTCCTGTTGGGTATACGGCGCGTGCTCTTCTGTGTGTTAGATTGATTTGAGGTACTGTGACATTTTTCTTGGAAGGTGTAGAAGCCAAAAAAGTAGAATGAAAAAGTTTTGGAGACTGGGCTTTCTGCCTAATACCAATTCCGTGTGGCTGTGCTGGTCCGTATGGCCAGGATGCTTACTGGGCAGCGGGAGTAAGATATCCATGGGACTGTCCTGTCCCCCCTTGACACTGACTGGCTGTAAATGACTTTAAGCTGAAATGATAGATGTAGAGTGGAAGAGACTGTTTTTCTAGTTAAACATTTTAAACTGTCAGAGGAGGTGAAAAATGTGTTGTACTCTTTCCTGTGGCCTTTTCCTCCAAAGAGTCTGTCATGCAAGAAAAGGAGGGAAAATGTGCCCGGTGTGGATCAAGCCCTTAGCTTTTCCATGTTCGTTTGTTTTCATTGTAAGATAAACCTTTCATGTTTTATTGTTATGAAGTTAAAGCCTGGCCTAGAGGTGCTGATCTTTAGTAGAAACAGCTGCAGACTGAGTGTCCCCTGGTCAGGTGGGAGGCTCTTTGAAGCAATATGTTGCCTCTTTAAAAGGAAATTGAGCATGTGAGAACTTAAACCTGTAAAACTCATCAACAGCTTTGCCATTGTTTATCTCGGGTGTAACTTTATATAGAATTAAAGTGAAACGTGTTACTTTGGTTCCAAGACAAGATGGTTTAGCTCCCCCTTGGTCCTGGAGACACAGGAAATGACCGCATAACCACAAATACTTTCTAGTGGAATAAAGATGAGTGACAAACTATCCACAGAAATAGGTTCTTAACCCGGTGGGCTAAGAAATTAAATGTAGCTAAAGCTTCCAGTTTTAACTTAAAACGGGTGCTTAAACGTTAAAACCCAAGTAGGAAAGAGCAAATGCTGTATATGGACTGGCTGACGTGAGGGGGCAGATCTGAGCTTTTCTTGTTGGTCGGGTGTTGCGATTAGCAGCAGCTTTCAGCATAGGCTCTATCTATTCCTCAGTAAGAAAAGGAATGAACCGAGCTGTCTTTGGGATGAGGAAAGCTAAGGTACTTTTTTGGCTTTGTTTCTCAAGTTGCATTCTTGTACAGAAAACAAAAACCCTTTAGCTGTCGGACGTTCTCCTTTGCTTCTCTGTAGTGTTTTCATTACTTAAAGCAAGGCCCTAGATATCTTACCATCATCTTCTGAAAATAATCAGCCACTGTATTCCCCTTTCTGCTGGGATAGGGTGCAGCAATATCCTCTAAAATCGATACTGTGCGCTTTTATGCAAGAGAAGAATCCCTTCCCTAGAACCAGGCCTATCACTACTTCAGGAAAAAACCTTTCTTAGGAAAGACCATTCTGTCTTAACAAGTCAGCCACACTGGACTTCATCTGCCTAACAGTGGTGTTGGGTATTAGCATGGGAAGACCTCGGTTTTGTTTTAGGCTTAGGCTGAATTGCAGTTGGCAGGAAAAATAATTTTTTCACCTTTAAGTGTATCCTGTAGCTTCCCCCACAGCCAACAGGAAGCACCATTGATGGCATCTGTGCGGCACCCTTAGAAATGGGGGTGTAACTTGAGAGAGCATCTGAAGGAGGTGAAAAGAATACAAGATAATGAAGATTTCTGTCTCTAGATGGAAAGAAAGTGTATTAACTATAGCTGCTTCCTTAGTGCAGACTTTTCTTAAGACAAGAAAGCAAGCAGTTTACCACCACTCTGGTAAGAAGAATGTGGGTTTGACTGGTAACGTGGAAAATATGGTGACATTAGAAACTGCCTGGGCTCTGCATCGAGGTGATGCAGAATTTGTCATCCTGTAAATCATTTCTCATTGATTAGCTAAACTGTTTGGATTGGCAGAGGGGATCTGTTCTTGGACAGGAAGCGTGGGACCCAGTATCGCTCGCTGCGTGACAGGCCTTCTGACCTGGACAGTTCAAACAACGCCTAGTGCTGTCTGAACAGAAAGTAATGCCTCCAGAAAGTCCCTTCCAGACCTATAGTGCAACAGCCCAAACCAAAAAGGCAGCATAACTGCAGATTGCAGGAAAAGACTGGCAGAAGGAGTCAGGTCAGAGGGCCAAACAGTTGTCCGTTGGATGAATTCTTGAAGATAGTAATTGTCCTTAATAGCATAAACATTCTACGAGAGCCAAGAGCAGCTGTATTATAGCAAAGGTACAGAAGGAAGGCTCTACTTGGGGAGGGGGAGTGGAGGAATTAGCACGGATGAACTCCTCCTCTTAGAAGTGCATGATGTCTCTTCCAGCCTGCGTGTAAATGCCGGTCAGTGACACGGTATGAGTAGTTAGCTGTTTATACGAGATGCTCCAAGTAGCGCATCTCTTACTGTCTGAAATGCAGAAAAACCCTGAAGCACTGACCAGACATCTGAGGAACTGAGCCTTTTCCTTAGCTGTGCAAATGATTAGAGTGAGAACCTGACCTTCTGTGAAATGCTTGGTTTCTAAAATGTCTGGGGGAGTTGTGTCAGGACCACTTGGCAGGCGGTCAAAGTTCTTCCCTGCAGTTGCATGTTTTGTAAGCCTACCCCAGAGTTGTAATGACCTGGTAAAGTAGTTACCTCCATCACAATTGAAAAGCTGTGGTACAATGAAAAGAGTTTTCAAAAGCAACTCTGATTTCCAGCTCTTGGTGAGTATGGATAGTGAAGTCCGAACAGGAGAGTAAACTTAACGGGATTTGCTCGGGTCATCTGTTGGGTCATCTCTGTTCTAATATTTGAGGGGGTTTTAATCAGTGAAAAGCATGGGGTACCTGGTTCACTTACTAGGTAGTGCAGTGGGGTGTTGTTCCAATAATCTGTGCCTCAGTAGGAGCTACCATTAGTGTACTTTTTGCAGGGAAAAAGGTTTAAAGAACAGAAGGAAACTTTAAAAAAAAAAAAAAAAAAAAGTACTCCTATATGCCAAGAGGGTATAGGATTCTTTGGCATTGTTCTGGTCTCAACCCACTTAGTAATGCATTCAACAGGAGCTTAAACAAGGATTGCATGCTTTTAGCAATATTTTTTTAAAAAAAAGTCATTTAATAAAACTCATTATACTTAAGTTAGATTTCTTGTATTGAAAGGAGAGAATTGAAACCCATAACAGCATGTGTTTGCTGCAAAATCAACCTGAAACTGTTAGGTGTGTTTATTTAATGAGTGTATGCATGACTGATTTATTTTTTCTTTTTTTAAACTTTTGTACTTCGGTGCCTTATCTAAAATTCTTGTTGTTGGTGGCTATAACAAGGTAGAATTTACCCACTGAGCTCAAAGTTTTCACTGTTATATTTATTGAGTCGTGAGAGGGGTTTTGCAGACTTGTCTGACTTCTTGCAAAAAATCATAAGCACACCTTCCAAGGAAAGCAAAAATTATTTTTAAATATGCCAGCTGAGTTCTTTAATGGTGCTAGGATAAATTTTTTTTCAGCTGCTGCAGTTATTTCTATATATAGTATAAGGACGTGAAAAGTCATTCATTCCTAATGTGCTTAAATATGCTCCATAATGAATGTTGTGGATGTGAAAGATAAGCAGCCTGGAGCTTTTTTTTACAAGGTATAGGGTAACACAAAGCATCAGAGTTTTGCTGCCCTCAGGACACACATTGAAGTAGTTAAAGTGGTGAGATAAACGAAATACAATAAGATATTAATCTGCAAAATCTAAAGCTCAAGGACACAATAAGTTTTCATTTAAGTGTTTCTCATTTGCTGACAATGAGCCAAATAAATCTTAATTCCACATTGTAGATGGTGACAGAAATTCAGTAACTTTCCCTGGGATGAGAGTCTGGTTTGTTTCCCAAATCTTTCTGATAATGTTCTTGTATGTGTCGGGATTCTACTCTGAATTAGCTGCTTCCAGTTACTTAAGAAAGCAAGAATTATTTTTTTCAGAATTGTTCTTTAAGAACCTTTTTGTTTGGCGTGCTGAAATAACACGTCAGATGAAATAACATCTGATATTCCTGAGCTGGAACAAGGAATTAATGTAGAGAACTAAATAACTTTCCATTACTTTGCATTATGTTAGTCCTTACACACTGCATTTCTTCTTACAGGTGCTGGATTTGGATTAGGAATTGTTTTCTCAGTCATCTTCTTCAAAAGTGAGTATGCTCAGTAATCTCGACTGCCTGGTTTCCTAATTTCTGTCTATTGTAGGTACAGCTTAAAACCAAGAAATCTTTGAGGCGTGTAAAACTTCATCAGCATGTTAGACCAATTCTTTCATTATTGGTCACATCTTTTCAGTTGAAATGGGGTTACCTAAACTTTTAACTGTTGTGTAACAAGGTTGTTGCATGCGGCGTCGCTCTAAGCTCCTACTGTGCTCAGCTCAGATTCTGGAATTGCAGGAAACCCTGAGCCAAATTACTGGAGCCATGTGTCTAGACATCAGTTCATGCCAGTCTTGCCAGGGTTTTAAAACTGATCTAAATTCTTTTTTAGGTATGCTTTGGTAACAGAATAATTTTCATTAATATCTTGCATTCAGAGATTGCTCTCTGCTAAATTCTAAATATGATGTCTTACTGTTACCCCTGTTGTTCTGAAGTGGTCTGGTTTTTAGCCAATTTTAGGACTCGTAGAACTTGAAAATGCCTAATATGCTTCTCCCAGTAATTTGTTCTTTCTCAGTGCTTGTTTAACAATGCTGTTGCTGTTGTGTGGAATGATCACCTTTTCTTGACTTCAGCTTTTCCTCTCTGCTTGCCTTCCCCCACAGGAAAGACATGGCCTATCGCTTTTGGGTCAGGGATGGGGTTAGGAATGGCTTATTCCAATTGTCAACATGACTTCCAGTCTCCATATCTTCTCCATGGTAAATTTGTAAAAGTAAGTATCAGTACTAGTTACTATTAATTGGTAACTGTTTATAGGTTAGCATTAAATGGTACATCTAGACACCATTTAAATGGATATTCCTCTGCCTTTCCTAGAAGAGCGCTAGTGAGAGGAAACTTGTGCTGCCAAAGCAGGGGTGGTTCCCCTGCTCTTCAGAAAATTTTAATGTCTGGTGTGTTTAGCAGTAAATTTACTAGATTGAATACATAGAACTAGTTTAACAGATCCTGCAGGTACGTTTTCCCACAACCTGAAAACACCAATAATAAAAATACATGTTAGAAAAGCTAAAAAACTAAAATAATGCTAAAATTCTGTCTTCAGACTTTGAAAGAGATGAACTAGGAAGAAACTGAAAGTCATATCAGCAGATCTTTGATCATCTGTGGTTTTTTTTTTTTTTGCAACATGAGAGCACTAATCACTTGTAAGCTTTGTGTCTTGTTTGGCTGGATAATAATGTAATAATTAGTCTGAAGAAATTGTGCACTTTAAATAATTTTGAAGAGGATAATTTCAATGAGCTCAGTATTATGACTGACCATGCTGAGAAAATATTTAAAACTAGATTAATTAGCAGGAACCATCTGTGTGCTCACAAACTGCCTACAGTGCACTAAGTCCACAAACTGACTCCGTTAGTATTTTCTTTATTTCTTCACATGTAAAAGTTGGGGCTGTTCTTATGATAATTCATCACTGTGGCATCTGGAACATAAAAAAGGGGGGGTGTGCATATTTTGGATCCGCAAAGCCATATACTGCTAAAAGCATTTCACTGATACTGGTGCAGAGGCATCCACCAGGATGTGTTTATAGTTATTTTAGCACTTCAGAAAGTACTGAAGTAAGATGGTCTGCCAGGAGCTCTTCATGGCAAGTACACAGAATGCAAAAATTGCTCCTGTATCTCTCGTCTGCCTAATGAAGGAGGCCTGAAGGTGCTTTTAGGCTTTTTCTTGATGTGTTTAAAGCTGTAAGTTGAGGTCGGTCCTCCTTAGATTTACTGGCAGATGAGCTTTTGCCAGCCTTCTGCAGCCCTGCCAGACATACCTGTTTGCAAATACTATCTTCAGCTGCCTGTAATGAAAGGGAACTAATAACAAGGTTCTTAAACAACTTCTTCAGAATAAAATATTTTGGATAGCGATATAGAGAAACTGACTTAGATGCAGCTGATACAACATTGCCAGCTACGGCCCAGAGTTAAAACTCTGTGCATGACTCTTCTGGCCAGATTTGTTAGGATCAAAATGTGTTAGCTTTCTGCACCGTCCTGAGGGTATTCTCCAACTTATGTCTCCAAAAAGAAACTGGAATGCCATGCCTGTGGCTTCATGTGAATGGTAAATGCCCTGTTCACATGTCCTGCACAGCATTATTCATTCAAGGATGCTTGTTACTAGGGATGTTGGGCAACAGAAAACTGACTTTCAGGTCAGCCTAGTAAAGGATTTTGTTTGGATTAAGGACTAATCTGTGCTCTGGAGCAAGGGTGGTCCTTCGAAGCATGAGGTAATTGAAAGGACACTTCACAGAAGAAGCGCAGCTGCCTGCGTGGCACAAGACTACACAAATAGTTTCCAGTGCACTGTCTCCACTAGCTTTCTCTGGCACAAAGAGCCTGAACATGCTGAGAGAGGGAAGATGCGGATGAAGCCATCTAATGGTTAAATGTCATTACTTCTCTCCAAAATGTCGTGTCATGGATAATGGCTCCAGGGTTATTACAACGAAATTATTTCATTTCTGTTGGTTAGGAGCATGGAAAATATTGTTGCATTATCACTCATCTGGGTTTTTTTCCTAGAAAATACTGTTGTAACGAAACTCTATAGGACTTCCTTTACAAAACGGAGTTTCTGTTCAAATGCAAACTTGTCAAAAATGTGAGATTCTGTAAGAAAATCGGCTTTATTAAGAGAGAGAAATGTAATATGGATTAGCTTGAGCAAAATTATTTCTAGTTTTCTGAACCTGTCAAGTTCATAGGATCACAAGAGAGCTCAAGTTGGAAAGGACTTCAAGGAAGTTCTCCAGTCTGACCTCAAACCAGGGTCAGCTCTGAGGTCAGACCAGGTTACCCTGGACTCGATCCAGTCTGGATTCTTGATTCGTCAGGATCAAGTTCTTAATTCTGAATCCTAAGTGAGAATGAGAGAGGACAGAGGACCTTCATGCTACCAAATAATCAGGAGATTACAAAGCAACTTTGCAGCTGTTCTAGCTGCAACTTGGATCATCACGCTGCCCATCCTTTGGGTTAGTAAGCTGATCATGAAGCACTAACACCAGTGCAGAGCCATTCATCTAGGCCAAAAGAACACTTAAAATGCAGAAAAGTTCTAATTTGTGGTCATAAGATTCTGAGGGCTTTTTAAGTAATTTGATCAAGTGGGTGTCACTGTGACTTCAGCTGAATTAAAAATCAACATCTAGCAATTACTTCAAGGCTTATAACGGTATGGCTGAGGATTATGTGGCCTAAGGTTTCCTTGCAAAAAGGAAATTGTCATATTTTTCAGGTTATTTAGCCTGTGTTACTTATCACCCCAAAACCCACAACCCTGTACTTTGATTGCAATGTGGATTATATCGGTGTGCAACAATACAAGAAGTTTGGCAACTGGAGCCTTTCCTCCTGCGCTTTGTGGCTTTGATCTCTGATTGCTATTCAGTCTGTGAATAGTTAACTTGAATGATAAATTGAGTTTTTTCAAAGTACCCATTTTATCGGCATGGAAGCTTATATGCATGAAAATGTGGCATGCTTCTGGTATGAAAATAGCTGCTTAACTTCTCCATGCTCAGCTCCGCAGTCTAGCGAAGGATGGAAATGTTAGCCTACCTTCTGGAAATGTTACAAAGCTAAGTGCTTGCTTTACATCGTGCAGCACCTTCCATGTAAGGAACCCAAATGGCTTTTTAATAATATAAGCCTTCTTGCTTTACAGGAACAGTGACTAATGACTAAGACTATCCCAGTGGGAAAGGAGGAGAAATCAATGATTATTCCTCAGGAATACTGAAGTGCCCCTGGAATAAGCCAACATTCTTCAGTAACGATCACCAGTAACTCTTTATACTCCAACAAACTGTTTCTGTACATGAAACAAAGTTCTGTTGCTTGTTTTGTATCGTGTCTGGAAAGTGCAAGGAAGAGCTCTTCTGGGAAATAAATAAAAGAAAAATGGCTTTCTCTGGTGTGTTGACTTTGTCTGTGAGTGAGAGAGAGAGAATGGAAGGAGAGGACTTCATCCTGAGTACCTAGCAGCTGTGACCACCTGGGTAAAAGCCACTGTGAGAGCTCTTCTGAAAAGACAGCCGTCGTATGTTCCTCTCCACTCTTGAAAGGCAACCCCCATCCAACCCACAGTTCAAAGAAGCATTCCCACCTCATAAATCACCCACTAGACCCCTGCTGCTTGTGCCGGTGTTTGGAGAGGAATATAAATACTCCCATGTCCTGTTTGTACAGTTGCCCTTTAAAATTGGAATTTTGTCCTCTCTGAAGAGGCAGAATCCAGAAGGGCAAATCCTAACCCTGTGACTGATGCGGCCAGCCAGTGCTGTCTCTTGTAGCTTTGAGTCATGGAGTGACCCAAGCTTGAAGCTTACCGGGATAGTAGGTGAATTAAACAGATGCACATGCCATCTGGCTCTCAGCTTGCCTTTTAGGTTGATGTTTTTTTCACCCCTCTTCTGTGGGAGAACGTGTAGGTTTCAGTGTCTGGGAATGGGTCACAAATATTTAAAGCCCTTTATTACCTCGGGAAGTCACTGGTCCAAGTACTTCCTTCTACTTTGTATTTACCCCAGTTGGTGTAATTACTTGTTGGCATGTTGTCTACTGCTCTTCTCCTGACTCGAGAGCTTGTCTTCACCACTTATTTACTCAGCACAATTTTATAGTTCTTGAGATAGCTCTCGAGGACCTCTTTTCTTTCTCCCATGCTTGCGGCATATTTCCCATGTAGCACAAGGCGTAAAGGCGTGTCTCCCAAGACAGAAAGGGAATGGTATAGGTTAATGTGGAGCTTTCCTTTATTGAAAGCCTGTTCTGCTGCATGGTGAGCACTGGCAGATGGAAGAGTGACAAAAAGATTCCTCTCCAGAAAGGAAAACACAATGGAAAACAAGTTGTGCAATATTTGTTTTTTAAACAATGCCAAAAAGGAAGGGGATGGACTGAGGGGCAGTCTTCAGGGAGCTCGAGAAACTCCTTATCTTACTGAGCAATGGGACTGCGATTT
Source organism: Phalacrocorax aristotelis (assembly GCF_949628215.1). NCBI lineage: Eukaryota > Metazoa > Chordata > Aves > Suliformes > Phalacrocoracidae > Phalacrocorax > Phalacrocorax aristotelis. The sequence continues at coordinate 2,401,836 of NC_134294.1, forward strand.
GGTCTGGGTGCTACAGCAGTCGTGCGCCCCCACATCCCCCTGGGCACGCGTGCGTGGATCTTGCACACTGAAGAAATGTGTTAAGCTGTGCCCAGAGTCAACAGAAGCTGAAGAGCTTGCCTAAAGCAATGGACTTGTGAAATAAAATAGCATTAATGCCAGGGCAGCATCAAAGACTCAAAGCACGATACCATCCAGGACCATTGCTTGAGCATGTCCTTGTTTTTCCACCTCCTCCCTTGCCGGACTGCATTCATCAGTCAGGTCAAAACAGCTTATTGGAAACAGGATCTCTTTCTTTTTTCCCAATTTTGAATCATTTTATCTGGCCCCAAATTTTAATTTGAACTATGTACTTTGGAGCCATAGCTCCTCTGTGGTTTGGAAAGTGTTTTTATTGAGTTCTGTGCGTGTGTGCTGCGATGCTAGCAGTCTGGTAAGCCAGTGGGTTCAGCTGGAGAGGAGAGCATCAGCCCGGGTAAGAAACAGGAGAATCAAAAGCAGTAGCAACGCTCTGAATGTAACGACTGTCAGCATGCACAAGCCGCTTTAGCGAGCGCTGTGTCATTTGGGCCATGACGATGGGTTCCTTTTTATTTAGTGTCCCTGGTAATGAGTTGTCCTGCCCTGGTATGCTCTGCTTTAGTTCAAATGCAACTTCCTAAAGTTAATTCTTACTTAATATGATCTACTGTGACACATGATCAAGTGGTTCTGGCCCTGGAGCTCAGAGGGTACGCTTGTAGATACCCATTCACAATGTGTCATTTATTGCTAGAGTGAGAAGGATCAGAACAAATGTTCTTGCTCATTAACATGAAATTCACTGGGGCGAGTGTGGAAAAGTTGCACAGTTTTACTCTGAAAACTGAAATTTACATTTTGTCACTGCTCTTTAAATGGGGTAAGAATTTAATATTTTTGCTTTTCACGGCTGCCCTGTTGTTGTTTGTGTTGATTTATATATATCTATATGCATATATAACGAGCATATAATGGGCCTGTATTTGTTTTGGTTTAATAAAAGTTGTCTTATATTTTTTAACCTGTCAATGTAAGCTGTGCAAAATATCCGTGTGAGGACAAGTCTCCTGTTTCCCTCTGTGGGAATGAGACCATACTGTTCCCAACTGAGGTTGGAATAGGAACGGTTTCCTGCTGCTTGATTTCTAATTACATAAATGGAAGGGGGAAAAGTGGAAATTCTAAGTACCAAAAGGCATGTTAAATTTAGTATAATACACTCATCTGGAAACTATCACATTTTTCCTTCTTTCTTAAGCCTGCTGAAATCATTGCTCCGTCTAACTGTAGTGTGATTTGAATCAGTACCAAAGAGTGCAAACAAGATAGGCCTAAAAAAGTCAGGTGTCCCTACCCAAAACTTAATGAGACCTTTTAGTGGAGAAGTTACTGTATCACCCCGATGCAATTTTAGTAGGAAAATGGTGAGTATATGGCGAGTAAAGAAACCATGCTGCTATCTAGGAGAAAAAAAAAGAAGCAGCTGTTTGCTGAATAGAACTGTTTTTGAACGTTTAACAACTCCCTAAGTGCTTGACTGGCCACAAATCTGACTCTTAACAGCTTGATTAGATGTCTGCTGAGGCTTTGAGATGAATAAACAAGTCAGGGAAAAGCAGAGACTGCAGGAAAAAAAAATATCAAGCTGCTTTTCTATTGTTTATCTGAGCTCTTCATGTTTGATCAAGATACTGTCGTTTCTTTGTATTTCAGTCATGCCTAGGAGCCTTAGCCAAGATCAGGACCTTGCTGTACATGGTGCTGTACACACAAATAAAAAACAGTCTCTCCCCTGGAGAATTTACAAACTAAACAGATGGGATTAAGGGAGGTGGGAAGGTTTGTAATTCCCATTTTAAAGATGGGAGAAGCTGTAGCCAAGGTCACTGATAAGTCTTGGAGGGAATGTGGCATGCAGCTGGGACTCTAATTTGAGTCTTGAGCCATTGACTCAATCGGCCGTCCTTTCTGACTGTTTTTTACTTGGCAGGTCATGGAGTCTCAGGCGAAGGCTGCCCACTCCATAGTCTGGGAGGCGCCAGAAGGGTATGTTCTGCAACCATTTGCTATCCTCAAATTGCCCCAAATTCTTAATGGCAAATCTCTGATAAGTTAGGAGTTCTGTTTCATTGTCCAGGAGGTGATTGCTTATAGAATCACTAATAGGTATAAAACACTGAGATCCTCAATATTGACTTTGGTGTAAATCTGATAAGGAGAGAAAATATTGAAATGTATTACCAGTTCTTTGCGTGACCGCCACATCTAGGGGCCCTTCTCATGGAACAGGACACCGCTGTGCTAGGTATAATATAAGCATAATACCAGAAGATAGTCACTGCCTCAGTAGATCTACCTTAAATATCAACTTAGGTAACAGAACAAGATTAAGCCTTAGAGACCTGGGTCTGTTCAGCCTGGAGAAGAGAAGACCGAAGAGGAATCTTATCAATATTTATAAATATCTGAAGGGTGGGTGTCAGGAGGATGGGGCAGGGCTCTTTTCAGTGGTGCCCAACGCCAGGCCAAGGGGCAACGGGCACAAGCTGGAACACGAGAAGTTCCACCTGAACATGAGGACAAACCCCTTCCCTGTGCGGGTGCCAGAGCAGGGGCACAGGCTGCCCAGAGAGGCTGTGGGGTCCCTTCCCTGGAGACATTCACCCCCCGCCTGGACGCGGCCCTGTGCCCCTGCTCTGGGGGTGCCTGCTCCAGCAGTGGTGGGACGGGGTGAGCTCCAGAGGGCCCTTCCAGCCCCTGCTGTTCTGGGATTCTGTGAGTTGGAGGGAGGATATCAGGGAGACAATATCATTCCAGTAGCTGAAACACAGCAGTTATGGCGTAACTCAACTCTTCCAGAGGGTTCACACGGGTGATTCTCCAAAGGAGAAGGAATTGTTTTTTTCAGATATTTTTATTGGGTTCCCTCCAAGTTTTTGGAGCAATGCAGGAGAAATCACCAAGGTGCTTGTTTGGAAATGCAAGCACTGGGTGCATGAGTGGGCTAAAGGAGACTGGTTGTTGGGGTCGTGATCTACCACGAGGTATAGCTCTTACGCTTCAGCTAGAAGGGAGAGGCTGGTGGCAGAGCTGGGAAACACATGATCAGTGACCTGCTAGGGAAAGAACTTTTTTGAGCAGTGTTTTGAATCAGCGAGGCATTGCTGACCCTTCCTTTTGCTCTGAGCTGGCTGGGTTTTGTGGCTCTTCCCCCCTACCGCACACATCCCAACAGCAAGAAATAAACAAAACTTTTTCCTCATCTCCTACCCCACCCCTGACGTTGTAAATGGGACTGGTGCAAATTTTGGCACGCCAGCTCCCGTAGGCAGCATACAGCAATGCGTACTGTGTCTTAACTGCGCTGAGAGTCCAGCCTATAGCCCACCCACAGTGAAATGCTTAACTGAGATTGAAACTAAATGGGAACACAGTTTATGGAAGTTCAGCTGTGGATTGGTGTTTCTCTTGTGACTTCTGGCTGTCAGCACTTAGCTGTACAGTATGGCTAGCTATTTCGAGCTGGATGTTCCTTGTGGTGGTGGATACCCACCTCCTGTAGCTTATAAAGATGCTGAGAAAGTTGTTGGTGACTAATAAATCACTCTTCATCTATAGTCTTTATTGGTAGTGCTTGTAAAGACGCCAGCTCTGGGTTAGGAGTGTATGCCCCTTCCGAGAAAAGGTCACGCCCTTATCAGTTCAAATTCAGGTCATAAATCTCCTGTTGTATGAAGGAGTGTGTTTCTTTTTAGAAGTTTTAGAGGGTATCCGTCCTCCCCCTCAGTGCTGCACTTGAAGTTGTTAGTAGTGACTAACAGCTTAACCCAAAACCATTACTAATCCCATGAGCCATGCATTCCCTGAGGATTTAGGAGTCCAGTTGTGATAGACAGCACCTCAATTTGCTCCCCTGTAAAATAGAAATGGTGATGCTCTCTCCACTGGGTCATGGCTTTGAGACCTACTTGATTCCCACGTAAAGTTTAGCTCTGTATAGTCAGCTAACCTACCCCACGGTTCACTACCCATCTGCACTGGATTGAATCGCAGCCCGTGGTTCACAAAAGGCTTTGGCTTCTGCTCTGTGAAGATGCTGGAAGAACAAGGTAAAGGTGTGCTGTGGAAGGTGAGTGTTTCTAACACTTTCTTATCTACCCTTTCATTTCCTCCAGTCACCTGCTTCTCTGTCACCAAACTCCTGCACCTTCTCGCGCCTTCTCTCCAAGAAAATGTGCTGTAGCGCAGAGCAATAAGGGAGCAAGGGCTGTAGTTGTCAATGGAGTAAGGGGAAAAGAGGATGAGGCTGAAGGTAACTGCCATGGATTGTGTCATCTCTCTCTTTAGCAGCCGCTTTCTAGCTTCAGAGGTTGACTGAGGCCACAGGAGAAGAAAATCATTTCATGTCTTGGTGGCCTCATGTCTGATTTGCAAAATAATGGTGCTCTGGGATCTGTGGACACTGTGTCTCCCTCAGGAGCCAGTATAATGCCTTGTATTAGCTGTCATTTTCATTAATTATACGGAAGTGGACATAAAAATTGTGGCAGATGAATAATTGCTATTTGGTATACACGATATACCATATACTGTAACATAGATCGCAAGGACTTAGGTGTTACGAAAACCCAGGAACTGAAAGGCTTGCTGCTAACAGGGAGAGGCAGAATAAGAAGCAATGTCTGGAGGCTGAAGCTTGACCCATGCAGACGAGCAGTGGGGCACTGAGTTGTAAGTAGAGAGGCTGGAATAAGCTAGTAAAGGAATGGGTGGATTTCTCAACTCTTGATGTCTTAAATGCAAGTTATTGTGCTCCACCTGGGAGTGACCGGGTAAAATCAAATGACCTGTAACACACATGGATTCATATCAGATGATCTAACTGTTCTTGTTGGCCATAAATTCTCTTAAACTTCTAAGGCCGTAAAGGTTGATTGCAGTGTTCCTGGTCTCTGTCCCATGGCTTAATCTGGTATGAACTAAATGCAGCATTTTTCTAGCTCAAGGACCCTGTTTGTTAGACACTCCCTGAAGATGTCCCTGGCGTGGTTCTCGGATGTAAGACAACCTATTTCCATGCCGATCATTGCTGCTTTGTTCTTAAAGCTCCTCCCTTTTGGACTGTTTTAGGGAACGGCTGATGTTGCCCCGCTCCTTTTTCCAGTCACGGGGCCCTTTTTTTTTTAATTCTCTCTGCAGGTTACATGGTTTCGTAGATAATCTGTCAAGAGTTGAGGTATCTCATATGTCAATAAATGCATCTTTGAATGATGGATGGAAGCCTGTGGCTGGAATTGCAGGAGTGTTTGCGGGCTAGGACTGGAGCTGCACTGGAAGGACTCTATGGGAAAGTCCGCACAGTCCTGCTGTCTGCACCACGTCAGACAGAACAGTCAATTTACCAGGTTCTTTTAAGGCCTGAGAAATAATTCCCTTAAATCATTGGGAGCATCTTAGCAGGCGACACACTTGTGGGAGGCTCTAGTTTACTATCTGCTAAGTTGTGGAATTTATATCCATATTAGGTATAAATAGAGGTAGGCTGGCAGATAGAGAGAAGGTCATTGTGACTCCTCTGAGCACAGGATGAGCCTACAGTTATTCAGCCGAGGTTTCAATGTTAACTCTTGTCATACTTTGGAGCAGCCACTGAGGCAGTCCCAGACCAAAATTAAAACCAGAATGACAAAAACTGCTCCAGTGCTAGCACAGGTCGCTCGGCATGTTCAGGAAAGCGGCGGTAAGCTAAGACTCCTGGCCGGTTTCATTCAGTTCCTTATCAGCTGCAAGAGTATTATCTGCTTCACAAACCCAGAAATCACCATCCTGCTTCAGGGCAGGAGGAGAGGGAGGCGATGAAAGCAGATTTCTCAGGGTCACACATTTCTGTGATTTTATGAACCACACCCTCTAAAATATGAAAATCATGTTATCACCTTAAGGATTATATTTGCATTTGTCTTCTGTAGGGCGAGGGGGGTGGGAGCAGAGGAGTTTAATCTGGTAGTGAACACATATATGCATTCTTTTTCCTCTATTACCCTCATTTTAAAAAATGCTGACACTCTCTTGTGGTAGCAGGACTTCCTATACTGGCACTTTGAGACTTCTGATTTTGGGTGCTTTTCTTTAAGGCCAGAGAATTTGTGCGTGAGCCTCTTCCTATGCAACAGCAGTGCAATATTGCTCTGGGCTGAGTCACCCCGTTTCAGGCGGGTGCTGGTTTCCTTTCGGTAATGTGCAAAATGTTCCCTGCACACATGTGTATGTTCTAAGTTTGTACTGCCGGTTGACAGTTTGTAGGCGCTTCGGTGCCAGAACTGTCTCTAAACACATACAAGCACCTATTGTGACGAGGCCCTGAGCTTGGCCAGGGCCTTCAGGCTGTGCTGCAAGAAAAATAATTCATATTATAAGAGGTTCTGAGCGATAGCAGCAGGGGGAAGTTGTGCAGCAGAAAATAAGACGGTTATCAGAGGGGATTTAGGCAGTTGCAATGGAGTCTGGAGGAAAGTGGGTTTTTTGAAGTTGAAGGAAAAAAACTGGGAGCTCGTAGGGAAGAGGGCACCTGCAAATGAAGCCCAGCAGCTTCTTCCCAGCCCTCCCTGGTAGAAACTGCTCCTGCAGACATGAACTGAATAGGAGAAGGATTTTGCATGACCTGAGTTGCTGGGGAAGCGAGGGAGGGAGGGACGAAGGGGCCTAGAGAGCCTGGGAGCGGGGAGCGATTGGGCAAGGTGGAAAATAAAGCGATTAAACACACTTGGACTTGCTCAGAGATGGGAGGGGTACATTTTTTTTACTGCTGCCCCAGGGCCCCAAAATGCATTGGCACGGCACTACAGAGAAACCACTAATCCCAGTCACCGAGGGGAGGGAACGGGACTTTCTCGTTCTCTCCCGCTCGCCGAGCGTTTGGACCCCTGTCGAAGGAAAGGCTGATGGGATTAGAGGAAACAGCTGGCTCGAGTCTTACCCTGCGGGAGCTCGCATTCTCGGGACTCGGGAAGAGAGGAGCGCCCCGCTGCTGAGTCGCATTCCAGGTCATTTGCTGAGCCCAGATGTTTTCTAATGAGCTCTATGATAAATCCTTTTTCTTTACTACCGAGCACAGTCCCAGCCAGCCAGGTCCGTCCCTAGATCTCTCTTTCTACGCATGGCCAGGCAAGTTGGACTTTGCAGTTCAAGCCAGCTAGCCCAATTACCACCAGGACTCGTGCCTTTCTGCTTTGCAAAGGGTTTCAGCACAGAGCTCAAATCCTAAAGCTGTGGCCTGATGGAGGTTGCTGGTCCAAATTCCTCCCATGGCCGAACATTCCCCTCTAGCCTCTCCTTACCTCTGTGTATGTTATTGAGCTGAGGGTGGATTGACCTGGTGGCCTGAACGAGCAGTGAAGTGCTCTTGGACCCATGTGCTTTGGGTGAATCTGAAAAAGCAGGAATGGTGTTCGTAAGGACTGCTCCATCCTTGCTCTCGGGTGCTGGAACCGCACAGATGTGAGAGTCGCGTGCTGGCAGTGATGGGAGGATGCGCTCCTCACACCCTGCCTGCCACCGCTGTCCCCTCCTTTCATCTACCCGAGATGGTGATGGGAAATCACCCCCCAGCTTCTCTAGTAGTAAAACCTTTGCCTCCATCTCCTGACATGAGTACCGTTCCCTTTTCCTCAGGCATGTATGTCCTTACACACAGCAATTTAAGGTCCTGAGCTGTTATCTTGGAGATGTCTCAGGGCTTATTTCGGAGCCAAGAAGCAGGAGCTCAACTCCAGCAGGTGATGGTCTGGTGAGAGAAGGGAGCTGATAAAGAGCCGTCTTTATTCCAGGGAGCTGCAATACAATTTCATACCCTTCTACAAATGAGATGTGGAGAGGTGAAGTGAATTGGCTGACGCGAGATGGGGCAGGGTAGTCCGTGGCAGACCCAGATGTCAGTCTCCCAAGTCCCTTGTGGGTCATGCCATGGCTTTTAGCCCTTGAGAGCACCTCTGTGGACCCTTTGCAGTGTGTCACGGGGATGATGAGCAAAACACAAGTCGCTGGGGGAGAGATGGAGCAATGCCGCCCTCGTTGCTCCTGTAGCCCTTCACAGATACACACACTCTCTCTCGCTCGCTCTTTTCTCAGCTGCCTTTCCCTGCATGCGTTTCCTAGCATCCAGCTATGGGCAGGGAGCCTTGGAATCTGTGTTAAGACACAAATAAAAGGAATAGTTTTATTTTTAACTTACAAATACACCCTTTTAATTCTCACGCCCACAGTTCCTAGTCCTGTCCTGACAAGCAGGGAGCCCCTGGCACTGTGGGCGTTTGTCAGCAGGCCCAAAACAGCAACAGCGGGCAAGGGAGGGAAGCTCCTGGAGACCAGAGAGCAGGTTTCTGCTGTGTCTCAGTGCAGAAGAGCCTCGGTGACCCAGCAGCAGGGGAAAGGGCTGAGGGGGAAGACATAGCTGGGTGTGTGGACTTTTTGGGCAAGGCTCTGCACCTGTGTTTTCATGCGGTGTCTCTCTGTGGTGGAAAACAACAGGCTGATGAAGTGGGCTGTCTTCAGGGGGTGAGAGTGGAGACATGTCGTACTAACCCACGTGTCGCACCGCTCGGCGTGAAAACAACGCCGTGGTTTGGCACGGGTGTTTCAGGGGCAGGCAGCAAGCTCCCCACAGCCTGCGGGGAGCGGCAGCTGGTAAACGAGGGGCTGACGTGGAGCAAGAGTCTAAAAATGCTTCTGCAGCCGCCGACCCTGGCTAGGGGCGAGGGGCCTGACCAGTGAGGACGGCTCCTTTCCTGCCGGTGTTGCCCCCTGCTCTCCCGCCCGCCTGCTCCCAGCTGCAGAGCGGCTGCCTCCAGCCCGTGCCTGAGCCACTGTCTGTCCAAATGACATCTGCAGGCATCAGGTCTTCACTCCTTGTTCTGGCTGCGATACCGCACTGCCAGAGAGGAAGGGGAAGAGTGTTGGCCCAGGGCTTTGACAGCCGCTCGGCAGCTTCTTTCATCCTCCAGCCAGCCTGCGCTGTCATACAGCACCTCTCCCTGTCTCTTCTGACACCAGAAAACCCGAACTCTGCTCCTCGTGCCTCCCCACCCCCAGATTTACACATTGCTATTTCCCTCTTCTGCTGTTTCCCTGTTACAGAACTGGAACACGAATGAATAGTAGGAAGCAGTGAATGAACTGCACGCTGGCTCGCATCTCTGCATGCAGCCTGCTGCTCCGCTCCGGGTAATCCCACCCCGGTGCCGAGGATCCCACAAAAACCATCAAATACAGGACATGCATGGACCTGATACGCTTGGGTGATTTTCACCTTAACGCCCGGGGTCTGTTGCTTCCTAGCTGGTCATGTCTACATCTTTTTCCTCATTTATCCACAGACCTGGGAACTTACTTCCAAGCCTCTGATGTCTCCTCTTTTGCTCATTATATTATTCAGACTAAAGTAGCCTCCCAGGCAGGAGCTCACTGCTGGTCATGCTGGCCATGAGGAGCAGGTAGAGATTAGTCAAAAGCCCAAGTTCAGCGATGGGTGAATATGTTGGGAGGTTAGAGTTCGGGCTCCCGATGGGGTGTGTGGTCATGGTGAAGGCTGCTCCTTGCCTGCTGTTGGCCTTTTTGGAGCTGGATGGTTCAGCCGAGTCAGGGGTCGTGTAGGTTGCATCTGGCAGGGTAAGAAAGCGATGCTGGAAGCAGGTTTTTGCCATCCTATTTACAAAATCCTGCTGTCCTGGAGCTGGAAGGAACCAAGCAGCAGGAAACTGTTCCTTCGCTGGCAGCCTCCAGCCTCCTTCAGCTCACACCCAGCCCCGAAGCTTGCTTTCCTAGCTTCTCCCCAGGACCACTGCCAGGGCACGACCAACGCTTCGCTCAGCACAGCTGTTGCTTTCTTACCATCTCCTCTTCCTGCTTCTCTGATCTCTATGCAAATCTTCACACAAACAGGAGCCAGCAAAGCTCCATCCGAGCCTCGCAGGTATCTTTTGCTTTGAGTAGCGCCATGCCACAGCGTTTAATGTGGAGGGCCTCTATTAGATTAATTGTGCCTTTTCAGACCAGAGCCCTTCCAGTCTCCGACGATTATCGTAACTGAAAGATAGCGATGAATGGGGTTTTACTGGGATTGTGTCTGGCTGTTAAGTTTTTTAATAGGAAAAGGAAAGAGAGAAAAAGATGAGAAAGAGGAGAGGAGAAGAAAGGAAAAAGAAAAGAAAACCATCCTCTCTGGTGTTGGAGAACTTTCCCAAAGTCTTCACTGCGGCTAGGACTCTACCCCGAGCACTCTCTCTCAAGTATTATGTTTAAACAGCAGCCGTTTGCATTCAGGGAGCCAAATCCAGGCTTTGTTTGTGTCACTGCAGGAGCAAATGCTGGCAAATCACCTTCGGACAGAGCTCGTCCTTTATCGACACGTCGTTTTTACGGACCTGCGTTGCCAGCGGGCTCTCCCCGTTAGTTTTTGGCACTTGTCGGGGGCTTCGTCGCCCAGGAGGGGCGGTCGGTGTGCGACCCCCGTGCCCACCCCGGGGGCTGCCAGCCGGGGGGTCCGGGGGGCTCCCACGCTCCGGCGCCGGTCGGGCACTGCGAGGGGAGGCGGGGGCGGGCGCTGCTCCTCCGGGATACCCCGCACCACTCCCTAAATCGGCGGAACCCCTGCGGGGGGGGGCGTTCAGGCAGCAGGGGTGCGGCTGCATCCCGGGGAGGGGGCAGCCCCCCCGGGAGCAGGGTTGGGACCGCAGCGCCCCGGGAGCCAGGAGTGGGACTCGCAGCCCCCCAGCTCGGCCCCGGGAGCAGAGGGGGGTCCGCAGCCCCGGGAGCAGGAGGGGACCGCAGACCCCAGGAGCAGAGGCGGGTCCGCAGCCCCCGAGGCAGGATTGGGGTCCGCAGCCCCCCGGGAGCACAGAGGGGATCGCAGTTCCCCGGAGCAGAGGGGGGTCCGCAGCACCCCGGGAGGAGAGGGGAGTCCGCAGCCCCCGGGGCAGGACTGGGGTCCGCATCCCCCGGAGCAGATCGGGGTCCGCAGCCCCCGGGGCAGGACTGGGGTCCGCATCCCCCGGCCCGGGGCTGAGCCGGCGCCCCGGCGGGGCGGGCAGGCGCTGCAGCCGGCGCTCCCCTCCCTGCCTCCTCCGTGCCTCCTCCCTCCCTCCTTCCCTCCCTCCGCCTCTCCCCTCCTCTCGCTTCCCCCCCCGTCCCGATTGTGCAATCGGGAGCGGCGGGGCCGGCGGCACCGCCCGGAGCCCGGCACCGGGGGGAGGGAGGCAGGGAGGGAGGCAGGGAGGGAGGGAGGCTCCCGGTCCCGGTCCCGGTCCCGGCTCCCGCCCGCGCCTCCCGGGGCCGCCGCGCCGAGGATGCGGCAGCCGCCGGGCACCGGCACCGGCACCGCGGGGCTGTAGCCGCCCGCCCGCGGCCCCGGACCCCATGGGATGTGCCCGCCGTCGCCTGGGTGGTGAGTACCCCTCGGCTTTGTGTGTATGTGTGTCCCCTCCGCCCCAAAGCCGAGCGGACCTGCTTCTTTTTCTCCGCCGCTGATCAGCACCAGATTTTCCACCTCTTTTCCTCTCCCTTCCATTCTCCCCCCGGGTGATTGATGGCCGGGAGGATGAGAATATTGCCACGGGCAGAAATCAGTTGCAGATGAGGCGGACTTCGGGGGATCTGCTGTGCAATCGTTAAACTATTTCCACCGCCGCTTTAGCTCAAATAAAATAAAAGAATAGGATATGGGGAGCCGCGCTCTGTCGGTTGCACATCTGCGGTACAGAGTCCTTCCCATCTATTTCGGGTTCCGAACAAAAGTGCAGAGGAAAGGACGGGAACGTTGAGCCTGTCCATTAACCGCCGCGCCAGAGGACGTGTAGTCGTCCGGCTGTCAGAAAGGACGGAAATTTTCCCGATGGAGAGGCAGTAAACTTTTGTTACTTGAAAAGTTTGCTCTGGGGATGAACTTATATCCGTGTATCCTGCAAATAGTTTTTGTGCTTGCTGGAATATCACAAAGGCTTTTATCCGATAGAGCTCTACCTGTTTCTTGAGTCGTAACATAGTATTTCAGTTTGTCTAAGTATTTGCGGCAATTCTTATTTGTTATATCCAATAATCTCTGCCTTTATGCGCAGTGGGGGTTCCTTTTTTCCTCTGAGAGATGTTCTGGGGAGAGGGCACGTTTTAGCTCATTTTCAGGCTGTATTAAAGTTGATCCGGACAATCCCTTATTGCCTACTAACGCTTCTCTTACGAGGGCACTCTTACAAGAAACTTATGCTCTGCTCCGCAATCTAACTTTTACATATAAGATTAACCCCGTTGAATTAAAAATTCAGCCCATTTGAAGTGTTTGTGGAGTCGGGGCACCACAGCTTTGCCATGCGGGGGGTTTTGGGGAAAAATCTGCGCCCTAGTGAAATGAGTGGGGAAAGATCCTTGCGGTATGGCGAGGCCCAGATTTTTCCCTTGTATTTTTAGCCTAAGAATACCCTCTTTGCAATGTCCAACCAGCCAAAAATCAGCTGTATACAACGGGCACTTTTGCTTTTCAAAGGCAGTCTCCCATCTCGAAAAAGGCAGCTCGCCTCAAATTTGCAAACCGCAGGATGGGAAATGGAATTTGCCTTCAGTGTAAAAATCCCAAGTGTTTGCAAACAGCCCTGAGAAGAATCCGGGCTCTTGGCTTGACCTCCCTGTGCTGAATTCCAGCTTGGGGTGGTTGCGGTCTTGCAAAGAGGGCAAACGAGCAAAGGCTTCCTGAGCGCCCGGTCCTCTTTCCGGAGTGAGGAAAATGGTCAAGCTGGAGGGTGCTCAGGAAGTGCAGGATCGGGCCCCAAGCCAAAGTGCTTTTTCAAGTGGCCGTGAAGACCTGCCCGTATTGGAGTAACTTTGCTCGCGGCGGGTGTTGGCATTGCCCGGGTCGTGCAAAGCTGGTACGGTCGTGGGAAACCTGCCCGAGAAGCAGAGTAAACTCCTCGGCAGTTATTCCTCCCCAGGCTCTGCGCTGTTCCCAGTAAAGTGTTAGCAATACCTCTGCTGGCTCCCGTATCGTCGCTGCAGGGCCGGCAGAGCCGGGGACTTGCTCCGTCCGAGGGCCTTGCTCTGCTCTTTTTCTTTTTTTTCGAAGTCTGGTGGAAAAAAAAAAAACCTCCTCCGTAGTCACCCAGGCTCGGAGATCCCCCGCAATAAAGCAAGGACCGGAGTGCCGGCGGGTCCAGCATGGCTTAGGGCAGAGAAACTTCTGAGTTGCTCAGATCAGGCTCTTAAAATCTGAGCAGCTGATAAAATCATCCTTTTGGGGGAGGACTGGAGTGGGAATGAGGGGTGGTCTGCCCTCTGCGCCGCCCGCTAGCTCCGGCAGGAGCTGCGCTTGCTGTTTCCCAGATCTTTGTTTCTCGCACAGTGCTGTTTAGGGAGGGAGTGATGGGGGGCAGTGGGGGCTGGGGCTTTCCTGGGTGTAAATTAGCTCCAATGGTGGGAATGGAGCAACCCAACGCTCCTTTCTACCAGTTGTGGAGCTGGGCTGGGCCACTACCCCCATTCCAGCCAAGACTTCAGTCCTTTGGAGTTGAGCTTTGGAAATGGTGTCAGGATTGGGCCCTCGCTTTGGTCACTCTCTCTGATGTGGCTTAAGCCTCCTCCTCCTCCGGTAGGTCTGGTAGCTTCTCTGAGCTCTCGGATGGCTTGTCCAGAGAGGGGAAGGGACTGGCATTTGTTTCACAGTTTGATTTCGCAGTGGTTACCGGGCCCAATCCTGCAGTTTTAAGAGAGACTGTCTAAATGTCAACTGCGAGGTCAGCCCTCGGCACGTCTGGTAGCAATTGAAAATCCCAACTGGGCTGTTACGTTACCCCCGAAAGCCTCTGGCCCCGCAGTGCCACGTGTTTTTATCCTCCGGTTTTGGAGATATTGCAGTCAGTGCCATGGGTGAATAACACAGACGTTGGGTTTTGTGTTGTGAAAACTGAGAGGGCTGGTGCGGCGTAAAGTGGAGATTAAAAAAGAGGGTGAAACAGCGCTCGAGTCAACTGGGTTTCTGCTGTTGTGGCCAGGATATGGCCCAAACGGGTGTAAAGGGAGAGGGAAACAGCAGGAAGGGTCCTGAACCATCGCTGAAAGATCCACAGCTTCAGCCACAAGCCCCTTTCTCCTTCCCTCTTTCCACCTCTTGCTCCAGCAGCTGGGAACCTGATCCTGCAAGCGCAACCCCGCTGCGTAGGACAGGGCTCGATGTTTTTTTTTTAATGCAAGTTTGGTAATGAATGACCAATAATGAATGAGCAAGCCGAAAGCCAGCGTGGTCGGCGCTTGCGACAACTCCCATCTCCGACTGCAGGATGGCCTTATGCGGCGTGTGTGCTAAATTAAAAAAATAATAATCCTGGTGGCCACTATGTACTAGAACTGGTTTTATCTGGTTCCAGTTATGCTTGTTTTGAGTAAGATGAGCGGTGCCAGATTCTGATCTCATTTGCACCAGTGGAGTCATTCGGGGGAGCTGGTCCCAGTTTACCTCACTCTAAGTGAAAGCAGAACTGGGCCTGCTGGGAGAAGCGCTCCCCGGGGAAATCGCTGGTGCCTGCGTGCAAATCAAACACGGGTAAAAGTGAACGACTCTTGGGACCCTTCCCGGAGGCGGTGCGGATTTTACCGCCGTCCCCGTAAAAGCTGTTCACCGAAAAAGGAGGGGAGAGGCTGTAGCTTCGGTTGCAAGGGGAACCGGCGTGACTGTGCACTGCAGAGCGAGCCAGGTGCTTTGGGGAGACGCCGTCGGCGAGCGATAGTGGTCAGGCCCTCGGTTAGTGACACTGTGGTGGAGGAAAAGCCAACCCCTTTCCACGCTGGGTGGGAAACTGCTGCTTGCAGGGATCAGGGACAGCTTTAGGGAGAGCAGCCCGGCTGGAGGGCGGCAGGCGCTGTTACTGCGTGGGATTTTCAAAGGGGTTTGGATTCACGGGCCACATTTGGGCACCTGCGGTCATCCTGCGTGGCCAAAGCTCCAGCCGATACCCTCCGCCAGGCTGACAGTGCTGCCCGTGCCGGGTGGCTGTGCCGGCTCTGCGGCAGCGAGCGCGTGGGACGGCTGTGTGGGAAACACCAGCTCCAGGGGAAACGCGGGAGGGAGCCTCGCCTCGCTCAGGTCCAGACATGCGAGCAAGGCCTCTGGCTGAAACGCTGCTAACAGCTGTGTTTGAAAGTGCCTATTTCTCGTATTATCCGCAGTGCACTCGGATACGACCTACCGCTGGGGACTGTTCTAGCCAAAGCATGTTGCAGGCTCGTCCTTCCTTGCGCAGGGTCTCAAGCAGAGCCCGTTCACCCTCCCTTTCCCCAAATCGCCGAGGCACCCCGCTCCCACTGCTCCCCAAAACTGCCGGCTGCTGGAGGCTGGTGCCAGGCTTGATTTCCAGGTGCCCAAAACAGCTGATCCTTGCTCCCATCCCGTTTGCCCTGCTGCTCTTAGGGGCTGCAGAGCCCCACATTTTGAGCAGGTGCTTGAAGAAGAGAGGGAGTGGAGGGTAGCATGGGGCCAGGATATATTCCTGTGCTTTAGGATGATGCATTTTCCTGGCTGTGGATTGTTCTTAATGCTGAAGAAATTGAGCAATTGAAATAAAGTACCAGAAACTGTTTATATTACTCTTGCCTCCTCCACAGGCCATTAGTGTGTCCCTTTTCCAGCAGAGCTCCTTTAGGACCCCATTCTAAGCCTCTCTAAGCCCATAGGTAGCTTTCCAATGACTTTTGTAGGTAAAGGAGCTTGGATTTTTTTTCCAGCTGCAAAAAACGAGTTTCTCAAGTGCTCAGTGCATGGTTGAGGAGCCAGATTTAAAATCCCAATGTACCAAAGTCTTTTGAAATTCTGGCCAGAGTGGGGAGGGGAGAGGGCTTTAAAAAGGCTGCACTGCTTTTCTCTCTTTCTGCTTTATTTCTGTGAATCACCCAACCATGCTTGAGTGGAAATTAATATGTTACGGAAAGGGAAGCTCTAGCATCTCCTGCTTTTGAAAGGAGCAGAGGCGGCCAGATCCACGGTGAGAAATGACCCAGCTTTTGCTCCATTATCAAAAAGATTTTAGGATTGATTCTCATGCGTGTTAAATATCAAACGTCTTCCTGTGGTAGTTCCCTTTTTATTTTTTTGCAATTTCTTCCCAGATTTTGCAGCTCAGCGAAGCAAGACTGAAACTCTCAGCTCAGAAGAGACTTCTGTGTTCAGCTGAGCACTCCTCTGTCTTGCTGTCCTGAAGAATTACCTCTAGACGTGTTCAGCACATAGTTCTCCTCCCTCTCGCCTGGCGATATTGTCGTGACATCGACCCGGTTAATGTGGGCTACTGCAGGCGCAACAGCAGAGTCCCCGAAAGAATGGTGTGCTTTGTATTTTTTGCAACCAAATTGAAAAATGTGAAGTTTTAGATGAATGCAAATTTCAAAAAAGGGGGAAGTATGGAATGAGGACAAGTACTGAATAAAATCAGTTGGTTTTTGTTTTTTTTTAAGAACACAGTGACTTTTCAGGTTTTCAGAGTTTAGATTTAAACTTTGCCTGCTAATACTGCTGGCTTATAATATTTCTTGTTCCATGTAAGCAAATATTATTTGAGGTGATATTCCTAAGAGGCAGTTCCCTGTAGTATTCAGAAGTCACTGTACAGACAAAATCCTGTGTCTGAGGAGCCCCAGGCCCTGGATCTTTCTGGGACAGGTACACGTTTCTTTCCAAAGAAAGATCAGACGCCTACCGTGGCTTTGCCTCCTTTTAGGTGCCTAAATAATCAGTTGCCTCTTAGTGTTTACAGCTACCTGCAAGAGAGATGGCTCCTGGCCACCCCCACGCACAGGAGAGCTTTCTCTTCCGCAGGCAGCGGCCCCGCTTGCCCTACAGCACCGTGTCCTTGCACGACTCCCCCACCGCCCGGCGATGCCCCAGCCTGACTCCCGCCTGCCCCACAGCGCCGCATCGCGTGGGGCACGGGCTGTTGGCAGCCATCCCTCCCCTCCCGCCCTGGGCAGCCTCTTCCCTCGAAGGAAGTCTGGCGCTCCAAATACCTCCCTGTGCTTTCCCGCTCTCTCTGCACCCGCCAGCTCGCTCGCCATACGGCCGCTCCCCTGTCTCTGGTCTTACAAGCAGGGAAACTGAGGCACGGAGCAGAGTGCTCAGCACCATGTCTTTGGGGCCCCCTTTTCTCCTGGCACCGCCGTGCAGCAGCTTTTCTCCGCAAAACGGCACAAATAACTAGTTGAACACAAAGGCAGGACCTGGTACTGCTGTGGTCCGCGTCTGACACCAACTTGGGATTGCTCCTGGCAGCCTGGCGTGGTGTAGCCTGAGAGCCAGGCTGGGTGGGAAGGCGGCTCCGTCGGGCAGGACAGCGTGTGTCCAGGGAGGCAGGAGAGGAAGGTGGAGGTCCCAGCTCTGACCCAGACCAGGAGCTGAAACCTTCGTCTTGTCCATCTCACTGAGGTCTCGTGCGTCTCACGTAAGGACTTGGATCACTGAGTTAGGCCTTGAGGTAAGGCCCTTGCCCAGCTTCATACCCCATTTGACTTAGCTACAGTGTGGAGCTGACACTATTTCTGCGCTGGATTCACAGGCTTTGAGCCTTGGCTAAGCAATGTTTGTAAAGCTTAGGGGCTTCTTGTCTCTCAGAACCTGGGATGCTGCGTGTGTGGCCATGAGCACAATATACCTGTGTCTGTGTTTTTATGTGTTTGGCAAAATTGCAAGATCCTGGAAAAGAAAAATACCTATAAATATATTAAACTACGTATGAAATGTTCCCCATGTCCACCTGCAGGCTTGTCTTGTATTATGGCATAAACTTCCCGCTGGAAAAAGAGGGTAAAACTGATTAGATCTTTTTTATTTTCCTCCAGAAGTGTTTGGTTTCCAAAAGGCAGGGAACAGCTGTGGGCTGGATGGTGGGAACGTGGCCTCCGAGGTAATTCCCGTTATTGTCCTCCAGCCGATGTAATGATGTAGATTTTCCCAGCTGGTTCCAGGTGTTGGCGGGGACTGTCCCGCTTTGGGACTCCTGCGAGTCCCCGGGGCTGCTGGGATGGAAGGAAGGAGCTCTTCTAGGTGACACGAAACATCTGAGCCTGCTACCACCAGATCTCAAAACTGGGCTCATGGGAGGCTCAGCCATCGGCAGGACTCCTGCCAGGCTCTCCGGGCCCCGAAGGGATGCTGAGCTGGTGCAGCTGAGATCCATCAGCCTTGGACATTTTGCCCCTCAGCTCCTCGGGCATGGGGACAGGCTGGAAGAGGGCTCCGGGGCCGCTCACCACAAGGCTGCAGCTGTGCGTGCGCTGAGAAGTTGTTTGTCTCCGGAGTCCGGGATGTGCCAGGCTCAAGGGCTGAGTCATTTGATTTCTCAAATGTGTGCTGGAGGGATGGCGGAGGAAGCTGCCATGCAGTTCCCTGCAGGGGGAGAGGGGGAAGACCCTCACGGGCTGACGGGTCTGCCGGAACTGAGCTGAACTTTCTGCTTGAAAAGCTTTGACTAGCAGGGAAAAAAAAAAAGAGTGCCCCGGTGCGGAGAAGAGAAAGAAGCCCCTGTGCGCGGGGAAGTGCTTGCCCCCGCCGGCAGGCCAGGGCCGGGGTCAGCGCCGGGGAGCACACACTTGTTCCTTTAGGGGCTGCAACGTGTAATTTAGCTTGTCACGGAGGAATGTGCTCAATGCCTTTATTTAATCGGGAGTTTGCAAACCTGCTCGGGTGCCTTGTCTTCCTTTTTCCCTCCCCTTCCCAGCCGGGGGGGAGAAGGAACACGGTGCTTTTGTCTCCGACCCTGTGGCTGCTGTCAGATGAATGGTTTTAGTGGCAGCTCTGTTCGCATGACTGGTTTGAACTATGCCAGCGAACATGCCGCGGTTGCGAGCAGGCTGTTTCCAGCCCCAGCTCCCTCCCAAACTCAGCTGCATCAGATGTTTTCCTAGGCGCTGGCATAAACCTTGTTACTTACTAGAAATGTGGCCCTGCGGGTTCCAGGGCTTTCTTGGGAGCAGGAAAACACTACGTGGATGTGGCTTGTTCAAGGCTCAGAATCAGTGGGGGTAGCAGTGCTCGGCCCCCACAGTGCCCCAAAGAACGGGGTAATGCTGCAACTGCTCCAGCTCTGGAGAGGAACCGGGTTCCCCTGCTCACCGCTGCTCCTCTGCAAGGCGGACCAGCGGCCGCGCTGCTAGGGGCCCTGGTTACGAGACAGGCCTGCTCAGG